>NW_027094089.1:61387067-61844567 GCF_029207755.1 Chamaea fasciata
TGTAGTAACCATACTTCATTGCTGGAAACCAGTCAGCCAACCATTTCAGAAATGTCCCTTCTATAAAATACCTGTATGAGAAGGAAGGAACTGCATCCATTTAGCACAAGTGGGACAATATGCAGTATTTTGTCATTCATATCTTATTATTATTATTTACATCATAAGTGAAGGGTTGATGCTTTACACTATGGAGCTGATGTATTTTCTTATCACAAGCAGTAAAATGCCAAAAAGCAAAAAGTTCGAAACCACATTGCTATCCAAAATATAATATTGAAGATTGAACATTTTATAAATCTTTTTCTAGGCTAATTATTTGCTTCCATGGAAAAAATTAACTTCATGTGATTTGTGCTGATTTAATAAGTGGTAATCTGGCCAAGCTCCACAGCAGCAGAATTGCCTAAGAGTTAGAGGTAATATAAAGTTAGGATGCTTTCATAGCTTGTGCTGAAGTACTGATTTTTTATCCTGGTTGCCATGAATCCTGGTACTCCTTAAGGAGGTCTGGGATGCTCACCCAGTCTTGTTCCCTGTGCTTTGATTAATCTGGGGATAAATGCAAAATTTGCCTACCTACTCCCCTGATCAAGATAATGTGTACAAATCTAATGTGTACAATTCTAAAGTTCTTCATGCCATCTCTTCATCTACCTTGCTGAATCTCAGATTCTAGGCTTCTAACCTGTGTCTGTGAAATTGATATGCTAGGAATCTATTTTTAAAATGCTAATCCCTGAGGACATTACTGTTCTCACAGCTAGTATGCTAGTCTATCTTTGCAACATTTCAGCAGAGGAATTCTATTTATTAGACTTAGTCTAGAAATTACTGTAGTCCAGTTATGGTCCTGGGCAATAGTACAAGATTTCAAGTCTACTGTGCTGCTCTTTTTTATCATGGTTTGATGCCAACTGGCAAAAAAGTACTACACAGTCGTTAACTCACTTCCCACCCATGCACTGGTGGGATAGGAAAAACAATTGGAAAAAGGTAAACCCTATGGTTTGAGATAACAGTCTTTAAACAATTGAATTAAAGCTACTACTGCTAAAAATAAAAATAAAAACAATAAAATTAAAAATTAAAAAGAGAGAGGAATAAGACCCAGGAGAAACAAGTGATTCACAAGTCAACCGCTCAGCACCCGCTGAACGATGCTTGGACTGTTCCCCTGCAATGACTGGTATCTCTTTGAGAGCTCCCTCCAGCTTACACACTGGGCATGGCATTCTGTGGAATTAAATGTCCCTTTGGCCAGTTTGGGTCAGCTGTCCTGCCTGCGTTTCTTCCTGGTTTCTTGTGCACCTGCTGTCTGGCAGACCATGGGAAACTGTGAAATCCTTATACTACTGAGCAGCAACTAAAATATCAATGTGTTCTCAACATTATTTTTGTTCTTAATCCAAATAAAGATCTGTACCAGGTAGGGGAAAGAAAATTAAATCCATCCCAGCCTAAGCCAGGACATTCTGTACCCCTCAATGGCAATACACATAGCAGGGAGACAGAAGGTTCTACTGAGATATTATTTTAACTGAACTAATCAATCAAAATAATGTTTGGGTATGGCGTTTTGGTTTGGGGGATTTTTGTTGGGGTATCTTTTTGTTTGTTTTCTTTTTGTTTGTTTGTTTGTTTTACATGACAAGTATCTGCTCCTATCATACCACAGTATAGGCAGCCCCATAATTAGAGAAAAGAATCTTAATTTCATTTTTCTTTTTGTTTTGTGTTCTACGAGTATCATTATTTTTGGTTGTGCCAGTATCATTATTTGCAGTTGTCTTATGTGTTGTCATTTAGCTCAAGGTAGAGAATGTGGTGTTATTTAAAGTTTGTACTTCAAAATCCAGAGAAAACTTGTATTTAATGCTCATAAATTTCCTTACCAATCATACCTATGGGAAGTATCATCTCGTATAAGCCAAGGTCAAATTTTGCTTTGTAAAAGCTCTTTGCTTCTGCTTGTATTGACTCAGAATACATACCAGTAAAGAATATGTGTCAGCACTTGTTCTCATTCCTTGTTGCCCTGAGGAATGAATACAGATTTAAGAAGTCCCAAAGGGTCTTCACGATGATGGGAATGTACTGAACTACCTATTCCCCAGAGAAGAAACAGACAATGTTTGGAAGCAGCCACATATTTTGGTTCATTCAGATGATGTCCTGAAGTGTGACACCTTGTGCTTCTTCAAAAGAAAGAATTTAACGTTTTGGTTTTTTTTTTTGTTTGTTTGTTTTTTTGTTTGTTTGTTTGTTTGTTTTTTTAATGTAGATGAGTATGAAGGTATGTGATACAAAATTTTCATGGAAGTGTAAATGGACAGCTAAAACCACAGCTCCTGAGAACAATATATACAGTCTAAATTATTTTGTTCATTTGAAATTTGTAAAGGCAACCATCTGCTTAGAGAGGCAAAATCTGTTTTCATGGAAGAATACCTCACTATTACCCACAAGTGATATATAAAGATATATTCTGATGTGTGAAATGCAGTTCTGGCCTCCATTTAGTTTTTGCTGCAGGGGTAATAACCTTAGTGAGGCTGAGATCTCGATCTTACACTTCAGTGAAGTCCCTGTGAAGTAACTGACCAGAAAAGTTCCAACTAAAAGAGTCAGCTGCTGGGCTGGATAGTCATGTCACATCTCCCAGAAGCAAAGCTGCTGTTGGCAGGTCTGCAGGGCCTGACTTGGTATCATCTTTCCATTTCAGCCTAAGCTGCAGTTCCTTATATTTTCTTCCAAAATGTCATCTTTCTATTTTTTACAAGGAAGAGTTTGGACACAGTGAGAAGCATCAGTGGAGAGACTGGAACCCAAATGGTCTAGAAAAGTCCAAAGATTGGCCTTTAGATGGCAGTGTGTACCTGTTGAATAGGAATTATGTCACGGGGTAAATCTGTGAAGCAGAAACAATTTTCTAAGGTGGAGCTGTGACAAGGTTATATTCTTGGACTAAAATGAAGTGGAGATCCCACCTAAGATCCCACCTTATCAGAATTTCATTGTTGTCCGGCTGCCACTGGTTAAAATTTAGTAAACAAACAGGAGGAAACTGGTATACTTATGTTTTTTCTTCTAAGTCTGAAGAACAAGTATTGAATTTTTTTATTTGGATTTAGCAGAGAAAACCTAGATTAATAGTTGGTTCTGATACATTTTTACCTCTTCCCACTCCTTCAGGCAAAGATGCTACAAAGGGTTCAAGTAAGTTAGTATTTTAGTTACATGTGATGTGAAAACCAGATACCCTGCACCAAATTCTACCTTTGGACAGACAAGCCATCTGGGAGAGAGATTCATAAATACATATAAACCCAGGAATTATCATGTGCACTTAGCAGCAAAAGACTTAGTCTAATACATAGTCTGTTTGTGCTTTGAGGAGGAGAAAAGAAGAGCTAATTTTTTGTCATTGGGACTGTCACTTTTAATATGCACTGTATTTGTGCTGTACATAAATCTACAACTTATTTTTTTAGCTTGCAATTGTATTACATTCATATTGTAAAGGCCATTCAGTTTTTTGAACTGCTGAAGTTTTCTTGCATTTTGTGTTGTCACTAACAATGGTCAGAGTGGAGGTAAGATCTGCACAGAAAAAAAATTGCTACTCACAATTTATGTAAGCCATATACATTTTTCTTAGTCAGTTTCTATGAATATTTGGGAGAAATTTCTCATCTGTCTGTAAAACAAAATGAATAGATATTTAGAATTCAATTTTTAATATGCCAGTTTTTTCAAGTGAAGCTTTAAATGCACATAATATATATAAACTCCACTCTAAAAATAATGAGGGTTACAAAGTGTAATTTATTTCTAAACAATCTCTGAAATGCAAATACCCCAGACAGGCATTTCTAGTCCTGCTTATCAAAGAATACTCCAAAAATTGCTGATGTAACCAAAAAGAGAAACTTACTTCAAATCATTAACAAATACGTGAGAATTCATGATTGTACCAATGTTTATCAACAAAACTTACTTCAAATCATTAACAAATACGTGAGAATTCATGATTGTACAAATGTTTATCAACAGTGCATGTGGATAATCTTAAAACTTGCCAACAGCTAGCAGATAACTTTAGCAGATAAGGACTGACATGAGCTCATTTTTTCCTTGAACTTTATCTTTGTTCAAATAAAACAAGCTACATTGCTTACAAATGCTTTATACCTTATGTCCTGTAGCTATGATGATCTAAGGATTACAGATACCACGTAAGATGTAAAGACCAGTCTGCACAGGCCATACTATAAGCCAATACATACTACAGGCCAACTCAAGAATACTTGTTGGCAAATATATTTATTTAAATACTAATTTGACTTTTATACAGATGAGAAAAAGAATCTATTTTTTTTTTAGTCACATGAATGATAAACTCCTCCTTGGTTAAAGTGGTGAAGGATTAATCATTAAACTACTGAAGGATTTATCCTACTCTCACAAACATTGAGAAAAACATTGGTGAATTTAGGGAAACCTGATGGAACTTTATAACTTTTTTTTCAAATTAGGCCATCCATTTTGATTTATTAATAATAAATTCCAGGGCAGTGGCCTGCAATATGATCTAATGCTAATCAGAATTTACAACCCTTTAACAATTTCAGCATACAATTAGAATCTCCCTAGACTTCTCTTTGCTGTCTGACATTCTGCCTCAGGTATTTACCTACTATGTGTATCTTTGGAAGAGGATGTGTTTTTATAGAGCCTTTCATAACAGCTATATTAAGAACAAGTAGCAGTAACTGTACTGCACCTGCCCATATAGCAAGATACAGAAGTGCTTAGAATCTCAGGAGGGGGATAATCTCTTCTACAGCTGTGAGTGAGAATCAGTAGATGTGTTGTTTTTTCTAGTATTGTGCTTCAGTTCAAGAGTTCTCGATGTCATTACCTGTCCCGCTACACTGCAAGTAAAATTAAAGGATTATGAATGTATCTGGTTCAAATGACTTAGTCTCCAGGTCTGTTTAGGGCAGTTTGCCAGAACTGAGGTTAAACAGCAACTCAAACCCCAGGGTGGCCTACACAGTAGTCTAAATTTTAATCTACTCTTTAAATACAAGTTTTTTAGAAAGTTGTGTTTAGCTCTTGTGAATGTCTATCTGCAAAGGTTAAAGTAATTTGTAGTGCGTCTTTTGCTTATGTAATGTTTTGGGGTGTTTTTTTTGTTTTGTTTTGGTTTTTTTGTTAGTGATTATCATTATTGTTAATTTATTGCTGATGTAATCTGTTAATTTATGTAGAAACAGTACATGTGGTTGCTGCCTCCTCTGCACAAAATCTTAATTGAAACTTTCAGCAACTCTGTCTCACACTGTGGGGAGCTGCGAGGAGGTCTTTTAAAAATAGATGGTCAGGAATGAAATTGAGTCAAATGAGACAAACACTCTATCTGGGAACTGTCTATTGGTAACAAAAAATAAAAAAGAGTTACCCTACTAGAGAGGGACAGAGAAGACAGAAGAAACAGGAAGAGCAGGAGGAAGAAAATGGGAGAGAGAGAAAGAGGGAGAGAGAGGAGGCCGAGGGCAAAGAGGGCGCCGCCAGGGAGGTCAGGGAGGACCGTCCCTGTTCCGAGGCGGGGTTGTGCGCGCTGCCCGCCCAGGCACGGCTCCTGCGGCCACGGGCGGCCGGACACCGGGTTTTGGGGATCGGGCAGGAGCTCCAGGAGCCTGGGCAGGGTTGCGGCGAGGATGGGCCGTGGGCTGGCTCGGAGGCGGGCTGGGTTGGTCGTAGGGACCGGGATGCTGGGACGAAGCAGGCAGGGCGCTGGTCGGGGACGAAACAGGGAGGCAGCACAGACGTGAGGGCGAGCAGGAGCCAAAGGAGAGGGCAGGGGAGCCAAAAGGGAGGCTGGAGCCAGGGCAGAAGGGGCAAAACCAGGCCAGGGCCGGGGCAAAACCAGGCCAGGGCCAGGGCAAGAAGCAGACCTCAGCAAGCTGGAGACAAAACTCAAAAAGACAAGACTCAAAAAGTCCCGGCTCAAAAGCAAGTCTTAGAAAAGTCCTGCGAATCACCAAACCTCAAAAGCAAAACCACTGTCTCAATAAAGCCCCAAGCCAAAAGCCCACACTCAAAAAGCAAGTTTCGAAAAGCTACCCAGGCTTGTCACACGGCTGTTTTTCGTGCCCCTGGCTCCTCCCAAAAGCCTGTCTGCTGACAGGAGACCATTGGCCCAGTCCAACCTTTCGCCCTCTGGTTGGAGAAGACCCTCTGGGGAGTTCAGTGTCTCCTACTGACTGTCCCATGGGAGGTGTTGTCAGGTGAAGTCCTCACAGAGACAAAGCTTCTTCCAATTGATTCCTCCATGTAGCCCACATGCACCCCTCCTTCACATGCCTCTGACAACCATTGTTGAAGCAAAGCAAAATTAAACTGGCTCCTCACAAGCTCTCTCTGAGTAAATACAAAATTATAACATTCATTTAATTTGGCCAATAGTTATATTTTTCAGTAGCATCTTTGACAGAGTGTTTAAAATATCCAAATAATGAGGCAAACTGTAAAACTTTAGCTTATTCATCATAAAAAATACCTAAAGAAACACCAACACCCCTAACATACAAATATCATCATGTTATTGACACACCTTGAACGACATAGGTATGGTTTGCAATTTTGTATAGATCCACCCTACAACAATTGCAAACCAACAGAGCTACTGGCAGTCTAATTGATTTGAGAAGTTAAAGTGAGAAAAAGCTCTGCAGAGGGCTCTGAAATCCAGAATACGGTCTGATTTGTTTAGTTCTTACTGAACAGTAATTACTTATTTTACATTTTACAGCCCTTCACCTTTTCTTGTTCCTCTGTTACGGTTCACATGTGCCACAAACTTAAATATGGATCTTTGCTCATTGCCATGCAAACACATCCTCTTGACTTAGGGACATACACTAGTTTTACAGACTCTGTAGAAAAGAGAAGAGCGTGTAATTTGAAAGCAAATATTCTGTTACTTTTCACTGATGGCAATTAGTCCTCATGGAGTACCTCCTGTTTCAGTGTGAACCCAGACAGAAACAAGCACAACAAAAGGAACTAGGCTAAGAAGGCAATTAGCCATAATTTACTGGCAGCTAATGTGGTATTAGCTCCTAATCTTTGGGGTTCTTTTAGAGTGTGATCCAACTGGTAGCTGGAAAGCTGCTTTTGATACCCATGATGTATATGGCAGGCACCCTGCCTCCTGCCATTCCAGGGAATCGAGCCTAACCCTTCTCACCTTGACTTTGTGCCATGTTGGAAAGTGCTGTTGCTACAATGCATCAGCTAGAAGAGAAGAGCTATGCTCATGGAAGAAATATTTCCTTCTGCAAGTTTATAAACTTGAGTACAGAGGATCTCCAGACAGCCTCTGAAGGACAAAGTCTCCTAAAGCCTATTGATGAAGATCTTGGATCTCCCTGGTTTCTGAAATATATTTCAATCAAGTGCATACAGAATGGACCAGTTCTTTGTTTGTCCAAAACTGAACATGCCAAACTCATATTTTATCTTTAATATTTGCATTAATGTTGTTTCATCTAAGAAAATTATTTAAAATAGACCTAGGCCTGCCATATGGCGCATTAAATGATGCAAGAAATCTCGTGTGATATTGAACTCAAAATTTATGCTACACTGTAGCCCTGGTTCGTGCCTGACATGTTTTGGTTTTCTGAAATTCCTTTTCCAGGGAATTTTCTGTAAACAAGAGACATGTTTTTGTAACTGCAAATTTGTTTACATTCTTTCCCTAGGAGGGACTTCTTCTTGATTTCCCTGTGGTCTGGCCAATGTGATTGAGGAGGTTTGTCTCTGTTTAACCAATCAAATCGGTCTGTGTAGAATAGTATAAAAGGGAGACACATCCCAAAAATAGGGGAGTCATGTTCAGCCTTCTGAGGTCGGAGTCTTTTTGTTGTTGTGGAGTACAACAGTGTCATTACACAAACTTTGAGGGAGCCAGAAGCAATTAAAACTGTAGTTAAAATACATCTTTGGAGTTCTCATCAAGCATAGTGCCTCTCTTTTAACATAAATGCAAGTAGTTCTGACTCATACAACCACCATCACAGATAAATAAAACACTGGTTTGGAGTGAGGACAACTCAAAGCATATTGAAAGGGCTAGCTTCCTTCAGGGGGATTATGCTACATTCTTTGAGTACACAAGGAACCTCAAACTATACAACTGTCTATCGACTTGTATCTAGACATCTTAACTTTAATGAACTCTTGCTGAGTTGCACGTTTCTCTTGCTTTTAATGATTACTACCTTCTGGTCCTCACCTGAAGTAACCAGTAACCTGAAGGAAGGGATGTTTTGTAAAACAGATGTCTGAGTGACCCAAACATGCTCTGTCGTGCTCTTAGAGAAAAATAATTTGTGCTCCTTTCTTCAGTAAGGGGCAGAGTATTATTGTTAAATTGAAATAGATAGCTTTCTGACTTTGTTCCTTGCTCTACTATGCATTTATGGTCACGTTTATAGAACTTGTGTCATATTTGAATGTTAACCTGTACTCTTTAAAAATATTATAAATATATTCTGCCTAGTTGTGCACTTGCATTTATGTACAATAAAGCAAATAGTTGATGAGAGAAGAGTTTGCGACAGGTTCTAATGTTTTTTTGTAACGAAATGCATATGAGTAGAGGTACTAAATTTCTGCTCCAGTTTGTGAGGTCAGTGGGAATACCAACCCTTTGTCACTACGTAGTAATTTGAAAGACTTCCTGCGGACACAAGCTCATTCCAAGGATAGACAAAAAGACAGCTATACACTGTATGAAAGTAGATAAAGCCAAGGTGAAGCACATTTATGTATTTTCAAGAGATTATATCTAAAAAACTTTTTCTGCCTGCCTGCATTGTACTCTATTTACACAGAAACTATTCAGGCACATGTGTTTTCAAAGAAGTTGTAATTTCCTGTCAGACTTTTTACAAATACTTTCTAACAGCTGTAGATGGAAGTCCAGCTACTCCTGCAATGAATGACCTTCAGTGTGTAGATCCCAGAGAGTAAACAAATATTTACTCTACAGAGGAAGCCCTGCTGTGAATGTAACATTAACATTACACTCCTCAGTTGGTTTATGAGAAGCTAATCCTATTTCTGCACTGCAATTATGACTTCTTGAAAACCAAAGCATTTTTATCCTAAACCAATGCTGGTAAGACTTCAACATAAAAGACTGATGGTGTCAATAATGAAGAATACATTAGACAGAGGTTGAAAAGATAAGATACTACTTTTGTTTTTACATGCAAGTTTTGTTTGGACAGTGTTTGTTTTACCTTTCAGAGCATTAGTTTCCATAAATTCCCTATGTTTTAACTGCATAAGCGATACTTTTAAACATAGCTCTTGCACAGGAGTGTACATTAAATATTTGTTCAGCTGATTAAAACAGTTCTACATTTATTTAATGTTTGAACAGTAAACAGTTTGTTGAGGACTGAAATATGTTTACACATACACATACACATATTCAGGCCTCATTAGAAGGGTTCCTGTTGTGAGGGTGCTTTACTGAGGTGATACTAGGCATTACAGACCCTCAGAAATACCTTCCTTTAGTAAGTGTTTCAACCTCCACTCTTAGTAGATGTCACTTTGTGAAGGGTAGCACAGAACTTCTTTCACGTCAGTGGAAAATTTTACAATGTAAAGGGAAAGTGTCTCTTGTCTCAATAACATGGCAGATGTATTTCAGCTCTACACAGCTATGTCCTTTGCACTGTACCCTTTCCACATGGTGTTTAAACAAGAAAGAAAATGAAAAGTCATCTAGATTACTTGGAGGAGTTCTAAGTCTGGGTTTGATACTGGTTGTACACAAGAGATTAACAGTTTGGGAGCAAATGTTTCCTTTCACATACCTTTGCTAAAGTGATGAAGAAAACATGATAAAGAGTTTTCTGCACTGTTTGTATGTCCAGAAAAGTTTAAATGGCAATTTTAGACTTAAAAACTAACATAAAAATTTTTCCATGATGTACAGCATTTGGTTTGAAATGCTTTCTGAGCTATGTATATGAAGTAAGCAAATACATAGACTATTTCCCTACCTGTTTTGAATTTGTACAATCAACTCAGCCATGAGAACATGAAGGGTTCTTTCATCTTGTGCACGCCAAGAAATAAGAAAAATTCTGCTTTATATCCAGTCCTTCAGTACTCCGTGATTAACACCCATCCAGCTCCACATTTTTTGGTGGATTACGTAGCAAGGTTGATAATGTCCTGGTGTCACACAAAGCACCAGCATTCCATATGCCTGAATACAAACCAACTTTCTCACTTCTGGCTATATTGGCCCCCTGTTGGTTGACCTGTCAGGAACTAAAAGCAGTAAAACTTCACTTATATGCCTTAAATTAGCGCTTGTCAATCAACTACACTGTGTGAGTGATATAATTGTAGAGTTGATAGCAATTTCAGCTTTTTAGCATTGTTGAATTTAAGTTGAAAGCTAACAAGAGCCTTGACTCAATGTTTTATCTGTTGCAGTCAGTTGGCCCTATCACAGAGTAATTTAGTTTGGATGGGACCTCTATGTGTCATTCAATCTAACCTCATTGAAGCTGGTCTATTTAAAGCAGGTTGCTCATGGTTTTTTCAGATGAACTTCGACTATCTCCAAGGATGGAAATTCTACAATGTCTTTCAGCATATGGTCCAGTGTTTGACTTTTCTCATGCTGTAAAAATTTTGCTTGCGTGAAAAGCTACTGTTTTCCTACTTTTTTCTGCTGGCTTTTACTTTGTGACTATGTGCCTTCTATTAATATGTAACTGTGGTCTAATTTGATAGTAGCAGATGGAAATTAGATGTCTTCCTAAGGCTGAACAAACCCCTGCCCTCTGAGGCTTTTCTCTTGCTGCAACCACATAACGCCCATGGTAACTGGACATGCTTCTGGATGTCCACACCTGTTTTGTGCTGAGAAGCCTGAAATTGAGTTCAGTGCTCAGAAGTCACGAAAAATACTGCTGAGCAAGGAAAAGTCACTTCCATTGACATGCTGGCTGTGGTTGCAAATATAGACCACTTTACTTGCTTCTGCTACTTGTTTTTTCTGAACTACTCTACACAACTGTAATAAGAAATCCTAAATGCTTCTCTGACACATGTTGGAAGGACGACAGGATAGAAAACTGTGTGAAGTAAGACAGTGGCTGATACTTTAGCAGATGTGTTGGTATGAGTTTCTATCTCTCTGCTGCTATTTTTGATACAATGTTAAGAGCTTTATTATTCATGAAGTCAATATTTATCCATTTTCTTCTCTAAGAATTGCTGAAGTTACAGCAGTTGCTGTAACTGGACCTGTGCATTGTGGCTAGAATACCATGATATTGCATCCATGGCTGCTGTTTGAAATTTTTTTAAAGGTTCAACATGTAGGCAACACTGCAGAAAAGTTTTGAAGGACAAATAATGGAATGCTATATGATGTATCCTTGAAACATAATCAACTCTGCCGTGGAAGATGTCCTGCTTTTTTCTGTTTTAGACCAACAATTTTGATTAAGTAGCCTGTGATTTATTTGCTTCAGGAATACCGGACAATGGTTGGTTCCTGATCTAGAAGAACCAGAATAATGAGCAGTGTTTTAAAGAACACTGTTTCATGGCATTATTTGGTGGTAGTTACTGCAAAGTAGGTGTGTGTATACAATCATTTATGTGGGAAAACAATGCACAGGAAAGGTGTGAACAGTTTCTATTTTGAGCTAGGAGCATTTTGTACTCAGAAAGGTAAGGGAGAATTAAAGGTAGGTATGACAGAGAGCTATTTGCTCTTTCATTGTATCTCATTTAGTGAGATGTTGTTTTAAAGCCCTCATTGTAAATAACAAATAAAAGAGGCAGGATTGATAACTTAATGGGAAATTAGTGTAAAAGGGAAAAATTGCCCCCTCAGTATGTTGTGATCACTTCTGTGAGGTACTAGTTAGTGATCTTCAATGTATATGCAAAGGTAATGCAATAATATAAAAAAGATTTATTATAAATAGTAAAATAGAATTTTCTTTTTAAGTAAACTATATCAATCCAATTTTCCTCCATGATAAAATCCAATTTTTTTCTGCATTTTTATGATGCCAAGATCTCAATATTGTTAAGAAACTCTCTGCATACATGTGAAGTAAAGTGAAATGTTTTGATATAAAATAGAAGATGACATCCAATGTGATGTGTCCAATTCACAAAGTAACTTCAGGGACTGTTAGGGCTATTTGTCATGAGACAGAGAAAGTAGTCACAGGCTTCAAATGCTAGTGGGGAAAAAACGAGGAAATTAATAAGAAGATCCAAATACTTGAGAAACAGAGCAGGAGTGATGCTATTTTTGGCAATGGAAAATATAAAACTTGTGCCTTCCTAGAGCAACTAGTTGCCTGGCCCTCTTTAATGAGTGATTTTTGATGGTGTACAGTGCTCAATTTCAAAAGTAAATTCCCTGTTAGAAGTTGGATTCAAACCTTTATAAATTATTCTGTCAGGAAAAGTAGATATTCTTAGATATTCTTAGATATATGTCTCTCTGGTACTTAGTTTTCCAAGTCTCACCCCAGGTTCTGGTTAGTCTTGTCATCAGTGATGAAGGACAGTAATATGTCACTTGTGCTGTGGACAATTGTGAACAACCAGGGAATGAGTCAAGGAAGACATTGACACAGAGTGCCATTAAAAGAATTACTGATATAAAGAAGTTGCTAAATAGGAGCTATTGGTGTGCTAGATTATTCCTTCAGATTTAGGGTACAGACATCCAGTGTTTTAGAATTCTGATGGACCAAGTGAGAACTTTGATTTTGGACTTGACTCTTTCTATCTATCTATCTATCTATCTATCTATCTATCTATCTATCTATCTAGTCTGTCTGTCTGTCTTATCTATCCATCCATCAGCCCATCCATCCATCTACCTAACTAGCCTCTATCACTACCTATCTATAATCTCCTAAAAATACCCTTTGCTTTTCGAATGAACAAGCTAACAATGTGTGCAAAGCCTTGTCTTTTTTGAAGAACACTGGAAAACTTACCTGCCTATGGTTTACAGGTAGGAAAAATCAATTTACATCAAATTCATGAAGAAGATTTACCTCCAAGGAGCATGTCTTGAATAGCAGTTCTTAATGCATTAACATCTCTAGATAAAATTCTATAGAAAAAATTCTATAGAATAATAGAGTGGGTTGGGTTGGAAGTGACCTTACTTATAGTGGGAGGGACTTCGCCCCCACCAGTCCCCATCCTGTTGTCCATCCACTTGAGAGGGGTAAGAAGAGAGATTGCCATTGAGGACTGAGGCAAAAGGATGAGTACCTTAGCTTTCTCCCCATCAGTTCTTACGACCTTGCTGGCCTTGTTTATCAGACGGTGTTACACCTTATTTCACCTTCCTCTTCTGGTTAGCACGCCTGCAGAAGCCTTTCGTGTTATGCTTTGTGTCCCTTTCCAGGTTCACTTCCAGGCTGTTGTTCCTCACCTCATCCATACACAACTGAACCTCATCTCTATGCCCTTCTGTTGGGGGTTAGGTTTTGTAGTGGTTTGAAAGCAAAACAAATGAGAGGCTCCAAGTCAGAGATACAATTTAATAGGAAAAAAAAGGAAAGAAAGTAAAATAAAATAGATGCAATAATACAAAAGACCACCGACAGGGTCAGAATACAACCTGAGCGGAGTGATGGAAGCAGTCCAAATGAGGTGGTCTTCCTGAAGCAGTGATCTTGTAGAAAGGTCTCGCAGCTCTGTTCCTCTGGGAATCCAGTGGGTAAGCGCTGCTCTGGTGTTCAGAGTCTCAGTTTATATCCAGGCTGGAATGCTTGGTTCCTCCCTCTGGGCGGAGCATCTCACAGTGGGATGGTGAGTCATGTGATAAGGCCTGATGGGCCCATTAACAGGAGATAGTCCAGGAGGGGGTTATCTGTGAGCTGTGCAGCAAAGGTGCTGATGGGCTCAATAACAGAAGATAAGCCAGAGTGGAGGAGGCAGGGAGCCCTGCCTCACGTGGTTTCAACAGTTCATGAAGATGGTGATAGAATATACTTCAACCCAGGACAGGTTTGTTCCTTCTTTCTCTAAGGAATTTTTTCCCCATAAGTTACCAAGGAGACCAAGTGTTGGATACTTGAGAGTACTTAACTGAAACAAAGAGGTGGTCAAAGTTGGAAGGGGGAGATAATGCAGGTAAAAGACAGAGCTTGAGGCAGCTGCGGGCTCTTCTTTTTCTGGCGTTCAGGGAGAGAGAAAACAGCTGTTGCTGGCTGGAAGAGTTTCACTGTGGCCAAAGGGATCCAGTCCTGGGAAATCTACTATCAGCAGTTCGGCCTGAATCCTGAGTTTTCTCTGCCACCCGCGGGAGCTGGGCCAGCCCTGCCTCTCCTTCGGCTTCTTCGGCGCTGCTCCTCTTGCTACAGTGTGACCCTGCACCCCCTGCGCTGCCGAGACATCCTGCCCCTGCCTGCCGAGACACCCTGCCATCCCAGCTACCAGCCCGGGACTTTTCCACTGTTTCAGCTTGGTGCTCTGAGGATCCTGCAGGGACACCGAAACCAAACTGCCCTGGGTTTTGTGAAACAAAGCCCTCAAGGTTCTTGGTACTGTTTTCCTTTGTTATTAATGCTGTAGTTGTTTGGTGGGGGTTTTTTTGTGTTTGTTTGCTTTGTATTACATACTAGTAAAGAACTGCTATTCCTATTTCCCAAATCTTTGCCAAAGAGCCTCTGATTGTAATTTATAATTGAAAAATAGAAAAAAAGTGGTGAAGGGTGGGGGGGGGGGGTTTACACTCTCCATTCCAAAGGAAACTGCAGTTTGTTTTTTTTTTTTTTACCTGACAGATACCTGTCTTCCCAAACCAAGACACCTTCCCAGGTCTGTGCATTTGCTTCTTTCTCATGAGTTCAATCAGCTGTTCCCTGCTTAGCTGTGCCATCTCATGCCTGTTGTGCTCTCTTAGGTTGCAATGCAAGATGTAACCAGAAGTATGTATTCTATCACCATCTGTTTAAAACCAGGTGGAGCAATATTCTTTATCTCTTCCACTATTATCTCTTCCACTACCCATCCTTGCTCCAAGGGATATCTTCTGTTAATGGGCCATTGAGTCTCACTGCATTACTGATAAAATTATATCATCCCATTGTGAGATGCTCCACCCAGTGGGAGGAGCCAAATATTCCTACCTGGATAAAGACCTGAGATTTGGAACACCACAGCAGCCTTTTCTACTGGGTTCCCAGTGGAAGACTACACCCATCTACTCCACCACTGGACCTTCAGAAGAAAACTACACCCTTCTCTACAGGACCATTGCTTCAACATAACCACATCTGTCACTCCAGGAGGACTGCAGCCGCCATTTAACCAGATTGCTACCAGCACCCTGACCAACAGTGTGTCATTTTGTATGCTGTCATTGGTTTTTTTGTGCTGCTGCATTTTTATTTTAATTGTTCTAATAAAGAACTGTTATTCCTATTCCCACATCTTTGCCTGAGAGGCCCTTAATTTCAAAATTATAATAATTCAGAGGGAGAGGGTTTACATTTTCCATTCTAAAGGAGGCTCCTGCCTTCTGTAGCATACACCTGTCTTTTCAAACCAAGACACTTGCCTGATTTCTTGCTCTTGGGGATTTCCAGGTCTTATTCTCTGTGGAAGACCCCCTTAAAGATCTACCAGCTCTGTTCCACTGTTCCTGTGAACAGTCTTCCAGGGGATTCTATTCACTGTCTCCCTGAAGATCTGGAAGTTTGCTTTCCTGAAGTTCAGGGGTCTAACTTTAGCCCTTACTTGACCCAAATCCCTCAAGATGTGCAAACTCCACCGAAGCAAGGTCACTGCAGCTTGGGTTGTCTCCAATCTCGATGTCCCCAGTTACCTCACTTGGGCTGGTGACCAACAGTAGCATATCCCTGTGGTAGGTCTGTCTGCTGCCTACTAGTTGACAGTAGGCAGAAATAATCAGGAAGTCATCCTCCAAGCATTCCAGCAGTCTCCTGGGCTGTCTACAGCTCTGTGTGCTACTTTCCCAGCAGATGCTGGAATGGTTGAAGTCCCTCAGCAGGATTTGAGCCTGCCAGTCCGTGAGCAGGATACCTTCTCTACATGGAGAAAGAAGGCTTTCCCATAAACAACCTCCCCTTGATCAGGGGCCCATACTGAACACCAAGCATGAGGTTCTCTTTGTTGCCTCAGTCTCTGATTCAAACAAGCTTTTAGCCAGCTCATAGCTTTTCTTCAGGGACAACTCTTCACACTTGATCCAGCTATTGATGCAAAGGGAAACTTCTTTCCCTCTTCTTCCTCCCCTGTCTCTTTTGAACAGCCTGTAGCCACTGATTGGTACCCTTTAGTTATGGAATTCACCCCACCATTTCAGTAATGGCAAGAAAGTCATAACTTTCTAGCAGCACAGTAGCTTCCAACTTTTGCTGTTTGTACATTGATGTAAATTCAGATGTCTAAGATGTGTCACCTTCCTAGAAGAGCACCTCTAAATTCCTTTCATATATTTCTCTGGTGTTTCATTGTGGCTTCTCTTAGCTGTGGAGTCCTGGTTCATCTCCGTAAGGCTGAAGGTCTGCAGCAACGTGGCCTGTTCAGCTCAGAGTCACCAGTTGAGAGCCCTTGCCAGCACCCTGTCCCTCCAACCTTTGCCTCTCATCCCAGAGCTTTCCAGGGACAACTCAGATATTTTCCTGCTTCCCCATCATATCTAGAATATGCTGTCCCCTTTTTAACTGCAAAAAACACAGGTTTTTAACCGTAACGTTTCTGTCAGGCGTAAGATTAAGATTAACCCATGGAAGGACTTACATTCCTTTCTCAAATAAAACCCCAAAAGAATCCACAAATTAAAAAAAAAAAAAAAAAAAAAAAAAAAAAAAAAAAAGGCATATGCCCACCACTCCCGCAGTAAAACAAATAAAATCTGAGGCTGGAAAGTATTTAGCTTCCATTAACATTTCAGAAGATACCTAGCTGCTTCATTAATCTAGTTTGCTTTGTGCATGACTTTAAGTGAGAAGACCAATTAACATATTTGAAAAGCCAACTGTAGAAATAATTCGCTAATTGTTAGATAAAATTGAAAAAGAAGGATTGAATGTTATCTTCCACTTGCTCTTTCAATTCAGCAAAATTAGTGGAGAAAGGGTTTCGTACCTTGCCGGTGTCTCTGCAGGAATCCTGATTTCTCCTTTGTTCAGTATAGGCCTAAGGGCAAGCCAGTGTTTGCTGCAATTTTCTGCAATAATAGCAAGACAATTTAGCAGTAATGGATAAGTAGGGAGAAAATGAAGCAGTTTGCTGAGATACAGAAATGAAGCCAGAAAATACTTGGCCTCATCTTAGGCTTCAAATTCATAGTCAATTCATTAGTGTAATTTAGTTCTTCCATAAGCCTTTGAGTGATAAATTTTACCAATACATTTGAAATAGCAGCTGAAAGAAGAATTCACATATTGGTGAGTAAAATTAAAGAATGAGGTAGAATGAATCCCAGGGTTATGAGGGAGCTGGCAGATGAGCTTGCGAAGCCGCTCTCCATCATTTACAATCAGTCCTGGCTCACTGGTGAGGTCCCAGAAGATTGGAAACTGGCCAATGTGGCACCCATTCACAAAAAGGATGGGAAGGAGGATCCCAGTAATTATAGATCAGTCAGTCTGACCTCAGTACCTGGCAAGATAATGGAACAGTTTATACTGAGTGTCATCATGCAGTACCTGCAGGATGGCCAGGGTCTCAGGCCCAGCCAGCATGGGTTTAGGAGAGGTAGGTCATGTTTGACCAACCTGATCTCCTTTTATGACCAGGTGACCCGCCTGGTGCATGCAAGAAGGGCTGTGGATGTTATCTGTTTGGACTTCAGCAAGGCTTTTGACACTGTCTCCCACAGTATACTCCTGGAAAAGCTGGCAGCCCGGGGCTTGGACAGGAGCACTCTTTGCTGGGTTAGGAACTGGCTGGATGGCCGGGCCCAGAGAATGGTGGTGAATGGTGCTGTATCCAGCTGGTGACCTGTCACCAGTGGTGTTCCTCAGGGGTCTGTGCTGGGGCCAGCTCTGTTCAATATTTTCATTGATGACATGGATGAGGGTATCGAATCTTTCATTAGTAAATTTGCAGATGACACTAAGCTGGGAGCGTGTGTCGACCACTTGGAAGACAGGATGGCTCTGCAGAGAGATCTGGAACAGTTGGGTCAATGGACAGAGTCCAACAAAATGAAGTTTAATGAGTCCAAGTGTCGAGTCCTTCACTTTGGCCACAATAGCCCCCTGCAGCGTTATAGGCTGGGGACGGTGTGGCTGGACGGTGCCCAGGAGGAAAGGGACCTGGGAGTTCTGGTCAGCAGCTGGCTGAACATGAGCCAACAGTGTGCCCAGGTGGCCAAGAGGGCCAATGGCATCCTGGCCTGTATCAGGAATGGTGTGGCCAGCAGAAGCAGGGAGGTCATTCTTCCCCTGTACTCAGCACTGGTAAGGCCACACCTTGAGTATTGTGTCCAGTTCTGGTCCTCTCGGTTTAGGAAGGACGTTGAGATGCTTGAACGTGTCCAGAGAAGGGGAACAAAGTTGGTGAACGACTTGGAAAACAAGCCATATGAAGAACGACTGAGGGATCTGGGGCTGTTTAGCCTGGAGAAAAGGAGACTCAGAGGTGACCTTATAACTCTCTACCACTTCCTGAAAGGTAGTTGTAGACAGCTGGGGGTTGGTCTCTTTCTCCAGGCAGCATCTGACAGAACGAGAGGACACAATCTCAAGCTGTGTCAAGGGAAATATAGGTTGGATATTAGGAAGAAGTTTTTCACAGAAAGAGTGATTAAATACTGGAATAGTCTGCCCAGGGAGGTGGTGGAATCACCATCCCTGGATGTGTTTAAAAGGAAACTGGATGTGGCACTTGATACCATGATCTAGTTGAGGTGTTAGGGCTGGGTTGGACTCGATGATCTTGAAGGTCTTTTCCAACCTACACATTCTGTGATTCTGTGATTCATTTTCACCTGGTACATGAAGTATTATAAAGACACTTGAAAAAATGACTCTTTCTATTTATGGTAAATAGATAATTATAAAGGAAAACATAAAATTGCACTTACATTCATGAAAAGAAAAATGGGGGGTGATCAGAAAATTTAATGAACCTCAATTTTATGTTTGACTGTTTTGTTTGGGGATGAATTTTAGGTAGATCTCTGTTTTCTGTCAGATCCAAAAACCACTTGGCAATTCAGTAAGGTCATTATTGGTTCAAATGTATTGTTTTGTATTAAGTCTTAAATAATTTGCTGGTGTGGTTTTATATTTAAACTGAAGCACAGTCTCAAAAAAGTCCAGCTTAAATGATCAAGCCAGCAGTACAGTACTTAATCACTAAACTCAGCCTCTTTAGTTCTCTGAACAGAAGCTGAGAAGCTACTCAGGTGAAGTAGGTTTCTTAAAATTTTTGTAACTCCTAAACACTGAAATCACAACAAACTAAGAAAATCTTAATTGCTTGGAGACACAAATTAACTTATAATGTTTAGGTGTGAGAATATCATAGAATATGCTATAGGGATCTCTGTTGCAGCCTTGTACTTACTTTCATTCATAGACAGATGACATATATACACACCAGAGTTCTACAGGAATAACAAAAATGGACAAGTTGTCATGATGTATGCTTCATCAGGTAGAAATATAATTTGGATCAAGTTGTGCAGACTTGTATTCTGTGGAACAAAATGTGGTAATGAGATGTAAATTCTTAAGTAACGTGGTTGATTTGGAAACTAGGCTAAGAGAGAAGCTTATGAAATATTCATAGGAAAAAATCCCCTGTGAACATAAGGAGATGGGAACTGAGTAAAGGGACTTCCCCCCTCTATCTCTAGTCAAGAGCAGTTCCTTATAGAAGTGGAAGTCAGCAGATAGCAAGAAAACCCCAAACATACAAATAAAGTAGATAAGACCTTCATCAAGACTTACATTCTCTTGAGATATCTTGGAAAAGATAACTCAGCTTTTCTCTTTGTACCTGTAAGAAGGGGGTACCATAGAAAGAAAAGGTGCTCTGAAAGTTGCTTTTTCTTATTTCCTGATACTCTCAATTAAGGAAAACTAAAGTTGACTAGTTAATAAAAAACCCAAACAAAACAAAATCCAAACAAATCTCAGTCCAGACCTGCAGGGTCATTAATTAATTAGTCATTATAGAAGGGGTTTTGATTGGCTGAAGCAACCTGACCCGTGGGAGAAGCTGAGTTCACATCCCTTTTAATGATACATTCTTTGATCAGGCCCAAAAAACCAGCCAACCAACCCACTAAAAAATCCCAAACCTAAAAAACCCAATAAACCTGAAAAACAAAACAAAACAAAACAAAACAAAACCCAAAAACCCAAAACCAAAGCCAAAGAAAGATTGTTTGAGTAGACAAAGCCTGGCCTTTGAATTTTCCAGTCATCCCACCAGTCACTCCAGGCAGATTAACTTTGTTGATGGATTGTGTATTGGTAGAAGCAGATTCAGGAGATGCAACTTAATAAAATGTTTGGATCTCAAAGCCAGGATAAATTTTCACTCAGAGTGATCTGTGAAAATCACTAGAAGTCAAAACAGTCTTGGGATAATGGAGGCAGATTATGGAATATATTGTATTACTACCAACATTCTTCAGTGCTAAGGAAGAAGGTCTTAAAAATACAAGGAAAATGGTAGAGCTTTGGTGAATTTTCTTCCTAGCGATGGGCTTCTTTGAAGAAGGAAATTATAGTGAAAGGTAATTAAAAATTAAAAAAGATTTAAAAATTACTTTTGAAAATAAAGCTGTAGATAAGTAAAAGGGAAGAAATGCACAGCTTGCTACAGTGTGACTTTATTAATAAAAAACAAAGAATTAAAAGTTGAAGAGCACATGAGGAAGATGCAATGCAGTTGGGAAAAGCAGTTCCCATTGCAAACTTAGAAAGATATATGCATTGGTCTCCTAGGGCTATGGTACAAGTGGCTGAGTATGTAGGGGATATACACGTTTCAGCACTGGTGTACTCAAGAGAGATGAGATCCAGGCTAAGCCACACACTGCCAGCATGGTTATTGTCACTCTTAGTGGTTAGAAACAAACCAGCTATGTAGACCATGTGAAGGTTTGAAAAGTAGTTTTTCATTGGCTTGGTCATTTTTGTTTTTTTCTTGGACAGAATATAACTGAATATGTGAAATAATATTGTAACCCCTGTGAAAGTTACTCTTATTTTGGAAGATGTTTTTATTGCCAAATAAACATCTATGATGGCAATATTGCTGGGATTGTAGAGGTTCCCACTAATGAAGTGAAGTAAATGGGTGACCACCTTTACTGTCTCATTAGGAAGGCACTGTGGGGCTTTGGGTTTTCTGTGGAAGATTTTTGTGGGGGTTTTTTGTGGTTTTTTTTGTGTTTTAAGAATAGTAATTTTAACAGTGTCAAAGTAACTGATGTTAGTCTTGGAGCATCATTTATATGCTGCTTTTGTTTGGAGAGGAATGTATCTGGGTAGAGTGACTTACTAGCCTGTTTCTAGAAATTCCACACTTGCTATGCATGTATACGTACAGTCTGACAACATAAACAAAGGCTTGCAGGTAAACCTCTAGGTTAAAACTAGCTAAATTTTTTTAATGTATATATATATATGTATATATATATATAAGTATTAGAACAGAGTAATAAGACAAAATATTAGAAATATTCATGCATTCATATCCATGAATAACAAGAAATTCATGCATACAGAGAAAACAGAGTGGTGGAAGTGACAGGCAACAAATATTAGTGATGCCTCAAGGGCATGTCCAGTAGTGTCACGACCTGCTCCTGATGCAATGGTACTGAGAAGGCAAGACTTCTACAGTTAGATTGGAAGGCAGAATATGTGAGAGGGTTCACAGGCAACATTTGCCTGAGGCTGTCTCTGAAAAGAATAGGGTTAGAGCTAAAGCTCTGCCAGAAGGAGAGGACTTGTCACTTCACATAGCAGCAGCAGTGGAAAACTATCTCATGGAAAACTTTGGAATCCAAATATTGTTGCAAGGCACATGGGAATTAATCAATATTTGTTCACAAACTCAACTACTTGGTAAATTGTAAAAACTTGAAGCATTTTGATGGTATTGTGATCAATTTTAGTGTGATACAAAGAAGTTGTGGTATTAAGCTACCATGGTTTTAATTCCCAGACTGGCCAGATCTGGGGATGTGCAGTTTGGAGATACTTCCATTTCAGTGTGAATATTGCCCAAGGTGCATCACAAAGGCCACATAGGTACTGGCTTGGACTAATGTGTAGAATACTGGAGATTGAAGTGAGTCTAGTTTTACCTCCCGCATCTCCCCAGGATCACTACCCCAAGTCTTTAGGATTTATGCAGAACGAATACAACTGTGAGTTTTTCAGTTTTTTTTTTTTTTTTTTTTTTTTGTTTGTTTTGTTTTGTTTTGTTTTGAGGTCTTCTGTGAGAAGATCCTGCTCACTAAATGTCAGAGTTAAGGCAACCAAAATGTTAAGCTTCATTCGCTGACTATTTCCCTGTAGTGTAAATCAAGAAGAGAAAAAAAAAAAGGTGAGGGGTAGAGAGAGGCCAAATATAGACAGAATGATGTGTGTGAGCTCTAACAGAGAATTGATGTGCTTACACTTGTGATAATAATATGTGTGAGGTAAATAGATAAAGCTGTCTCGTTAGACAATGCTGCCAAACAAGCCTTCTGAATCACCCTACCAGGCCTGAAAATTCATTCTGCCTCCCTCCCATTATTCTTTCTATCTTTCAGTCTGATGCATGATGAAATGGCATGGTAGAAATTGCTCTGACTGTCTGAATCTTCTGTTCCTCCTCTGCCTGACTTGTCTCTTGCTCGCCATGCAGCCTTGCCAGCTGGCATGCCTTCGTCTCCTCCTCCTCCTCCTCCTCCTCCTCCTCCTGCTCTTCCTCCACCTGGTGCCACCTGGCACAATCACTGACTGTATCATGCTGGGGAAGTTGATGCTTGGGTTTCTCCAGCCCTTCTGCCTCCTCTTGCAGATGGTTACTTTTATGGGGGTCCTTTCTGGGTGCCTGTGGCTGGTGTTTGAGACACAACTGCAGAGACTACCTGGGGAGGTTCAGCAAAGCAAGAAGACATTCAGGTGTTTATCTTTCACCAGTTAGTGAAGCAGAGCTGAAGTTGTACTTCAGACAAAGGAATGTTCTACATAGGAACTTAGGTATGAAGACACACATGCGGTCACAAGCCATAGCAATGTGCAGCTGGTTTGTTGGATTCAAATTGGCAGTCAAAAAAAGAAATAGATTCTTTTCTCATTGATTAACTGAATGAGTTACTGTCTAATTTTGCTAATAGACCTTCATATAGAAAATGCTTAGAGTTTCAAAATATGTCACAAAATAGTCATAAATACTTGCAAGTGTCAACATCTGTTTAGGCAATAAATACTAAAATGACAAAAGACAGGGATTCATTTGGTGAGCTTTAAATATGTGTGACAGTTACTTCATGCTTTAATCACTCCTGCTTATTTCACTTTATGGCCTAGTCCATAGAGTGTAGGCTTATTGCATGAGAGACCTTTTGCTCTTATTAAATTTTCTTCTTAAATTTGTTTAATGGACAAAAGAATAAATAACTGTTCAAAGCTGGAAAGAAGATTTTGTTGAAATAACACATAGGGTTTTTTGCCAAAACATGACTTTATGATACAGATTACCCTGGTTATCTCCTGCACATTTGCAAAGCCAAAATCTTAATATTTTACATAAACAATATATCGAATGATGTCTGATTATGCCCTTTGTCTTCACATATCAAGAGTGAGACGAGTGGTTAAGTCATGAATAACGTTGGCTGCTATACCACTCCAGAGTTATTCCATTTCTCTTCACATATGAAGATAAATGCTGCAACAGAACTTGCTCGTCAGATATAATATATAATGTATGTATTCTTTTCCACATGCCACTCCTGAGGACTAGAATGGCTTGAAATGACAGGCACAGAAAATGAAAAGCTCTTCAAAGTAGGCAAATAATGGATTTTGAAGAGCATAAAATTTTTGATGAGTTGACAATATTTCATCTGTGAAATAAAAGCAATTTTACTTTGACATAGTGAAAGGAAGAATATTTTTGTATCTTATGTGTAAATATACACAGCTTCCATATACATTCAAGTGAAATTATTTGAGCAACATTGATGGCTTTGAAGGCAGACAGAGCTAGTATAAGAACATTACTTGTTCAGTATTATGGGGCCTGATACAGTTTATTCAAGAATCCTCAAATAACTGCTGATGTCATCTCAAAACCTCTTTCAATAATTTTTGAGCAGTATTGGAAATCCAGAGTGGTTTCAGCTGACTGGAAGCTGATGAACATTGTCTTGATTTTCAAGAAAGGCAAGAAGGAGGGCCCTGGAAACTACAGGCCTGTCAGTCTCATTTCAGTGCCTGGTGAAGTTATGGAGAAGTTTATTCTGGGGGTCCTGAAAAATACCTGGAAGACAATGCAGTCATTGGTAACAGCCAGCATGGAGGAAAATCCTGCTTATCAAATCTGATTTTCTTTTAGGAACGGCAAAGATAAGACATCTATAGTTGATCAAGAGAAGCCAGGTGGTTGTAATAGTTTTGGATTTCAGTAAAGGTTTCAATACTGCCTCTCACAGGACCCTTCTGGATAAAATGTGCAGCCCACAGCTGGATAAACACATCTTTGGATGGATGAGCAGCTGGATCATGGGTCAGGCACAGGGAGTTACAGTGAATGGGGTGACTTCGGACTGAGGACCTGTCACTGGTGGGGTTCCTCACCCATCCATCCTCAGCCCTCTGCTCCTCAGTGTCTTCATTAACAACCTGGGGAAGATATGTGAGAAGTGACTGAAGCTATTTGGTCTGTTCAGCCTGGAGAAGAAGAGACTGAGGGGAGACCTCATTGCAGTTACAACTTTCTGGTGAGAGGAAGAGGAGGGGCAGACACAGATCTCTTCTTTGGTGGTGACCAGTGGCAGGACCTGTGGACATGGCCTGAAGATGTGTCAGGGAAGTTTTGGTTGGATGCTAGAGAAAGGTTCTTCACCCAAAGGATGTTTGGACACTGGAACAGGCACCCCAGGGAAGTGGTCACAGCACCAGCCTGACAGAGTTCAAGAAGCATTCTTGGGGATGGTGCTGTGCAGGACCAGGATCTGGACTCAATGAGCCTTGTGAGTCCCTTCCTACTCAGCTTATTCTGTGATTCTGTGATATATAGCATAATATTGGCTGGTGGTTTTAGTGTGACAGTGACATTTGCTAACTCGGTCCTCAAAACCTTTAAGTACTTTGCTGAATTTGATCTTAAATACTTCGCATGCTGCTTTAAAAAGTGCCTTTGCTGGTTAGATAAAGGATACACATTCATAATTTTAAAATGTAAAGAAACATGGGAAGTGTATCTGTCAAATGAAAATTTGACTATAATTGAAAGTTTTCAAAGAAAAATAATTAACTTATTTCCATCAGTCAAGAAGGCTTAAATACTGTGATTTTTCAGGTTTATAATTGCAGCATACACAGCATCTTTAAATACCGTCATATTATAATGAGACCTATGAAAGTATAGATGTGTCATAATTTTTAAGAATAGTTGTACTTTTCTGTTTTAGATACCTGTGTTTAAGGAAACACAGGTTCTTTTTTTTTAACCATATAATATATAGTTATGTACTGCTTTGGAAAATTTCACAAACTAAGGGCTCTAAGTAACTGGAACTTTGGTGTATCTCTATGCAGAAGCATAAACAGATCCTGTAAATAATTTGTGTTTTATTTGCTGTCTGTGTTAGAAACAGCCAAGTCCTTCTGCTTAGCAGCTGACCACACCTGTTTATCAAGAGCCAGACTGTTTGAGGAAAAGAAGCTACCTGTAAATAAAGAGTATAGCTTTTTCTTTGAGCTTATTGCTGTGCTTTTGTCATCAGGCTTTTCCCTTCTACTGGGGTGCCTAGGTTATTTTGCAAAATTTTGGTCACTTTTCACAGAGTCACAGAATATTCAGAGTTGGAAGGGACCCACAAGTATCACTGAGTCCAACTCTTTAAGTGAATGGCTTGTACGGGGAAGGAACCCTTGAACATGGTTTTATTAGCACCATGCTCTACTTAATCAAAGCCTCTTTACTGTATATGTGTTAAAAAACCTAGAGGATTTTATACTGACTATCACGAGGAGATTTCAGCTATTCAGCTAGAGAAATACCCATATCTTGTCTACTCTTTAGGGTGTAAATAATGAGCACACTTGATCCTCTGATTTAAATACACAAACTTGTAGAAATAGCTTAGGCATCTTTATTTAGTACTTTCCATTAGTTATTGAAATTTAACTGTTTGTATTCGGTCTAGCAATTATAAAATAATAATTCATGACTCCTGATTTATTTCACATCAGAAATAGTGTTTTAATTGGATAAACACATTGTGAAGTTGTTAAAAAAAACACAAAGAATGCTAGTGCACCTGTATGAATGAAGAAATTAAGAGTGACTTTTGAATTGTGGAAAAGCTGTGGCATGCATACCATGCCTAAAAACTTAACTATGAAGTGTGTGGACCTCTCTCTCTCTCTTCACAGGAGCTCTGTTCTAATGGAGCAGTTAAAACCTTAGAGTTTTTCACCCAGCTAATATATGAAATATGCTGATAATACCATACAAATTTTAGACTCCATTTTTTCCTGCATTACATTTTAGGCATGATAAAAATCATCACTTTGGACAAACTTAAATTTTTTGTTATAAATCTACTAATACCACACTACCCTTAAGATAAGCACCTGCACCCTCAAATTGGTCTTGGCTTTGTTCTTGCTCAGTTTTAGGTTTCTTTGTGCCTTGTATCATAGCCATATAACACTGAAAGCTCCCTCTTTTTTCATATGCAACTCTTGTCTTGTAAAAGAGCATTTGAACTTTCAAGGCAGTTGTGCAGGGAATGCTCCTATTCTGGCCTTTGGTCTGCATGCACAAAGACAGATTAATGGATGGTGTAGATACCTTGCCTTCCTACAGGCAAGTGAGAATGAAACATTCGTTTAGTGGTCTCAACACAAGCTTCTTTGCGACAGCTAAACCTTGTTTCCGCACCTACAACAGGTTAGCTTTCTAGATTCTGTTGCATTTGAGAAGCTGCATAACTGTGACATAGGTTGATGGAAGAGAAAAATATTTTTCTCCACACAAAGAAGCCTTTTTTTATGATCAGCACTTTCGTATGGTGAAGGTTTTTTGACTGAAACATTAGTCTGAAAACATGGAAAGGAAGCTGAATTTTCTTGACACAGAAAATGTCTGTTTTTTATAATGCTACATAATGGCAGCACAGAACAAAAAGAAGGACTAATCATCAGCTGGTCCGTATAATAATTATAGTTCGTACTTACTGAAGAAAAAGGAAAATTTGATTAAGACATTACTTCATTTGGCACTTCCATGGGCAAAAGGGACATTTCCTTGTATTGATTTTCAGATGCAGTTCCCTATTAAACGCAATTTGCTTCCTGTAGTAATTGGTAAGAAATCAATATTTTTTATGTATCTCTCAGCCCACATCCCAAATGAACTTCTTTAAATAGACATTTTTTTAGGTATTACAAAGGATACCTAAACTCTTTGAAGGAATCTATACGGATAGGAATCAGAAATTACTCATTCCCTGAAATTCAAACAGGGATAAACCATTGCAAACAAGAAAAGGAAAGCACAAGTTTATTATAAAATCATTCCAGTTTGTGTTCCTAATAGATTTTGATGGAAAACCAAGTGAATCATCTTTTATTTGTGAGGAGAAGCTTGGAGCAGCTGTTAAGCTTTCCCCAGGCGCAATGTACATTTAGAGTGGTTGGACACTTCTGATTAGTTTGCAGGCTGGCCTGCAGCTGTTATGCTCCCTACAACACGTATTTGCTCAAGGGGTGCAGTCATCATGCTAAATAAAATCATTCACTTTGGTCGGCAAATATTGACTCAAGCTGTTATGCTTTTATGTGTTTCAGAGACTCACAATGTTTGAGAGCTCAGCAAGCAAACAAGAACAGGTACAGGAAGTTATTGTGATGTTTTAGACTCATGTTTGTTTTTCTACTGCTGATGTATGTTCTCCATTTTATGTGGCTTGTTGCTAATGACCTTGTTATATAGTGCACTGTGGCTGATAAGGCCAAAGGCTTTAAAAGAATACAAATACATTTCATATTTCCACTTGAAGAGTTTAGTTTAATTGTGTTTTGAAATGTACTGTACCCTAAAGGTACTCTCTCCTCTGTAATGTACTTTCTAGAAATAAAAACTTGTGAAGAATAGAATGTAGAATGGGGTAAGGTGTAATGGACAGTTTTCTATTCATCTGGAGCTGTGTCTCATACCATCACTCAGTACAAATCTGAACAATTCTGAGCTGTGGAGGAAAATTAAAAAGTGGTCAGAAATAATGACTTTTATGAATGTCTAGTATATTCATTTTTCTGAGGGAGAGAAGCAAGGCAAATGATGAATAAATTCCTAAAGTTTCTTAAATTTAACTGAAATATGTCACTCCAGAAGTAACATGATTATAGTCTGAAATAAAATTAATCTTCAGAACTCATTGTTGAAGTCAGCATTGTGCAATACTGATCTTGAAGGACTGTTGCTAAAAAGCATTACTTCAAAAAAATTGAAATAGTTTAGAAAATACTGTATGCTTTAGTGTGCTGGGCATTTAAAAAAACAAAAATCAAGCCGTTATTTTGCTTTCTTATTGGTCGTTTGCAAGTAAATGGAAGTTGCACTGTTGACCGTGGGAGAGCTGGCCAGAGATGGAGGAGATGGAGGAGCTGGGATGTTTTGAAAAAAATCTGGCCAATCCTGGCTTTAAGTTCCTGACCTTGAAATAAGATAATTTATCTCGCTGAGGGTTTTGTTTCTCTATTAGGTTTTGTTTATAGCAACATATTGTGTGAAAATAGGTTAAGCACATTTATCAGGTTTCTATCAGTATTGCTAACTTTCTTCTATTGATATATTGGGGTTGAAAAGTTAACTCTTTTGGAACATCTAAGATAATATTTAGACACAAGTGAAGGAGTTTACGTACATTCAAAAGAAGGGTGGGCATTCACCTAAACATGAGGTATCCTTGGGGATTACAAAAGGCATGGCTCACGTCAAGTTCAGGGAATCCCTGAACCTGAAAGTGGTTGCGAAGAAATATTGTGTATGCTTGCATTGTTCGTGCTCTTCTCTGAGTGTTTCTTTTAGATGCTACTCAAGACAGAGTACAGGCCTATGTGTGTAAAAATACATGAGTGTATCCAAATTACTGAGTCCCATGAGAACTACGTGTGGAGTACCAGGCAGGAGCATGTCAGTGTATTTTTGTTAAACATCCTAACTATTGTGACAGGAAAACTGTGATTGAGTGAAAGTCCTCTGGGAGTGGGGCTGTGCTGTTCTGAGTCAACTTCCAGTTCTATCTAGAGACTCTTGCTCAGAATGTGTGCATCAACTCCCTCCAGTCTGCTACTGAGGGCTCAAAAGTGCTGGCTGTGCCTGTGCAAACAGAATGGTGCAAAATACTCTCCTTGTCATCTCTTTCTTGTCTTTCTTTGATTCAAGCCATCCATGTGGCAGGACCAATGTGGGATCTCAGGACTGTTTTTTTTTTTTTTTTTTTTTTTTTTCCTCTTTCTTTTACGCCCTTATTTCTCTCCTCTTGGCTTTGTTTTGGCAAACTGTGGCTACCATATTCTACCCTTACTCCTTACTGAAATTTGTTGTGAAGACTGAAGGCTTGTTGAAGTGTGTTGTAAAATATAAGACTTTGTTAGCCAACACTTTTGAGACTAAATAGTGGACTAATTTTCAGAATTCAGATGACTACACAGTAAAACATAAGAGATCCCAGATGTGTGGACTGGTGTCTTTGTTTAGCCTGATGAAGGTTTCAGACTAACATCATGCCCCATACTGAGTGAGCTGTGAAAAACCAACCCCTCCTAGAAGACAGTTCTCAGAATATTAAATTAACAGGCAACAGTATCCTCTTGCATTTTTCAATATATGAAGAACAAAAGACAGATGTCTTCTGCCTTGGCCTTATAACCATAGCATGGCTTTTTCTTAGTCTAACCTTAAAAAGATTGACAGGCCTCTCTGAGAAGATTAGTGACAAAACCAGCATTTAGAGTCTTCTCAGAAGATCCAATTTCCTTAATTTAGCTGTTTAGATTGCATGTGGACACCAATAAATGAATAATCCAGGAAGCATCTATTTATTAAAGACATGACTGCAGAAACATTGTGCATGAAAAGCAGCATGGCCAGTCAAGGGAAAGGGAAAAGTCAAGGGAAGGGATTCTGCCCTTCTGCTTTGCACTGGTGTGACCTCACTTGGAGTGCTGCATTCTGTTCTGGGGTCTCCAGCACAGAAAGGACATCATCCTCTTGGGGCAAGTTCAGAGGAGGGTCACAAAAATGATTAGACAGACAGAGCGACTCTTCTACACGGTAAGGCTGACAGAATTGGGATTGTTCAGCCTGAAGAAGAGAAGGCTTTGGGGTGCCCTAATCTCAGCCTTCCAGTACCTGAAGGGAGCCTCCAAGAAAGATGGAGAGAGACTCTTTACAAGAGCATGTAGTGACAGGATGAGGGGGGATGGCTTCAAATGGAAAGAGAGTAGGTTTAGATTGGATATTAGGAAGAAATTCTTTACTGTGAGGGTGGTGAAGCACTGGAACAATTGCCCAGAGAAGCTGAGGATGCCCCATGCCTAAAGTGTTCAAGGCTGGATAGGGTTCTGAGCACCTGGCTCTAGTGAAATGTGTCCCTACCCATAGCAGGGGTTGGAATTCCATAATCTTTAAGGTTTCTTCCACCGCAAGCCATTCTGTGATGCAAGTAGAAAAATGGGCTAAGTGTATGTTGTCCTGTGATAAAGTTGAGGTGTGATATCTAAGCAGAATCTATGCATTTTCATTTATATTATATTGGCTGATATGTGTCTAGCACAGAGCTGAGACATATACATGACACCATAATTTTGTGTCAAAAGGAAGCAAAACGAAGTAACTTTATTTCTGTAGTGAATGTGGCTCTTTAAATCTTACATGTTCTAAAAGGTGAGCTTCTTGAAAATAAGAGAATGGAAATGGAGAAGTTGAGAGCAAAACAAGCTGAATCTTGTTTCTAAGATAATTCCAACTTCAAATGATAATTTCAAATTATGTGATCAAAATCAGAAGTTAATTGCTGATCTTTAGCAAAAAAAAAAAATTCTTTGGAGTCATTGCTCTGAGAGCTTGCTTTGTAACTACAACACTTTATCTGGCTAAATCTCTGTTTACTAGTCAGGAAAGTACATAATTGCCTGAAGTTCAGTCACAGAGGGTAAATCACTCATATCTTTCCTTTTATGAACAGGCTGGTCTGTTTAAATATATGATTATAGTAAGTTTCTTACATGGAGATTTCCACTCAGCAAGTTGGAAACTTCTAATTCTCTCTGAAATAGAACAGAAGAGTGAGGTTATGATTTGCCCCACAGTTTCCTAAGTAGGACAATTGAAATGACGTAACTTTCCAATTAAGTATGTTAAAGGAGAAAGTTTTCTTAAGCTAAAACAAACAACTATCAGTACATAATTTAACTACAGACAAACAGTGTCATGTTCCATAGTAAATGGCTTCTGCAAGAACATAAAACAATTATTTACTTTTCATGTATCTTTAAACTAAGTTCAAGCTCTCTTAAATTTAAGCAGCAATTGCTGTTAGGAAAAAGTTTGTGCAGCTCTGAGACTCCTAGGAGAAGAAGTAAGAGATGCATAGGTCTTCAGAGTCATCTTATAAAAACACATCTTGTAGAGAGCTAAAGGCCTCAGTGTTTTGGTAAGATGTCAGTTGTGAAAAGTAACTCACAATTCTCCAGCAGAACCTGAGGATATAAGTGGTGATCACAAACTTTACCAGGTATAATGTAGCAAAATATTGAAAACTTAAACCAAACTGAAATTTGGGAGGTTATTCAGTATAGCTTTCTGTGAAAAACTGTTGGGGTTTTGTTTTGTTTTTTGTTTTGTTTTCCAGCAAATTCTGTTGATTGCTGACTGATATTCTGCATGTATTTTAATGCATATTTCTAAATTTATGCATGCCCTATTGTAATTAAAAACTCCATCTGTTCAAAAACTGCTGTTTCCCCACATGCCTAAAAATAAGTACAATTGCTTTGCTTCAACCTGAACTGAATTAATACATATGAATATTTAAAAGTGAAAGATTCCTAAAGCAGAAGCCATTCTATAGGCATGAAAATGCATGACAGTTCTGTAGTTGTGCCTTTTTTGAACTCCTGTTCTAGAGTAAAAGTATTGTCTCTGCTGTAGGTAGTAGAGTGGTGGTAATGTAACTTTTCGAGTTTCCTGTTATGAGTACAGTGACATAATTTGTACATATACAAATGTATATGAGAATATGTGGCTTTAAAAAAGGGAAATAAATCTTACAGAAAATGCTTATCTATACTCCTCTCCCTGTTCTTGCCTACTATATCCTTTTCTAGTTTGTCGAGAGCTATCACAGAATCACAAGACATGTAGGATTGGAAGGGACCACAGAGTATCATGTGGTCCAACCTCCCTGCTCAAGCTGGGTCATCCTAGAGCACCTGGCAGGATTGTGTCCAAACAGTTCTTTTACATTTCCTCTGTGAGGGAGACTCCATACCTTCTGGTCAGGTGGAACTCCCTGTGCATCTGTTTGTGTCTGTTGTGTTTTGTTCTATTACTCAGCTCCACTGAGTAGAGCCTAGGTCCATCCTCAACACTGTCCCCTCAGACTCTCACATTGACAAGATCCCCCCCTCAGCTCTCTTAAGGCTGAAAAGTCCCATCTTCCTCAGCCTTTCTTCATAGAGAAATGCTTGTTCCTTAGTCATCTTCGTAGCCCTTTGCTGGCCTCTCATCAAGAGCTCCTTTTCTGTCTTGTGCTGACGAGTCCAGAGCTGGACATGGAACTCCAGATGTACTTCACCTAGGCTAAGTAGAGGGGCAGAATCAGCTTCCTTATCCTGCTGGCACTGCTCTTCCTAATGCACCCAAGGACACCATTGACCTTCTTGGTTGCCAGGTCACGCTACTGGTTCATGGACAGCTTATTGTCCACTAGAATCCCCAAGTCCACCTCCACAGAGCTGCTTTTGAGCAAATCAGACCCCAGCCTATGCTGGTGCCTGGGGTTATTCCTTCCCAGTGCAGAATCCTGCATTTGCCTTTGTTGAATTTCAGATTATTCTTAAGTAGACCTGTAGAATTTAAATATAATTTATATATGAAAGGTTATTGAGATCTTTTCACCAGGTGTAACTGCTATAACAAAAATTTTACATGGCAGCAATACTTACTAGCCAGTAAGAATTTGGACTGTATGTTTTCCTTTCTTGATGAAGGCTGAAGGACATTACAAAGAGAAAGCTTGTGGTTGGAAGGATGACTAAATCCTCAGTGATACTCTAATCTTTCCCAATTTGTAGTAATACTTTGCTGTGTCTGGGAGCAACTGTATTGGAAATGTGAGTGAAGGGCTGGCATCATTCTCCACCAGAAAATACCTGATTCATTCCCACAATCTCCTGTATGAAAGCACAGAACAGAAAGGAGATTATTTGAAGGAGGAGACCCCTCCTCTGCTAAATGCCTTCCCATCCATGTGTTTTCAGCCTATTGTCTCCCTCTGGATGTAGGGTATTGTTGCTATCTTTGTTCTAATTCTATAATCTTTGTGTTGGGGCAATGACAGTCCTTGAACATATTTATATTGTTGCCTTAACTCTATCAGCCTCAGCCTTACTCCAGCGTAAAGGCCAAGTCCAGGAAACAATAGCATTTGGATAAACAGAAACATTGCTTTATGTTACAGTTGAAGAAACACTCTTCCTCCTTTCCCCCATACACAAATCTTTATAGATTTATTTCAAAAGGTATAGTTGAGCCTCTGAGAAGAAGAGTGTGAAGTCAAGAAGTCTAATAATTTGTAGTTGAGAATTAGTTTGGATTGACAGAACTGAAGAAGAACAGATAGGGTCATGAAATCATTTAGGTAGGAAAAGACCTCTAAGATCATTGGGTCTGATCATTATTCAGATACTGCAAAAGCTAAGTGAAGCTTTAACTAATAATGTTAAAAGGATAATTAAAAAGAAGAAAAAGATAATGTAACCTATGTAATATCTCAAAGTTTGTAATCACACCATTTTTCACTTTTGTGAGGATACTGTTGATAAGATAAAAGAGAACTTGTTCTCCACTAGGAATTTGGTCTAGCATTCATCATGTGATGATGTTGCTGAATTAGATCCGAAGTCTATAAACTGCTAATAAAAATAAGTCTTCTTTATTTAAAAGGAAGTAGGTTTTCTTGGATGTCATGAACACAGACATGTCTGTTTCCTCTGTGTTGCAGGAAGCACTAGTGTTCATGAGTACCAAGGGAAATTTTGGAGTCCATGGCCAATGTTAGTTTGCACTGTATTCATGGTGGGTGAGGTCTGGACTGAGCTTGTATAGTGACCATTCATATTGAAAGAATGTGACACTTTGTAGACCTCTTTTTTTTTTACTTATTCACCATGTATTTTAAAAAGGACTATTTGGAAATTTGTGATCTCTGTCATTTGACAGAAGAAATAATGGCAGTAATTTAATGTGTACCTGGTCCAGTTCTCTGAAGTTGCATATTAAGAGAGAGAAGATGGGAAAATGCCTATGTCTGGACTTCGAAAGAGGATGTGTAGGAAATCTGGATTATACACCTTTATAACAAGTGAATAGTACAAGATAGGGAAGGAGGAGGGAGGAGGGAGGAAAGGAGGGAAGGAAGGAGGAAAGGAGGGAAGGAGGGAAGGAAGGAGGGAAAGAAAGGAGGTAAGGAAGGAGGGAGGGAGGGAGGGAGGGAGGGAGGGAGGGAGGGAGGGAGGGAGGGAGGGAGGGAGGGAGGGAGGAAGGGAGGGAGGAAGGAAGGAAGGAAGGAAGGAAGGAAGGAAGGAAGGAAGGAAGGAAGGAAGGAAGGAAGGAAGGAAGGAAGGAAGGAAGGAAGGAAGGAAGGAAGGAAGGAAGGAAGGAAGGAAGGAAGGAAGGAAGGAAGGAAGGAAGGAAGGAAGGAAGGAAGGAAGGAAGGAAGGAAGGAAAAGAGAGAGAGAGATCTCTCAGTTATACAGAACACAAAGCATTGGAATGAGTTGACTTTCACTGTACTACAGAACATACCAGCTATAAGACTGTATCTGGATTTTGTATCTGTCCACTTATTGGTTTGTCAGGGCAGTGTTTGCTGTTTTTTAAATCTATTCATTATTTATTACTGGTGAATTCCCTCATTAAAAAGAAGCATGATATGGGTTTTCCTTGAAGTACTGTCATACAGCGTTGTTTTCTGTTTCATAACTGAGTCATGATAGATATGATTAGGTTATACAAATAATGCAAAACTCCATTGCAATATATGAAGTAATTGCTAGATTCTGTTTTATAAAACAGAATCTAGTGAGTGTGTATTCAGGTGAGTATTCTCTGTCCTCATTATTTTTTTTCTTTTTCCTAATTTTTTTTTTAATTACTTGGAATTGCATTACTTTCAAGGAAGAATATGAAGAAATTTCGTCAGGGGTAATGAATTTCATATTTTTTTTTTCCAATAGCTGCATTGCCTGCTGTGGAAGAATGCATCAGTTCTGTTTCCAGTCATGATGACACCCAGGACAGGTTTTTAAGTTGAGCTGAATGTTGGTCTTGTTGAATCGTTTGACTGACTGTGAGTAATAGATCCATGCACTACCCCTGGGAAAAGTAATTACTGTGTGCAACGTGCATCTTTCAAGGAAATAACAAAGTGCTTCACAGTAAGGAGCATGGAATCAGTCAAGTCAGGAATAGACATGAGCTTTGAAGATAATATAAACTATGTTTTCTTGTTGACAAAATACTCAAAGACTTTTGTTTATGCTTTTATTCTAAACAAGGCTTCCCAGACATAAATCAACATGGCAGCATTTGATTCTCAAGAACTAACAAGGACTCAAACACTAAGTAAAGTTTTCAGCACTTCATAACTGCTCATTATGTTTATTTTCCAGTTTTCTTTGTTATTTGTTTCCTGTCTCTATTCAGAGCCAACACATTTTTGGCTTTCAATTTGAAGCATGAAGCACTGCCAATCAGCAGGAAATATAATACAGATAAGATTCATATGAAGTCTTTTGAACTGCTAAAATCTCTGGATGGGAAATGGATGTTAAATTGTTTACATTTGGCACGAGAAGAAAAAGTTCCATTTTTAAATTCAAAGCCTTTCCACCTTTGTAAATGAAAACAAATCACATGGGTCATATAGAGTTCCGCTTCTGTAAAATCCATCATATGTCTGATAAAAGCTTTTGTAAATCAGCAATTTTATCTGTAGCTTGCTTGAAAGTCATTTTACAGTTTAAAAGGAAATGGCCCTTTGCCCTGTGTCCTTTAGAAAAGTACTATATCAGTAACATGTTCATGACACAGTAAAAACACTAAAATATTAAGTATGGTTTTATTGGTGTTTTAATCTTTTTAAGGAGATACGCTATTTTTTTGCATAACTTTAAATTTTTCATATTAGTCTTGTATTTTTAATTTATTAAGGATATTATCCAAAGCATATTACTCCAGGATCTGTTTCTACTTTGCTTTGTTTCATTTGCAAAGAATCTTTGTGGTAGGCACCTGCCACCTCCAAATTCTATAGATTTGCAGGGTGCAGAGAAGGGAAATAACCTGTCCCAGTTTTCTGAACATTTAGAACATGACAGTAGATCTCAAAAATGAAGTTGGGAACAGCATCTCCTTTGGAACAGTTAAGCATTGCTAATGAGTACTAATCATATGGCAAATCAGAGAGTGAGGAACAGTCACAAAACTGCAGGCTGTTATGTGGAACCTCTTATATTTCAAAGCCAACAGAAATGATAAAAAACTGACAAAGATGTTCAGGACATACTTGCCAGCAAAAAAGCTCTTCAGCAATTGAATATCGTCTCCTGGATCTGCAGGGAAGAGAACCTGTTTGGAGGAGCAGCTTAACCTTGAAGCCTTGGGACATTTTTGGGGTTGGATGGAACATACTGTTGATGGTAGTTATGGTTGAATAGTCACAAATCTAATTCAGGGAGAAAAATCTCTTGAAATTATAATTAAGAGTTATGCAGTGGGCAGAAGCATTACTTCAGGGATAAGACTTAAGCTACTGCTTATGCTTTTGTCTTCTTTGGATCAGTAATGCAGGAATTTTCATATGAAACATGCTTCTTTTTGATGTCTTTCCAAATCAGAGGTCATAGAGTTACAAACTTTGTTGAATACTAATGAATCCTAAACCATCCTGTCTGCATGTTCTCAAGGATGTTGGTGCCAAATGGCTGGGTATATATAAAATCCATACTTTTTCTTTCAAGGAAATTTTAGGCCAAATGTCTGAGTATTGATAAATTTAGTTCATGTGGATATTATGAAAATTTTACTTATCTCAACTAGCAGATGCAACCTCATTGAATTTCATAACCATTTGGTGCTAACTGGGACAGAAATTAACTCAGCATTAAAGAATATTGGAGAAGAAATAATATTGGAGAAATACTGGTGTCATATGGATGAATAGATTTTTTTTTCAGATTATGACTTGAAGACACTTGATAAAAATACAATATTTCTTTGCAAAGTTTCTGAATAGTCATTATTTGTATTTTTGACACAACTTTCAACTAACAGTGTAAGTTGTTGCGAGGAAAGAGTTGAAAGCAGAAGACTGGGGAGGAGAGAACAGATTTACTCGAGTGACCTTGCAGTTGGGAATACCAAGCCCTGGAGAATATCAGTGTGGGAAACCATATATTAAATATACTGCTGTTTATCCTCTCTCTGTTTGGAGAAGTAGAATTTCTGTGTAGAGATAACATAGGTGTTTACAGAGACTTGTAGGCCCTATCCCAGACATGCTTGAACTCCCTGTTGGGAGAGAGGTCAAAGCAGAGACCAGAAAAAGCACAGGGAGATCACAGCATGGTGCTAAACTACACGTGCTCGGGCCCTGGATAAATGGGCACAGCAGCAGCCGTGCTGCCTGCCAGGATTGGACTGAGCCTGACAGTGCCTGTGCCCTCATTCTGTGTCTGCTGCCCAGCCTTGTTTCAGAATCCTCTAGTTAGGGAGGTAATTCAATAAATTTATTCTTTGCATTTCAGCTGTGGTTTTGTGGTTGTTTTGGTCACATGCCTATGTCGATTTACACATAAGTGTTTGTGTAATCTTGTCCTTGTGTAATCATGTCTATAACTATTGGATAACTTTAACTTCCGTAATTGTGTATGCAGAACTAGGAGCGAAACCAGAATTCTAATTCTTTCCAGTTGCTCTTGATGTGCCTGTAGCTTTCAAGGAAAACGTCCTGAAGGAAGGCTAGGGGAAACTGATGAATGGGGTACGACACTTGCTGAAGACACATAGAAAAAGCTAAGGTATTCAATGCTTCTTTTATTTCACACAACACTGTTAACACATGCCGTAGGGAAGACAGGGCTCTGAGACCGAAGGGGAAGTCTGGAACGAGGAAGACACTGTCAGCCTAGAGAGAGCACATGAAAATGTGGACTTCAGTCTGTGGGGGCTGATGGGTTGCACCCACAAATTCTGATGAAGCAGGCTAATGCCATTGCAAGGACAATCTTGATTATCTTTGAAAGACTGTGGCAATTAGGAGAGGTTTTGCAATCTATAAAATAAAAAAAATGTCATTCTAATCATAAGCTGCATGTTACTTGGTGTCATCTTACAACCTCACACTCATACAAAACATTTCCAGAAACACAAAGGACAAAAAAAAGTGATTAGCAGTATCTGCATTTATTTATGAAGAGGGTGACGCTCCTAACAAATCTGATAGCCTTCATGAGATGACGAAAGTTGATCTCGTTTCCCTTGACTATACTAAGGTCTTTGACACCCTCATAGACAAAGCTAATTGTTATTTTAAATTAGATAAATAGTACAGGTCAGGCACGTAGATTGGCTCAGTGGCTGAGAGTGCTGTGATCAGAGGCACAAAATCCAGTTGGAAGCTGTCATCAGAAGTTAACTTTTGGTGACTACCAAAGCCATTGCTGCAACATCCTTATTAATGAACTCTGCACTGAGACAGAGAGTGCCCTCAGAAAGCTTGCAGACAATACAATACTGTGAGGAGTGCCTGATATGCCAGAGGGTTGTGCTGCCATCCAGAGGGACCTTGACAGGATGGAGAACTGAGCAAAAAAAAGAATCTTGTGCAGGTCTACAAGGGAAAATATTAAATCTTATCCGTGAGAGGGAACAGTCTTAGGCACCTGCACACCCCTCCACCCCACAGAAGATCAGTTGGATAGCAGCTATGCTGAGAAAGACCTGGGGGTTCTAGGGAAGAAACAGCTGATCATTAGCTGGTAATAGATTCTCCTGTCAAAAATGACCAACAGCATCCTGAGTTGCAGTAGGCAGAACATTGCCAGCAGCATGAAAAAAGTGATTGCTCCCCTCAGTACTGGTTAGGCCACATCTGGAATGCTGGGTTCAGCACTGGGTATCCTAGAGCTGAAGAAGAAAGGAAATATAGCAGTGACTTTAGAAGAAATGTTTGATGCCCTGTAATGCTTGAGGGAAATAAAGGTAAGAAGATTTTCAGAAGCTGTGAAAGCAGAAACAGGAAGAGCAGAGAACTTAGAGCCAGCTGCAAAGCCTGAAAATAGAGAAGATACAATAATACAGCAAGCAGGGACATGAAACAGTAGTTTGAGTTTTTAGGCTTGACTAAGATAGACCTTAAGACTGCAGAAAAATATAGAAAAATATGCTTAGCAAGATAGTAGAAGGCTTTAAGCCTAACAATGGAGTATTGTGTATTGTTAATAGAAAGCATACAAGCAAGCGTTGTTTGAAGCAGGTGTAGATGTGCTTTCAGTGAATGGCTAGATCAATTGTCTTTAAGCTTAAGCAATAAGCTATTGACTGGAAAACTCTTAAAATGCCCTATAACAAAGAGATCTTTGGCTGCCTGTGGTAGACAAGAGCATGTACCATCTCCTGTATCTCACCCTGTAGCCAAGACTGGTGCCTGAATAAAGGTCCTGACGCATCATCTGGCAGTCCCGTCCTGTGTGTGAAAAACACCAACAAAAATGGTGCCCTTTGTGTGAAACAAAACTTTTAAAATGATATATGACCATGGCATTTTTTTTTCTTTTTCTTTTTCTTTTTCTTTTTCTTTTTCTTTTTCTTTTTTTTTCTTTTTCTTTTTCTTTTTCTTTTTCTTTTTCTTTTTCTTTTTCTTTTTCTTTTTCTTTTTCTTTTTCTTTTTCTTTTTCTTTTTCTTTTTCTTTTTCTTTTTCTTTTTCTTCTTCTTTTTCTTCTTCTTCTTCTTCTTCTTCTTCTTCTTCTTCTTCTTCTTCTTCTTCTTCTTCTTCTTCTTCTTCTTCTTCTTCTTCTTCCTCTTCTTTTCTTCCTCTTCCTCTTTCTCTTCCTCTTCCTCTTCCTCTTCCTCTTCCTCTTCCTCTTCCTCTTCCTCTTCCTCTTCCTCTTCCTCTTCCGTGCTTGCTTATGTTGCAGGGAGGCATCCATTCAGTAAAGGTTGGTAGCTGGAACCAAAAATGCCAAGGAAAAAACTCTGGAAGATTACTCAGTAGGAAATCCTTTACACTGAATTGCATTTATTGGAGTTGCTTTTGAAAGAAACTTCATGTTTATAACTCGTGAGAGTGAGGCCTAAGTCTCCTAATTATTTTCTTGCTTGTTTGGCTAACTGCAACGGTTTCAAAAAGTTTTTATGTCTTTAGACACCTCTTTGCTGTGAAGTCAGGAACAGCTGTGAAAGGAAGTGCTGTGCAGCTCTGAGAATTCAGAGTGTAACAAGGAACATATTTGTCTGCAAGCTATGAGCGGGAGAATGTCTTTGGGGTTGTCCACGACTGTGTGATATTTGATCTAGCTCAAGCACTGGAATCCGTCTTAATGTGGTTATTCACATCAATGAGTTTACTCATTGTGAAGCAGGTTGAATAGCTCCGTTTCAGGTCTTTGCTTTTGTTCACAAGGATGTTTTTATGTACTTTTTTTTTGTTCTTATTGGTAATACTAATACTCCTGGTCCTATCCTGCACCTTGTGGTCATTATTATCAAGGGAAAGTTGTCACATATTTCTGTACAGGCTTCTACACTGCTGAGCTTGAGGAGTGAGAGAAGAATGGAAACAATGCCCGTTATCAACTTTATTTTTTTCCCCCAGGTCCAGCCAGCAATAACCACTGCAAGAACAAGCAAAAATATAATCTGTCTGAAACTACTCAAACATCTGGCAGAGCAGGAAAAAAGTTAAAGGACATGGAATCTCAAATGAAGTTTAATTCATTTAGCAGTACTTTAATGAGAACATGGGCATAAGCATTTGCTTTTGGTAAAGCTGCTTGGAGTATTTAATATGTACTTCATGAGGTGATTTCCTTTTCAAAGGACAATAAGTACAATAGAAACTTGGTGAAAATAGGCCCTTTTTGCTCAATAGCATCAACTTGCTTTGGAATTTGAGCTTTTGTTTCCATGGAGCCCAGATTTCAGTTATGATGCTTGTTAATTTAACCAAAAATAACTGCAATAAAATAAAAGCTACATATCCTAGTAGGTCTGACAATTTTTGTCTAACTACTTTAAAAATGAAATTATGTTGGTGATAGCTGTGGATGGTGTAGCTATTTCACAAAATAAATACAGTTATGATACTGATCTTATCAGGTGTAGGAGTTTCCAATGGTTTTGTACTTCCGTCCAGATTAAGCTTTGCTGTCTCTCGTCAGCCAAAACTATAGCTAAGCACCTTCATAAAACATGAAGGTGGCATCTCTATGGCAGATTCTGATTTACAATAGTTACATCTTGCTGACTTGATCTATGACTTTCTGAAGTAGGGTCGCAAAGACTAAGAAAGAGCATTATGTTGCTTTTGTCACAAGGAGCGTGCCACTCAATGCATATACACAAAAAAAACCTCAAGAAGGAGGAACCCCAGCATTCTATCATGTCACATCATCGTGGGTTGGCCCCTTTGCATATTATATTTCACTTTTCATGTATGCCACTGATAATGGCATAATCAGAAAACACCTTTGTGTCATCAATGCCTGAGACTCCTACAAAAGGAAATGAAATAAATGGGGGGTCAGCTCCAGGAGACTGACCATCCGCCCGGTTGCGACGGAAGACAGAGACATCCAAATTTCTGGTAACATAGGAAATATTTCCCTTTGACTCCAAAGCTGCCTCTGTGGTATAAGCGGTATTGATATTCAAGTAACTCAGAAAAGTATCTTCTCTATCTTTTACAGATACTGCTCACTCCCTTTATCAAAACATGACTGATGCAAATGAAAAGGAAAAAAAAGCCTAGACCAAAATAATGTAAATCTGTGGTGCTACAGTTGATCCCCTGAAGTTTGATAATAATTATTTTTTAGCATTGATCAGTGAGTGTTTTGGCAGTGGCTCTCACTGTAGATTATTTGTAAAAACTCTGAATAGGGTGGTGAGGGAAATTTTTCTAGATCACATATGGTGTTTAGCAATCTACCAATGCAATTTGTTCTTTCAGTGAGAAACTATTAGTGATCCAGGGACTTAAACAATTGAAAATGACCATGATATCATAAGGACGGTTTAGGAAATTATTTTTCGCAGAAATGTGAATCATATATAATTAAAGTCACAGGTTTCTGGTTAGGAAACCAAGTGGCCAGCTATAAAATTCAACAATTATATGTTATCTGATCTATGCTTTCTAAATGTTCTAATGTTCTAAATGTAATATGTTAAAATTTGTTCTAGATCTAAGGAGATTTCTAAGGAAATTTTTACAAGCTGTTTAATTTTATCTCAAAACATTCCACATCATGTTGACTTTTCATGGTCACATGTTCTCTGTTCAATTCCTCTCAGAGTTAGAAAATTACACCTTATTTCAAAGTTGGATTTATCTAACTTCACTATCCAGCTGTTGATTCTTATTACACCCTAGACAAAAACGTTAAAAAGCTTCCCAGCATCAATTATCTTTTCCTTTTGTGATTTCTTACACACACTCATCAAGACACTTCTCAGTCTGTATTCTGAGAGATTAATTAATTGAGATCTTCTAAACCTCATATCAAAAAATGTCTTTCTTTAGTCATTCTTCAAATTTACTAACATTTATCCTGGTTTTTTGGTGGTATGAATAGTAGAACAGGACAACGAAGTGGACCAACTCTAGAGCTTGGCCACAAGTCATAGTTAACTCTATGTATTGAAAAATTACTCATCTGAACAGTCATGATATCGCTAAGGAAAAGTGAGGGAGTGGTACAACTAAATTTGTTGGTGAACTTGCAACAGGATGGTTTCTCTGATTTATCCATAATGTGTTGGCAACTTTATTTGTGCACCAAGAAGCAAACACCTAAAGTTTGGATAGAGACTTTCCTTTTTTTAAAAAAAATAAACAGGGTGAATCTTTCCTTGGAGAAACAAATTGTTTTTCTCTCTTTCATATACACAGAACCTGTGAAAACCTGTAGTGGTTTGAAAGCAAAACAAATGAGAGGCTCCAAGTCAGAGATACAATTTAATAGGAAGGAAGGAAAGAAAGTAAAATAAAATAGATGCAATAATACAAAAGACCGCTGACAGAGTCAGAATACAACCTGAGCAGAGTGATGGAAGCAGTCCAGATGAGGTGGCCTTCCTGAAGCAGTGATCCTGTAGAAAGGTCTGGTAGCTCGGGTCCTCTGGGAATCCAGTGGGTAAGCGCTGCTCTGGTGTTCAGAGTCTCAGTTTATATCCAGGCTGGAATGCTTGGTTCCTCCCTCTGGGCGGAGCATCTCACAGTGGGATGGTGAGTCATGTGATAAGGCCCGATGGGCCCATTAACAGGAGGTAGTCCAGGAGGGGGTTATCTGTGAGCTGTGTAGCAAAGGTGCTGATGGGCTCATTAACAGAAGATAAGCCAGAGTGGAGGAGGCAGGGAGCACTGCCTCACCTGGTTTCAACAGTTCATGAAGATGGTGATAGAATATACTTCAACCCAGGACAAAACCCCACACATCATAAGTATTACCTATGCTATATCCAATAACACTTACTTTATGAATCTTGGGCCTTCTAGAAGCATAATGTCCTTACAAGTCGGATATTAGAAAAGATAAAACTCTTAGGGATGTGTTATAATGAGTGGAGCAGATTTGTGGCATGTGAACTAACTTTCTACATCCTCACAGATGCAACAGGAATGACCCTTTAGTCTGTGCTGAGAGTAAATCTGTGGTGACACCGCTTTCCAGCAATGGCCTTGGCCCAGGGCATAAGTGTTGTTGTTCGGTGTAGGAGGATTGGTTACTTTAAACTGTGGGATGACCTTTGGTGGCTCATGTACTGGCAGGAGCCCATTTGTTTGAAGAAGGATGGCAGGTTATAGGGTGCATCACCAGATCGTCCATTGAGGGATGTTGGAAACTCAGAAACTGTTAATATTCAGTGCTGGGTTGAGGAGGTTGCTGCTGTTATGATGGAGAGTGCAAGGAAATCTGTTTACAGCTCTTCAAGCACTGGTGTTAGTGGACCGATTTCCATGTATTTACAAGTAGGAGTAGTATTTCACATACCAGAAGCTTTAAAGTTTTCCCTTGCCATCTAGTCCAGAAATACTATTATAAAGAACTGAAATGCAGAACACTGTGGCTATTAAAGGTTAATCAAGTTGATCCGTAAATATTACCCTGGCATATCTTTGTATACTTAGCATATTACAAAATATATTAAGTACACAAAACAAGTTGTGTGTATAGAAAGAACACCTGCTAATGTGCTTGACTGGTTGCTATATACAGATAAATGTATTGCAATATGGTCATATATGGTCAACCATGTCAATATGACATCATTTAAGTTGATGCTTTTATGATGGGGTAAGAGAACCAAATAAAGCAGCAATTGCTTATACCCTGAATATTAGATATGTCTGAGCAGATTTTATAGCTGTAAATTCATAAGCATTTCAAAATTAGAATTTTAGATGTAAATTATCTTCAACTCAATTTTCTGTGTGCTGGAAACAGATATAGTAAAAAACTCAAACCAGTCACCAGTGGCTTATTGTATAGCAGTTCTTTTCCCCCTTTTCTCTTAAAAATAAAAATACAAATGCACATACATACAAACCTATTCTATGTTACTTTATATGTAAACTCCTTTTTGTGTTGGAGGAAAATCAAAAAGATTAAGCAGTATTAGAGGTCAGTATTATTTAACACACTCAAAATTAGTTTGATCCTGTTGAGAAACATTGATGACAAGCATCAAATTAACTTAGGTATTCTTTTGATGTTGAAGCCTCCTTACGGAGTTTTAGGATAAAGGAAAATTCACAGATTTCTTACTTTAGTGTAATCCTGAGCTAGTCATACTTGAATGTGTGTATTACAAGAAAATTTAATCCTGAATTTAAAGCAAGAGCCTTACTCTGAAATTAGCAGGTATTGAAGTAAAGTATGCTGAATGAATATTTCATTGTTGTGATGCAAGTCACATTTCACTTAGATGAGAAATTAGTTTCTGAAAATTGGGTACATGGGGTGAACTGTAAGGAAATTAGGATTCACTGAAACACACAGAGCAGTTTGACTGTATAGTCTCTATGGGATATAAGGTTCAAGATTATTCTAGGCCATGGGAAGTGTTTTACCTTTAAGGAATTGTAGCTGATAGAATAAGGAAAATTACAGAATCGCAGAATCACAGAATCACCAGGTTGGAAGAGACCTCCAAGATCAAGTCCAACCCATGCCCTAACACCTCAACTAACCCACAGCACTGACTTCCATATCCAGTCTTTTTTTAAACACATCCAGGAATGGTGATTCCACCACCTCCCCGGGCAGACCATTCCAGTACTTTTTCACTCTTTCAGTAAAAAGCTTTTTCCTAATATCCAACTTATATTTCCCTTGGCACAGCTCAAGACTGTGTCTTCTCGTTCTGTCAGTTGCTGCCTGGAGATAGAGACCAACCCTCACCTGACTACAAACACCTTTTAGGAGGTTGTAGAGAGTGATAAGGTCACCTCTGAGTCTCTTTTTCTCCAGGCTAAACAACGCCAGCTCTCTCAGCTGTTCCTCACAGGGTTTGTGTTCCAAGCCCCTCACCAGCCTTGTTGCCTCCTCTGGAGGTGCTCAAGCATCTCAACGTCCTTCCTAAACTGAGGGGCCAGAGCTGGACACAGCACTCAAGGTGTGGCCTCACCAGTGCCACAGGAGAAGAATGACTTCCCTGCTCCTGCTGGCCACACCAATCCTGATACAGGCCAGGATGCCATTGGCCTCCTTGGCCACCTGTGCACACTGCTAGCTCTTGTTCAGTTGCTGTCACCAGTACTCTAAGGTCCCTTTCTGCCTCGGTGGCCAAAACGCAGGACTCGGCACTTGGACTTGTTAAACTTCATCTTGTTAGACTCTGCCCATCCATCCAACAATTCCAGGTCTCTCTGCAGAGCCCTCCTACCTTCCAACAGGTCAACACATGTTCCCAGCTTAGTGTTGTCTGCAAATTTACTAATGAACGACTCAATCCCTTCATCCATGTCCTCAATAAAGATATTCAACAGAGCTGGCCCCAGCACAGACCCCTGAGGGACACCACTGGTGACTGGCTGCCAGCTGGATACAGCACCATTCACCACCACTCTCTGGGCCCAGCCATCCAGCGAGTTCCTAACCCAGCAAAGAGTGCTCCTGTCCAAGCCCCGGGGCTGCCAAATTTTCCAGGAGTGTGTTGTTGGAGTCAGTGTCAACGGCCTTGCTGGAGTCCAGATGGACAACATCCACATCCACAGCCCTTCCTGCATCCACCTGGTGGGTCACCTGGTCATAAAAGGAAATCAGGTTGGTCAGACATGACCTGCCCCTCCTAAAGTCATGCCGGCTGGGTCTGATACCCTGGCCATCCTCTAAGTGCTGCGTGATGAGACTCAATATAAACTGCTCCCTTACCTTACTGGGTACTGTGGTCAGGCTAATTGGCCTATAATTACCAGGATCCTCCTTCCCATCCTTTTAAGACTACACAATGTTTTTTTCTCAGTATTTTGAAATCAATTAGAAGTTCAGGCATGGACACAGTTTTTGGGACATGAAACTACTGTTGCAGGTTTACTCTTTCCTAGTTGCCAAAACTGACGTAGGCTTCTAATGCTTGTGCACATTATGGTGAATTTAGTAACAAAGTACAACAGGGTTTGTCTCTTGTGTAAAGTCAGCCTTTATAGTCTTCTCTTTTTGCATTTAGAACTGTTCCTTGGAAGCCTGTTCCCCTTCCCCTTCCTCTTCTTCCTGTCTCTTTAAACAGTTTCAATAAGATGATAAGAATGAGGTGTATCAAAAGGAAGTAATGACCATAAAAAATATAATTTGAATTTATATTTAAACTCAGCCTAGATGTTCTGCTGCATGCCTGTGTTAGTTTTAACATAAAAGGCTAAGATTAATGAGGCATATATTGCAGTCACAGCTGTTTCAGCCAGCTCTATAATGGAAGCTACATGTAGCCAGATATAGCAGACTTTTGAGGGAAGGAATGTAAATATGAAAAGCACTTGACTGACAGAATATATTTGTAGTGCAGCAGCATCATCCTCTTTCAACCACGTGCTCCTACCCTTCAGAAATGAAACTTTTAGGTTGCTTCAGTGTCTAATCCTGTCTCTGTCTTCACATTCCTAACTTTTGGGCACTGCATTTGAGAGGTCTCTGTGTGACATGACTGTATAGTAATTAAGATCACTTTGCAATAAATTTGATGTCAAAAGATAATATAGATACAAATGTTTTTATCAGTGTGAGGTCAGTTATTTTGATAAATATATGTAGTAATTTTACTTAAGTATTCTGTTTCACAATGAATGTTCTTAGTCTTTTGAAATTAAATTAATTGCTTGCAGTTCTTTTCAGATTTTTTTATTTCCCTATAAGCATGTTTAAAAATCAGAACTCCAGTCTGACAAGTTTCTTACCCTCCAATCTCCCCCCATCTGGAGGTGCCAGTATGAATCTATATACTGTTTACAGTGTTATATCTTTTAAGAGTTTGTCTTGGTTTGGGAAGACAGGTATCTGCCAGGTAAAATTACAATCAGAGGCTCTTTGGCAAAGATTTGGGAAATAGGAATAGCAGTTCTTTACTAGTATGTAATACAAAGCAAACAAACACAAAAAAAACTCCCCCCCCCCCAACCAAACAACTACAGCATTAATGACAAACGACAACAGTACCAAGAACCTTGAGGGCTTTGTTTCACAAAACCCAGGGCAGTTTGGTTTCGGTGTCCCTGCAGGATCCTCAGAGCACCAAGCTGAAACGGTGGAAAAGTCCCGGGCTGGTAGCTGGGATGGCAGGGTGTCCCGGCAGGCAGGGGCAGGATGTCTCGGCAGCGCAGGGGGTGCAGGGTCACGCTGTAGCAAGAGGAGCAGCGCTGAAGAAGCCAAAGGCGAGGCAGGGCCTGGACCAGCTCCCGCGGGTGGCAGGGAAAACTCAGGATTCAGGCCGAACCGGTGATAGTAGATTTCCCAGGACTGGATCCCTTTGGCCACAGTGAAACTCCTCCAGCCGGCAACAGCCGTTTTCCGCTCAGCGTGCTTTGCAGCGGCTGAGATCCTCGAGGAGCGGCAGACACGCGTCTCCCCGAATGCCGGAAAAATAAAAGCACGTGGCTGCCTCAAGCTTTGTCTTTTACCTGTGTTATCTCCCCCTTCCACCTTTATCCACCTCTTTGTTTCGGTTAAGTACTCTCAAGTATCCAACACTTGGTCTCCTTGGTAACTTGTGGGGAAAAAATTCTTTAGAGAAAGAAGGAACAAACCTAACCCCCAACAGAGTTTTAAGAGGAAAGTATATAAATTTGCACTTTTTCAGACTTCAGTCTGTCTGGTGACCAGTAAGAATGATGGGGGAGAGTGTCTTAAAAAAAAAAAAAATCAACATTAAATAAAACATCTTTATTACTCCAAGTTGTAGATCTACTACAAAGTGTATTCTTGTATGGCCATTAGAATTTCTGTCTCTTTATCTCTAGGTGATCTTTAAAGAGTTTTCAATTTTGTAATTTACTGTAACTATGAAGAGAGGAAATGAAAATTAGGAAATACTCATCAGGCAAAATGAATAATTCTCCCACTCTACCTCCTTTCAAATTTAAGGACCTGTAATTTATTCTCACCCAACACTTAGCAAAAAGCGGCTGCTAGTTAATCTTTGTAGTCCTAGCCTTGAAGTTGCTGCTGCTTTTTTAATTTTCTTTACAAGTAGCAATCACAGCAGTGGTTTTGATTAAATGATTACCCACAGGCCTGCTCTTGAATGAAATGACAGATCTACTCTGCTAAGATATAAGTAAGTGCTGTGAACTTAATAACTTTATACAAAGCAAATTCAAAATATCATTATCTATTATTATTGGGAATTACTTGCAACACAAAGCATAATTTGTTACTTTTTCTGACTAGATCTCTGTGTATGGGGGAGCAGGGGAAAACAATAGCCTGACAGAGGTCAACCTTCTGCAACACTTGTTGCAAATGTGTATGCATAGATGTAAAGTGAGTGGCTGTGTCAGCAAGTGCTGCCTCAGTAAGGAATTGAAGAGTCTGAACTTCTTTCTGCCTTTCTCTGTTGTGCTTTAAAGTCTTATTTTTTTTCCTTGGCAAGTTTTCCAAAACTGTATGAATCATGTCAAGTTTTCTTCTACTATGAGGCTGACAGTTTTCTGAAAGGAAATTCTACAAAATATCAGCAGGGGAGTACTTAACACTGTGTTTGTTCTTAGGTTTTCTCAGTTTATTTGCAAGCACGTTTGTGTGCTGACGTATTATTTTCAGTGGCACCCACAATAATAATAGCTTAAGATAAAACATTTGCAGCTTCAGGAAAATTAGTGATAACTTGAGTCTCACTGAGTTTGTCCTGTGTAATTGTTTTGCAACTCTGAAATTATTCTCTATTTTTCTTCTCTTCCCAAAGAAATTTTTTTCTTCTTTCATGATAAAAAACAAGCCTGTATTTGAGTATGATTGTTGTTGTTTACAGGTTACACTCAGCAGAAAGGAACCAAGTTAAATAGCTTCCCACAGCAGTATCTAATACCCAGTGGTACTGACATAACTAACTTTTCCTGGTATTGTGCTGGATAGGAACTCTTCGGTTTCATTAGAATGTGCAGTTGCCTAGAGCTGGGAGCTTGCATCTGGAATTATGCTAATATTATTTGTCTAGGGGGAAAACCAAACCCAATGCCTCAAATAGTAATTTTTTATCAGTTGCATGGGAAACCTATATCCTTGTCTGGTAATGCCACGTAAGAGTATAAATGTGCAAAATGCACTCTTTCTCATGGCCTTTGCTACTGTGCATTTACTCCTTTGCTCCCTACTGTTGTGTAGAAATCTATCAGCCTTTAGTAAGAGTGTAACTTCTGGAAGTGGGACAAAGCAAAAGAACTGGAAGAAACTGAAAGAAAGGAGTTGGGAAAAGGAAAGGCCAAAGGAGGGAAAGGTAGCAAAAGCTGAGACATAATTCCCTTCACTGAATAACCCCAGACCAAACAAAATCAGAAACAAACTAGAATGGAAAAAATATTAGAGGAAAACAGAGGACAGTAAAACACACGTGATATTTCATCATGGTCAATATTAATTGATCAATAGGGTCATGTTTACATTATGGTAATACTCACAGGTTTCAGTTGTGCTGTGCACTTTCTGTAGAGATGCTACCCAGTTGTTTCTGCAGACTGATCTTCCACTTGCTCTTGTTGACCAGACCTCCCAGTTGTCCTTTACTGTTTCCTTCCTTTTCTCATGACACAGAGAGAATTCCTAATTTCACCCTTGATTTGCTTCATCAAAGCTGTGCTATCTTTGAAAATGTGTGGTTTTGGGAACAGAAGTACCAATGATGAAAGGAAGAAAATAAAGGTATGAGGTCAAAGAGAAAAGACAAGGAGACAAAGAATGAAGGGGATGCAGACTGAAAGGTCAGGAGGATACTTCCCATAAGCTTGACTACTGGACCTTCTAGCATAACTGTGAAGTCACTCCTTCTCCTTACTGTATCAGTATGGTCTAGATTAGTTTAAATACTTAAAGTACTTGCATTTTTAAAATCTGGATCATTCTGACAGAGATGGTCTAAAGAGAAATTTTTATATGTGATTATCCAACAGGTCTCAGGAAAGAGTACCCTTCACATGTGGTTGTAGGCAGTGATCTTTTCCCAGTGCTTACCCAATGTTTAGCTGCAATGAAAACAACATTTTTAATGTAAGTTAGCTTTTAACACATTAGTGTTTTCCTGGAAATTTGCAACCCTAATGTAAAGTCCCACATATTTTTAAAAATACTGGCTTTTGAAAGCAAGTACTTTAGATCAATGTGGTACATATAGCATAATATAAAGATGGTGTCTTTTAGTGACAGTGATGTCTTTTAGTAACACTGGGACATACTTCAGGTTGCTTGGTGGTTAGCTTGATTGCTAAGTCTTTTCACAAAATCACAACATTTTTTTCTTCGTGGGTTTTTTTTTTGGGTTTTTTTGGGTTTTATTTGTTTGTTGGGTATTTTTGTTTTGTTTTTTTGGGCTTTTGTTGTTGTTGGTTTTTTTTGTTTGTTTGGTTTTTTTTTTCCTTTTTTAACAGGAATGCTAATCAGTTAAATGCCTCTTGCAATCTCCTTGCAACAAGAACAAATTTGGGGGAGCTGTTCCTCAAAAAGTTTCTTGTGTAGATGTTAACACGATTAAGTGCGCATACTATTTTACATGATAGAGAAAGAAACAAGGAACAGAAGAATCTTTCTCATTATTTCATGCTCATGAAATGAATGTGTGTGATTCAGGCCGCATGTATAATTTTGTCTGCAGGCATGTGTGTTAACTTGCAGAACTGTCTGTTTGCCTTAGTAGGTTGGTCTCAGTATGGGGAAAAAAGAGAGCCAAAATGCATAGTGTACAATATGTCTGACTTAGTAAAAAAATATGCTGTCAAGGGAGTGCGTCCATAGCAGAACTTTTGAAACATCCTTTTAATTAAAAGGAGTTGCAAATTTTACTTTTTTTACTCAGTTCATCTGCACTGCTAACTGAGGATTTTTGCAACCTCTATAACCTGTTTAAAATATTAGTATTTTGAATACTGACTGACAATTTCATAATACAATTGTTTTGCATGTGTGTGATGGACTCAAATGTGTTTATACATGACCAGTAACATTTCTTCAGTTTTATATAACATGTCATTGTACTGAAAATATTTGCACAATATATAGATTCTATATTCTACTTACTGTTTCTCAAATTCTTGGAGTTTATTTAAAAAACCAGTGCATTTGCTTTATAAAAATTATGGTAAGCGTGTTGAGCTGTGGCAAGTCAATGTGGTGAGAGAAGGAAGGTAACATGAAGAAGTTTATTTTCCTTTTAAACATACAAAGTGATTTAAACCATTAGTAAGGTGCCTAACTATCTGTTTCTGTACTAATCTTTCTATTCCACAGAGACGTTGCCACTCATTATCCAAAAAGCCAAGTCATAGGAGTGGCAAATGCTTCTTCTGGTGCAAGTACACCAGAAATGTACAGATATAACCACAGCCTCTTCTAAATGACATGTGACAAACATCATTATTTGAGCATGGAAATAACTCAAATAATTCAAGAATGACACTGAAATGCCAAAAATACCAAAGCAGATTCTTCTTGCTCTCCTGTTTGGTTTTCAGCATTGTTCTTACGTTGTGTTCAGATTCAGCAGTCACAACTGCAGCTCCAGCCTGTTTAAGGTTATTACCTTGGCACCAGTGCTCATTCATTCTAGTGGTTTGTGGGGAAATCAAGGTTGTTTTTCCTACTGTTTGGGGATATTGTGTGGGGGGTTTGTTGTTGTGGTTGGGGGATTCTGTTTGTTTGTTTTGCCTTTTTTTTTTTTTTTTTTTGTTTTGTTTTGTTTTGTTTTGTTTTGTTTTTGGTTGGTTGGTTGGTTGGTTTTTTCATGGTTGTGACTGAGAATATTCAGAAAATAACTATAAGTTCTGAAAATAGAAATATAGAAAAGAAATATAAATTGTAAGTTATATAAGGAAAAGTTGGATATTAAAAGAATTAAACATATCTTTTGATTATATCCTAAAATCAAATTATTCTTGTAGGGATTATGAAAGTTGTTACTGTAAATGCTTTGTAAAATACAGAAGCAAAAGCATTTGAAATAGATCTGTGTTTCTGGAATCGCAAGTTATGCAAACTGCATATTATTCCTAATGGAAACTGTACATTTTACAGATGTAAAAATACATCTGTACTTTTATTACTTGATCAAGATATAGAACTACAGAAAAAGTCTATTGAATGGTCAGTTCCTGTTTGAATAAACTATACCAAATTTGATTTTTCAGGCACATTGGCAGGAAGAAAGGGAAGAGTAGCCAGTGACAGTAAGCAGGGAATCTAGGAAGACTTGTTAGGGAAAAAGGTCACTTTGGTTTTTATGTTTGTCTGGACCTGGGGTACTGAGGGCACTGAGTGACCCTACCTGTGCATCTAATAGTTCACCTGTAGTGAACTCTAGTAGTAAAATTATAAAAATAAACAATAACTCATGACATTACTATCGACACAGCACTGCCCAGCATCTTTATCTTGCATGTCATTTCAGTGAAAAGATGTTTTGTATTAGGTGAGCCTACCCAATATCAAATTGTGATCTGCCAGTGACGGAAATTGCCTTGTAAGAAAGAGATGCAGTTTTTGACAAAATACCCCACTCCTGTTTATTCATGGTTTTCTTTGGGAGGCTAATTGCAAACATGAGGCAAGAAACAGCCTACCTTTGGGCTGTTTAGTTTTGTCTGACTGATTTAAAAGCAGTCACAGAATTACTTTGTTATAACTTGCCCTGTAGACAAGCAGGTTCTTTATGCCACTGTTTCAGTCCAAGGAACCAAATAATACCTTTTTTATTGCAGTATTTTTAGACATTGGATACATCTGGAAAAATATTCAAGCAGATAATTAGATTGCATTAGCAATGTGTCTGTTGTGGTTTCCCTGATCCCAAAGAAGGCAGCCCTTTATGAAGCACTTGGCCACAGTCTCTGCAAAATCTGCTGTGTAAATTGGCCCACACTAAAGCATGTGGAAAAAATTTTTTGGCTGAAACTTGAAACCATTCATGTGGCTTTGAGACAGGGAAGCTCAGCCTGCCAACATCAATAGAACTTTGTACTACAAACCAAAATGGTCATTTAGACATGTGTACTTTCATGCTCGCAAATGCATTGAGGTCAAATATTTTTTAATCTTGGGAATTTTTCCTCTTTATACAGCCTTGTATTTCACGCAGGAAATGAGACTGAGTACAACAAACACAAATCATTGAGACTGACAGGGCATATTGGGTTCAAAACCCAAGCTTTGACTCTAATTGCTCTCCAAAGGCCTTTGGCTCAAGGTAACTGTTGGTTTAGTTCAGCTGTTTCAAATCAGCACTGTAAGGTCTTGCTAAGACAAACTGGTTAGGCCACATTACATTTGTACCATTGGATCCCTCCGGTGCAAGTATAACACAGTTAGCATTTTAAAAGATTGCATTTGTCCATACACTGCAGGTGGCAATTATGAGCAGGAAAAGCTTTCGTGAAAGTTAGTGTGACCTTCCTTTTGGAGAAACAGTGATAATGGCTTCTTGTGGAGGTAAAAATAATGTTTCTATTCAAGATTCAGAGGGGGACCCCATCTTGTTTCTCATGCAAGTTGGTCTTGTCAGAAATTTATTGCCATTATTTTTGTTTTGCTTTGATAGTGCTTGTTTAGCTAAATACAACATATCTTTAAAATGTTTAATTTCTGTAACTCTCCTCCTCCAAAAATATTGCATCACCTTCTGAGGGAGGTGCAGTTACTAAAGAAAAGCTTTGTTCTCCCTTTATGAATTAAGAAATTGACACTCACTGAATTCCAAGTTTTAGTTTTCTGTATTATTGACTGCTTCTGACATAAACTAGGTCTGACTTTTCAGCAAGAGAAATCCTGGAGGATTACCCAACAGAATATAAATCTGCTTGGTGTATTATATTCTCTTGCTGCTCTTAGCAATGTAAGTGCTGAAGTTTGATTTATTCCAGTATATCCATTTGCCTCTCTACAGTCAGAATTTGCATAGCATAGATCTAATCCCTTAGAAGGAAAACACATTGAACTTATGCCAGGTTTAATTTACAAAGCTGTATTTTTCAAGTTAACTCTTCCTGGTCCGGAGGTCATTCCTGAGTGTCACACAGTGGCTTAATAATCACAGCTGAAATCAGCTGGCTGGATCAAAGTGCCTTAAATGCAGTAGTAGGCTGTAGAAGCAGAAGGGCTCTGAGCCACCAGATAACCTACTTAATAGTCAGCCCCCACTGATTGAAATGTGCTGAAACCCGTTGATCAAGGGTCATGGTGCACAGGGCATGTTGTCTCAGCTCATTCCCTGTGTATTCCAGGTGAGTTGGGAAGAGGTGGCACACTGTTTGCTGAACTGCCTTTCTGCCAGCTGGGCAACACAGGTGAGCAGGTGATCTGGGGACAAGTCTGATTAATTTTGAGGATACTAAGTATTGCAAGAATGTGTATAGGTGGCAACATTCCTGTTTACTAATATTAGAGCATATTTTTCATGTTTCGTATAAATTTTGCCTTTGATGAAAACATTCCTGAAGCTACTTTTGCCCTTATTTTTTAATCACAGCACATATGTATCCTCAAATCTAGTGTTTCTTGGCAAAAACACTGATTAACACCATCTTCATGGTCTATAGTTACCAAGAGTTGAGAGGCTAACTTTCAGATCCTTTATTGCCTTTTCTAAGTAAGAAGTTCAGTTCATTGCTGTTTCACAACCTTAAATGCTTGTGCTGTACTGAAGAGACATAAGCAGTCCTCCAGGATGAGGTACCTTTTCTGAATCATGAGTTTCATTGAGCCTGGTCATTCTCAGGTGGCCATGGACTCTTTTTTACTGTGCTCCAAACCAGCTAGAAATCTTGTTGGTACAGACTCAGTCTGAGCATAGCAAGTGCTCTGGCAGAGCTGATATTCTAGTTTGGATTTGGTAACATGTCTTACAGCTTTGAGCTAGCTGGAATATTGGCAGGGCAAGCTCATGTTGGCCTGCAAATTGCTGCATAGGTGTGTCCCTAACGGAGATGTATAGGCTGGGTAAGAAACTTGCGCTGTGAATTGATTATTGCCTTGGTCCACTGAATAAGAAGAAAGTTTATACTTTTCTCCATGAACCATGCTTCTTTTCTCTTTTTACATTAAATTTAATTCTATGAAATTACTTTCATACCCACCTTGCTTTCTGGAAGCTGACAATTTCATGTACCAGATAAAAACCCAAAGCTGCTGGTTCACCTATGCATTCCTATTTTATTTATTTTTTTAATAGAGAAGGGGACTAGGCTGAGGAAACCTGTAGCCTGTACCATGGTCTCATACTGGAGAAGTCTGTGCCCTGTGAGAGAAACCCTGCGCTAGAGCAGGGGAAGGACTTCTCTTCCTGAGCAGTGGCAGAAGCAAAGTGTGATGAACTTACCATAACCCAAATTTCCTATCTCCCTGAGATGGTGCAAGGAAAGTAGAGCTTGAGAAGGAAATATTAGAGGAAGGTGTTACTAAGATTTATTTTACTTCTCATTATCCTGCTCTGGTTTTTTAGTATTATTAGATATATTATATAATAGATATTCAGTTAATATCCCCAGTGCAAGTGTGTTTTCCCTTGATGGTATTTGGTGAGTGATCTTTCTTGGTCCTTTTCTTAAACTGTGAAGTCTTTGTTATATTTTCTGCCCTCTGTCCAGCTGTAAAAGGGAGAGATGGAGAGGCTTTTGCTAGAGTCAACCCTCTACAAGTGCCAAATAGAGATCCATGTGACAGTGTAACTAAAAAAGAGTAAAACCCTTCAGAACTACTCACGCATGTGTCCATCTCTAACACTCATTATTAGGGCCTCTAAAACATTCTCTAAACATTAAAGAAATTTTATCCCTTTTTCCCTGTGAGGTATTTGGGAATGGTTGTCAATATGAACTCATTAGTTTACAGCCAGATATTAGTTACTTGAAATGTTATTGCCTTTTCCTGTTCCTGAAAAGATGGATGTTGTCATGTCTGCTGGCAAAAGTTGACTTTTAATAGTAGCAACCAGAAGTATTTTTAGCACAGATTAGAAAACAAATAAACCCCATGCTGGAGGCTGAAATATTACTGTTTATGACTTAAACATCCTCTTGAAGAACCTTCGCCTACTATGGCAAAAACTGTATTACACAAGCTGCAGAGAAGACCACCACACCCTGAATGGGGCCCTGGCAGAGGCCCTACACTGCTCCTTGATGAAGATAAGATAAAGTGACAACTCAGGGCTTGGGGAGAAGAATAAATTCACAGAGCACAAGCTTAACACCTTTAGAATGGGGACCACAGGCCCAGGGCTATCACTGCCAGGCCCACACAGGCCCTGACACCAAAGGGTGGGGGGGGAGGGGCTTTGGGTGTGTGGGGAAAAGGCCTCTGGTGAGAGCAGTGAATGCCCATCCTCCGCTGTGCAGGGCTCAGCCGTGGGGCCCCCTCGCCCTGGGAGAAGCTGCATCCACATGAAGGACACAGGGGTGTCATGGCCCATCAAAGGTTCCCCCAGAGGGGTCCCCAGGCCCTGCACCAGGGCACTGCAGCACGAGGCTACAGATCACGGTGTTGCAAGGGACAGTGTCAAACTGGGTCCCTGCAAGGGAGGCACATGCGTGTTCCCACCTGCCCAAAATGTATATTCATCCACTGGATTCTATATTTTTTGGCATGGTGTGGTGGTGTAGCAGCAGGGGACCCTTACCCCCAAGACCAGATGGATGTTGTTAGGACCCTCGGAAAGATGATGTGTCCACCGAACCCCTGTCACTCTCTCCCTGTCCTTCCACCCCCATGCACACTTCTTTTTCTATTTTCTTTTGCTCTTTTTCTCTTTCTCTCTCTTCGCCTCTTTTACTATTAAATAAAATATATCAAATTTTTGACACCAAGATCTATAACCTCATCTGGTTTTAATGATGTCTTTTGGCTATATTTCAAACCATTCTGGGTTTGATCCACTTTATTCACAGATATTTAGTTTTGTCTGCTCTTCTGTGTTTAAACCAGATCATAACACCCCAAACCAGAGAGCATAGAGGATCTCTGCATATCTTTTTAGAAATTAGAGAGTAAAGATAACACCAACATTGTGCACAGTTAGAGGATTATGGTAATGAAGACCAGATTCTGGACTGAGGGAAGACCTTACAGCAAATATATGCAGTGTTGTATGCAAAACCATTTTGACACCCTGCTAAAAATTATTTTCATGCCTCTCTCTTCCACTTTATGGGAGAATATATTTGCATTCAATTAATAGAATGATATTACACTGATTCTAATTTGAAGAAAAAAATATTAACTGAATATGTTACAATGCCATTAAATATTGAGGGTTTTCCAGTCTCACTGGGGAATAGATTCCTGGGTGCTATTCTGCAGATGTTGACCTATCTTCTTTTGCTTGGTGCTTGCTCTTGGAACTAATCTGTTCATCCTTACTTAATTGTGTAAGATCCCCACTATTAACCATGTTCCTTGTAAGGTCCAAATTCACTAATATAAAAACAGTGTATCTGAGACACGCTTAGCCTTTCTGTAAGAAAATCATCACATGTAAGAGTATAGCAGACTAGTAAAAATAAACACTTTTTTTAGTCAAATTCTATTTTCCCCCAACAGAATTAAATAGCAGTAGTTTGTTTTCATATAAACATACTGATATTGTGCTGAAATAAGTGTAGAATAACAGGGAAAATATATTTGACACCATCAGTTTCCTGCATTAGCAAAAGTAACATGCCTCGTATTTAGTGGTCAAGTCTAGTGTGATGAGCATGGAATCAAAAGCATAAAGAAATATCTTAAGCAGATGATCTTCCAAACACAGACACAGTGCTGGTGCCCAGCCAAAATGGCCTTTTCAAACACCTCAGAGGTGACAGTTCAGGCTTGAGCTTTTCAGCCAAGACCACTTTGTGGTATGTGTTGGATTTGCAGTTTGTTTCCATCACTGCATTTGAGAGAGGCTGAGACCTTGCAACTACTGCTAAAAGTGATTCACTGTAGTGCCCCTGCTAACAGCAATTAAAAAGCTAGAGGGTTTGCTCTTGAACACTAAAACTTCTCATTAAAGTGATTTTCTTTCTTGTTTTTGTGATGGTTGGACAATTTTCTGTCTTTGCTGGTATGTGTCAGCACTGTCTCTCCAGGTGTAAAACACTATGGACAAAATGTTAAAACTCCTGCACTTCCCTCTTTTGAAAGGTTATTTATTCTTTCCCTTTTTTTCCAGCTTCCTCTTTATCTCTCAACATTTACTTCTTGCCCATGTTTGTTAAGCTTTTTTTTCAAGTGCTTATAGACCCTCCTTGAGTCCCTTTGCATAGGAAAGCTAGTGTGAAGCACAGGGTTTAGATATACCTACTGAGAGTGAAATGATGAGAGACACCAAAAGGGGGGGGAAACTCAGGGAGCTGAAAGAGAGGAACGAAAGAAATATTTCTCCAAAGGAAAATTCAAACCATGTATGCAACAAGCCCAGACTGTGCTAGGCAACAAGCCTAGGGTAATCCTGTGTTTTCCCTAGTCAAAGCATTTTTTGCACAACAGTGAAACTAACTGTCACCTTATAACAAGTTTTACTTTTCTGAAAACTACTTTTATTCTGACACTTCTGCTCAAACTGGGCCAACCTAATTTTCATGCATTGCAATGGGGAATAATGCTTTTTTCTTTTGTCAGAAAGAAAATGAGTGAATGAAATAATGGAAGAATGACTGAGGTACTAGGCTGCTTCCCAGGGACCTCACACATCCACATCTTGGATACACTCTGAGCCTCTTCTGCTTGAGAATACACATCTATTGTATTAATAGAAAAGGCTGACCTACAGCTAGCAATAAATCACACTGAACTTCGTGCTTCATATTGATAACTGTCTGCAGAATGTAACATTAAAAACACTGAAATACAGGGTTTTTGAATTCATAACTGTGCTTGGTTAGGTATATTCAGTAATGTGGGTTGTGGTTAGTGCTCTCTGGAAAAAGAGTCCTGAATTGCTTTTTATCACAGGGGAGCTATTTTACTTCAATCTGGCTTATGATGATGGTAAAAATCATATCTCCAAGGAACATCTCTAAAAGAGAAAATAATCTAATGCTTATAAGAGTTTAAATCTCTACTGACAATCAAAAGAAGTCTTGTCCCCTCCCCCCTTATTTTTCCATTGTGTATTTTTGGGTTGTCTGAGAACTATAATTGTGATTATTATGATCTTCTCAGTCATCGTGTTGCTCTGTGTCGGTTTTATGTTACAGTTGATAGGATGCTGAACATTTTCTGAGAGATCAAAGTGCTTACCATAATGAGAAAAACATACATAACAACAGTTGTATGGCAAGGGTAAGGATTGCCTGAAGCAGAACAAATTTCTACAGATTGCCTGACAATGTAAGAATAATACAGCACTACAATCATGAGAATAATATTGCTTAATAAATCACTGGTATTATATGTCTTACAGTGAAACTAACCATTTTATAAATTACTAAACACATTTTCTTCTTGATTAGCTTTTTCATGTTCAGAAAACCTCTTCCTCGAAACTCATTTGAAAGAAAGATCTTAATTTTGTTTTACCACTGAAGATTATTAGAGTGGCATTGGCAGACCAATACCAGACTTTTACTTCGTTTAGCAATAAAGTGTCGTCTGAAGCTCATACTTCTGCCCAAGAGGCACAAGAAAGCTTGGCTGTGCTTTGGAAAGTGCACACTGATGGTCTTGTACCTTACTGTGGTATTGAACAAGGACCTGTGAGATTCCAGTTTCAACACTGTAGTGGTTAAGGAATGAATTTCATAAGAAACTTTCTGACCACTTGAATATCCTGAAGTCTCCTAGGAACTTGACCCTCACCCTTACCCCTGATTGCCTGGATGTGTGAATTTTGTGAACTGTGGGCCTAGGAAGGAAGGATAAGAATAATTATTTCCTTAAACTCCATTTGTTTTCTTCCCATTTCTTTCCTTGTTCCTTCCCATGGCATGCATAAAATCAAATAAATGCTGTTTACCTTGGTTTTTCAAGGGGAAAAGAAAATAAGGCTGAAGTTGCCAAATCCTGTAGGTGTTGTTCACTTCAGCTTTTGTTGTGTTTAGTCTAGGTGAGAAATACAAAACTAACTGGTATGGATTTATTGATATCACATGTGCCAACATTTACTGAATCTGAAATCCAAGTTCATGCTCCATACAGTATTGCACAATAGATGGCAGGTTAAGCTTATGTCATGATCAGAAATCATTTCCCTTTGAAAGAACTAATGTGGAGATTTCATGGCTAGAAAAACAGAGCAGCCCTTCTTCATGGCTTTATGACTTCAAAACTTTAACAAGCCTTAGAAGAAAAGTGGAGATTTCATGGGCTTGAAGCATATTTGCTCATTGCAATCTGTCTCTCTTCCTCACTGTTGATTATTTTTCTGTGTATTTTTCTGCAATATGATTATTAGACTCTGAATTAGAGGAGTAAAGGTTCTATCAGTTCAGTAAGTTTAAAAGAGACCCTGGATGCATGTCTTTATATAGTTGTTTTTCACAGATATTCTTTTTCCCTTGCTGTCAAAATGATTAAGCAGTACTTCAGTTACATGATATCAGCTTGAAGGAAATGTTACATAGTTTATGGTGTTTTAGGATTCCCTGGCACATTATTTTTAACTTCTTTCCTCCGTGAAAAAAAATCCCAAACCCAAAAAAACAAACAAACTAAAAACCAAAATCAACCAACTAACAAAAACCAAAAAAACCCCCAAAACAACAAAACAACCAGCCCAAACACCCACCTTTGGATATTTTTTAAATTTTTGAAGTTCCTTGTAGAAGTCTGAATATAAGGCCTCACAACCTGTGAACTCTGGGGTGGGATTTTTAAAAACTAGTTTTTTTCTGTTGACTTCAGCAGCAGTCACAGAGTTAAGATCATGCCAAGAGGTTACATTCTTATACAAGATCTGGCAGCAGATTTTTCTGCTGCTGTTTTAAACACATTCCTATTTTCTTAATTTTTCTGTTTATATCACTATTTATAACTTAGAGATTGATGATATTTATGTAGTTATGTGTGATAGGATGGTTTTGTGGAAAACTTTATGGACTAAAATAAATAGGGATTATAATTACTGTGTAGATTACTATTGCAGATTGAAATTTAATGACAGCATGTCACAGTTGACACATACTTAGAATTGTAGCAAACCTTGTTATAATGAGTCAGTTGCATATAATCATTGTCCCCATTTGTTGTAAAGGCTTCATTTGATTATCCCAGGGTCACAACAGCTCTTTACCAAGTTGTCTTAGCTGTTGTCTGTAACTCTATTGCTTCTCTGCCTTATCACATCAGGTTATAAGTGAGGTTCTTGGCTGAAAGTCTGCAATTTGAAAGATTTTTCAGCACCTGATAAGATCCCTGTCTTTCCAAATTTGTAGTCTGAATACATTTGACACAAAGAATATGCTTGTATTTATGTCCATAGAGCAGAAAAGTAATTTCCTGAAGTTTTGCAGTACAAAGGCAGAACACCTGACCCTGGAAAGTAATGCATTTTAAGTAATCTGAGGACATTAAGGTACCATTTTCTTGTTTCTGGCATACTGTGCTGTTAAAAAAATTGCATTCCTATGTTCAGTTATTTCCTGGTCATATCCGATCTGCAAGCCTGGCTAGTGAAAAATTTTGCTTAAATTGTATGGATTTGTAATGCCTGTTGTCCTTGCTTCTGTGAACTGGAATTCACTAAGCTGAGCTATGATAAAATGGGCCCTGCTATGCAGGCTTTCAGTAAGAAGGTTTTTGAAATGCCCTCATGGCCCATTTATGTAATAACAAGGAAGACATATCCTGACCTATCAATCTCACTTTAAAAGGGCTGTTCAAAACATTGTGTATTGTGCACACGGAAACCAACAGACAAGAATGTTTAATATTGCAACAACTTTGAGCCTGATAAAAAATTCCGAATAGTTCAAATAGGAGCTTTAATCAAGCTCTTTGTTTAAAATACCTCATAACACCCTTATTCCTGACAGTTCATATAATATCTATTCTTAAATTTTTGGGTTTTTTGAGGGTTGAGATTTTTTTCCATCATTTCTTCCTTGGTAGTCTATTTGGTTAATCACTAGTTGGACTCTGGCCAGGTATTTGTAACTCAGCATATTACATTCTCTTTCTCTCTGAAATACATATTAAAGCTACCTAGATTTTAAAGCTTTTTTTTTTTTTTTTTTTTTTTTTTTCCCACACAAGGGTCTGTTTATCAACACTGAGTCAAGATAAACATACAGTAAAGAAAACAAAAAATATTGCAGTACTTGCAAACACATTGTAAAAGTAGAGTTCAGGTCTCCAGTGACACTGGAATTATACCAGCAACATTTTGATAGCAGATTGGGTTAACCATCTGATGGTTTTCTCTTGGTTTATTTTTGGTGTCTTGACAGAAACTGACTAATGAGCTTCATCTAATTTTGGAATCAGGTTCACAGTTGCAACAGAGCAAAGAGATTTTTGGACCAGAAACTAAAGACTATGTCTATACTATAAACACTGTCAATATAGTTGTGCTGATCAGGGGTGCAGTAAGGTCCAATTTAAAACTAGAAGTGTTGTCTACAAAACCCCAGAAGAAAGAGTTATATCAGCAATATCAGTTAAAATTTTTGGCCGTTGAAGAAGAGGATCCTAAACTGGAAAATTTTACACCCATGACATGCATTGTGTTGTTCATGCTAGTGTCATTGTCTGGGAACTTGCTGGTGTCACTATAGCTAAGCAACTGAACAAAGATTGTTTGTATTAATGGTTAAACTTTCAGGGTCTTCTTTAGTTTATGGTTGTGAGTAAGGAATATGGGGTGACTGATGGAGGCTGTGTCAGTTGTACCTTTGTATATCTGCAACTGTATATTTGATACTGAACACTCAAGTTTACAGAAAAGTAGATCAAAAAACCTACTGGGTTCAGGGGAAAGCGAAGACATGAAGAAAAAGCAACAACAGGCAATGCTTACCTTAAAAAGGCCTCTCTTGTTCACCTAGTGGAACTGATGGAGTCTATGCATTATATTGCAGTTGATCATGTCTTCATCATTTCAAAGAATACACTCAACGATTATTGTCCTCCGGTTTTGCCTCTGCGCTATAGGGAAGTATTGTTATTGCATTATTTTAACACTGTACCTGAGATGGTACTACTGGCATAATTAAAATAGCCAATCTGTCAGGCCTTAATTAAAAAGTCATAATTATTTTAAGATTTATACAAAAAATGTGCCAACTTTATTCTACTCAGCAGGGGCTCAATTCCAAATACAATTTAGATTGCAGGATAAACTCCCAAAAAATGACTGAACAGAATTGGTTGAGCCTATAATATATGTTTGTGGTATAAAATAAGAATACAGCACAACCTGAGTGCAAAACATGGTACAACAGATGTAAAATAATGTTCCTTCTCTGCATTCTTCCCCATGCTCCTTACCAGTTAATATTTTTACTTCTTAGTTAAAATACAATTTTGGCATGGGATTATTCAGTAAAACTGCCTTTGAGAAATAGCCAATTTTGGAATACACTTGAGTAGGTCTAGACAGCAGGTGCTGCTATGCTCCTGTGGGCTTCAGCAAAAAGCCATTATCCACTATGTGTCTAGATTTGAGGGGCTGTTCAGAGCTTTTTATTCCTGATTGCTGTAAGGTCCTTAAAGAGCATGGATGGCATTTTAAGCTGTCATTGGTGGGCTCTTCACATTGATGAATGGATGACTTTGTACACTCACTGTGAAGGGAACATTGAATTTCAGGTGACTCTGACCTTATGTGTGATGAGCTATTCAGAGCTTCTGGTGTTGGAAGAGATCAGAGCCACAAGGAAATGAGGAAGTCAAATAGTCACTCAGCTGTAAGACTGGCATCCAGTCAGTACTCTCTGGCCTTCTACAAGCATGTGCTCTCTTATTTATAAAACACACGAGCTGAAATCAATTTGTGTTGTTATATTATCAGTTATTGTTCAGCTTTAAAAAATATTTGTCATATTTGAGAAATCCCTACATTTTCAGCTTATCATTGTCCAGCAGAAGTCTCAAATAGCAACATGCAAAATCATTTTATATTTGTCAGTGGGAAGCCAGAGACTTGGTTAGGCTTCTGTGTTAGAGATGTGGAAAAGAGGGAGAAAGAGAATTCAGGAGGATAATGTCTGGAGTAACAGATACTTTTTGGATCCCGCACCTGAAAACTTTCGTGTCTTTTATAAACATGTGGCAGACTGCCTACAAACTGGAGAACACAGTGCCTGCAGTTTGTCTGATATAGAATTTCCAGAGTTTTTCTTCACCACGCTCTGTTAGACAACACTGATACCACTGGAGTCAATGTGACTTAGCAGTAAAAGGCTGCACAGACAGATACTGAATGACTATTTTAAAACTGAAAGCAAATGAGGTTTGTGCAGACAGTCTGCCATATAATAAGCTCTTGAGTTGATTTATTAAGTTTCATGGGGATTTTTCTGTTAGTTTTCTGATGATTCTGATTTTGTAAAGGTTTTCCATTATCAAAGGGAAAGATTGACAGTACTGAAAACATTTTCACTTTATGATTATGATGTTTATTTTTTTTTCATAAATTCAGCAATACCCTTGCCACTGAAATCAATAGAAATTATATTTATGATTTCTCAAACATAGGTTTTATTTTGAACTTAAAACAGATTTTGTCAAAGAAGTGTTTAATCTGTTCCAGAGGAACACACTGTAATAATCTTGCCAGGACAGAAGTTTTTAAGACAGAAGTAACTGAAACTGAAAGGGAAGAAAGACATTAATTTTGCCAGGTTAGCATAACTTATTTATTTAAATGGATGCTTTTGTATGCACAGTCTTACAAAATGAAGTAAATTGAAATGGATGTAACTAATTTTATAGTTAAGAAGTGGAATCTAACTTCAATAGCTAACAGATATATAAAGTTTTATTTTGAAATACTGCTGGTATTGAGGTAGGCATTCTAAATAAAATTCCAGAAAAAAACCTGAATATTTGCAGCAGCTAAAAGAAAAGAAGTTATAAACCTTAGCAGACACTGAAATTAATGAAATTCGTATTCAGATAGAAGAGAAAAAATATTTAATCTTCATAATAACATAATTTACTAGAAATTTGTTCTGGAATATTTGTGTGTTAATCCCATTCTTCTTCAAATTTGCTATTTTTGTATTTGGAGTGCTCAAAAAAAGCTGTCTACAGCTAGAGCATCTACCTTTTGCTTGCATTTGTCTTTTGCTACCTTGCATGCAAGTACTAATGTCATTTTGATAGTCATATTAAAGCAATTATAATGATCATATCTTATAATGAAAGGTGACTGTTTTCAAAGATAACCCTGAGTACTTGGTTATTTAATAGAATAACTTTTATAAACTTTCTATTTTATAGAATAAAGATGTGTAGTAGTAGTAGTAGTAGTAGTAGTAGCACTTTGAAAAGAAAGCCAGGCACATTTTGGTCTTTTTATCCTTAATTTTTTATGGATGCAAAATGAATTCGTTGATAGAAGAACAATTGTGGCCTAAATGAGATGCTAATTTGGAGTCCTAAAAATACACTTTGTCTTATAATTAGATCTGTTTTCTTAACATATATCTATACTTTAAAATCAGGAAAAAGTTGTAAGTGAAATAAAGTCTGTGTCTTACTTTTCAATTGCAGACAAGCTTCTTATTGAGGAGTGCAGTTAGTAAATTGTCATAAGGAAGAGCTGTAATGAAAAAATTTAGAGCATAGATGTCATAGATGTAAATTTATGAACTGCCTTAGCACTAGGCAATATTAGGCTCACAACAAATCCCTGTATATTGCAATTTCCTCCAGGGAGCCTCTCCTACAACCATCAAAAAGCCCTTTCAGGTTGGGTGGACAGGAATACCGTGCTAATATTTTAATTCTACTGTGCAGTAAATCACTATTAGACCAGACACAGTCTAGCGGGTTGTCACCATGTGGCAGCTGAACCAGAAAAGATGGGAATGGTCAGAGGTTTAAGCACCTGAAAGGTCATAAAGGGTACCGGGGTAGGAACTTTACACCCTAGTTCATGTGGACTTGGAGTTAGAACTAAATCAGTGGTCTTGATGTTGACATCAAGTGAAACCATGTTTGTACTGAAAAGTATCCCAGCACACCTCCTACAATTAAACCTGCTAGAAAAGTCATGGTTTATTGCCCCACCTGTTGGATTCAACTACTCCTCCATGATGATGGCATTTGCAGTTGAAGGCTGGCAGGCTGCAAGGGGATTAGGAAGCAGACATACACACATATACACCCCCCCCACCTGCCCCCCCCCCCCCATCCCCTATCCCCCTGTTTTGCATTTAGTACTTTTCCACCGAGAACAGGAAAGTAATGCAAGTGGTCTGGCAAATCAGGACTTGGCCTACATATCCAATGGTACTCCAGAGGCTATAGACTGAGTTTTGTCACTGCTGATTGATCCCATATAATTAGTGTAGAGCAAGTATAACAGGGTCATAAAGTATGCTGCTGTGACATTCTTCACATACATATAAAAGAAGAAAATAGAGAAAATAAGACTCTAGTATTTTTTTTGCTGGAAATGTTTTAAAGTGCACCATCTCTAACTAAAAATTGGTTGTTAGAACCATGTTCTCCTAAACGTATATAAATGTATGTGGTATATCTTGCCATATACTCTTTCTAGACTTGCTTTCACATGCCGAAAATGAGAATCTGTGCTTTAAAAAAGAAAAAAACCCAACAGAACACATAAAATGTGCCTGATTTCATGCTATGTCCTTTTAAAACAGACCTAAAAAGGAGTAAAGCAGCCTGAGAAACTGAATTTTAAATAGGCATGAATGTTGAAATTCAGAAAGGACATGGCTCTTAAGTTTATTTTTTTTACTTTGGCCTTGCTGGTGCAGCTGGTTGGGCTAAACTCTTAACACAGGTAAGAAGAGGTATAAGGCAAGAACATATGTCAAGATGATATGAAATAACTTCTGTCAAAGAGTTAGCTGGGTGTCACTGAGACACAATAAAACCCTACTAATTTAAATTTCTTCCCATAGACTACTGATAGGATACCATATTTTGTAGGTTCTGATGATCTGTTTCCTTCTTCTTCTTCCTGGCAAAGTGTCATTTCCAGAGCAAATAGCTTGCTCATGAACCTGTTCTCAAGAATCCCTTAAATCTAACGGTGATGTGCTAATGGCACAAGCTGTTGGGTTTTCCTTACCTACAGTCTGAGTGAGGACAGTATAATACAACAAAAATGAAATAGATCTGTCCATGTTTTTAAGGTATGTTTTTAACCCCAGTTCTATTCAAAAGTAACCTCTTCTTTCTCTAAGAATACGCCTGCAAAGCTATTTTGCAAATACTCATGAGGAAGAGCAATATTGGAGAAATTATGCAACCTTTCCCGTTCTGTATTGTCTTTCACAAACTTCTCTATAACCTTGTGTAATATTATGATAGCTCTGTTGGGAAAAATGGTAACTGTACCTGGTCTCCTGCATTCTCTCCACATATGTCCCTGTTTATGTTGTACCACCAATATGAAGTGTAGGAAGGGAAATTTCCCAAAGGAATTTGTGAGAGAGGATATGTTGGAGCTGGAGACAAAGGCAAAGAAAATGAAAAACCTGATCCTATTTGAACAAGTCATAAGTCTGATCAACATTGCAGATAAATTGGAACCTTTTCTGTCATGAAAGAATGTATTGTACAGTGCATAATATGCCTAGGGTTTGTTTTCATCTTGTTTTGTTTTGTTGTGTTTTATTCAGTCCAATTTGCTGATGAAGGGCATCTTGAGGGTGGTGGCTGGAGTAATAAAATGGAAGATCAGGGTCACAATTCTCATACATTGCTGTCTTTCTTGCAGAAATTCTCAGTTTGTTCATTGTTGACAGATCTCTAATGTGTTGCAGAATAACAGTTAAGTATGTACTAAGACTGTTAGTCAGTGGGAGTGACCTGTACAATTCCAATTATGAATGACAGCTCTCTACTTCCCTTATGCTTATTTTAAAGTTCCCTGGACACAGATTGATTAAAGGCAATGAACCATATAAATTTATGAAAGATTTATGGAATTTTGAAAGAACCTTAACATGTACCATTTAAAAACTAATAACTTCTTGGCTGTCACTCTTCTTTTTCCTTTCTTTGCATCACAAAATCTTACTTACATTGGGAAGATGCTTAATAATCAAAAATTGATGCTGTGAATTAAGGAATAAATATGTCACTGGATAAAATAAAACAACAACAACAACAACAGAAAATAAATTAGATTTGTATGATTTTAACTGTTCTTTAATCTGCTTCTGGGCAACAAAAGTGATTTGTGTCAACCTTTACTGCATTAAACTTTAATATTCTTCCACAAGAACAGAATTATATAAAGGAGTATTGGATTGCACTCAGCATGGATTAGCTGAGTGGTGTCTTTGCTGCCAAGGACCAAATGGATTTCCTTCCTTTTGTGATTTATATTTTTATTGCTGTTTTTTCCCCTCCTTCTAATTGCCGTTACCCGTCTGTTTGCCAGAGCTGAGATACCCTCAAGAGCAGCAGAAAGGCAGGGAGAGTTATTGGCTTATTGCATATATTTATGTTCCAAGGATTTTTACTAGCCAACGTCAAAGGAATAAGCTCGTCCTCAGCCACAGAAGCTGATTGCTAATTTAAAACTAAAAAATTAAAAGTTCATTCACTGTAAAAGGGACATAACTTTTTCTTTTTAAATTATATTTTTACATATGTGTGTGTATATATAGGTATGCATAAGGATTTTAGCTACTCATGATACAAATTTTCAAAGTTTTTCTAATGGAGATAGATCAGCAAAGGGTTTTTTACATATAAAATTATTAGCAGTCAAAACAGATGCTGGCAGTGTGAATGGAAAAGGAAAAAGACTCACTCAGTGTAGAGTGTGAGAACATCCAAAACTTCAAGGGATAAAAAGACAGAAAATAAAATACAGATTCTTACTTATAGACAGTGTAATAAATTGCAGTTTTTGCTTTGCAGCTCATTTTAGAAATGAGTAATTCATTTTTAGTCTTGACTTTTTAACCAGTAAGAAGATGTCCAGAGGTAGATGAGACAGGTATTTAAGAACAAGTTATTTAAACTATTAAGTTACAGAGAATGGGTTGGGTTTGTAGGAAGTAAAGGATGGCAGCCCAAATGGCTAGCAATACTCTCTCGGGCAGATTCAGCCACACCAAAGGAATTTCAAGAGTAATAAAAAATTGTACAATATACCAAAGCATAGAAAAAGCTATTGTTAACAAGTATAAGTGAAAAGTCTAATTCTTCACTGCAGGGTTGAAGAAAGAGCTGAAGTAGGTCCTGCTGTCATTGCACCACCAGAATAATTATCAGTAATAAATTCCAGAGCACATTTTCTATAGATCTCTCAAGAAAATATTTAGTGAGGTACAGACAGTCCAGAAGGTTGCAACTGAGATGTGTAACTGCTGAAGCCTGAGCTACCTTTTGATCCTGTGCTTAAATATTTTTTGTGACAATGCAGATCCATTGCACAGTCCAGGACTCAATACACAGTCAAAACTAGCCCAACTGTTTAGTTTTTCTTTTGTGAGGTAAACCTGAACATTTCTTAAATTTACATGTAAAAGAAGCACATTAAAAATTTCAGTTGATACCTCACTTGGCAATGCTGAGTTTGAGCAAAGCATACTTCCACATCATTTCATATCAGAACTGGAGCCTGTCCTTATCTTCAGATTAAGCACAAGGAGCCTTTGTTCATGTCATTTAGTCAGGGACTTAGTTCATTTTCATGGTACACAAAAAAAAAAAAAAAAAAAAAAAAAAAACAAAAACAAAAAAAAAACCAAACCAAAAAAGAGGGGAGGTATTATTATATTATAAAAATGAATCTTAGTGATTGTTGCTGTGTTATTTCCTGAAATGGTTAAATTAAATTGCTGATGATTGTCCCACTCTTGCTTTGTTTTGGTACCTTCTAGATTTCTCAGACGTAGCTTTCAACTCATTAGTAAATATAACCTTTAAGTTATCATGCATTTTTTCAAACAGGCATTTACTGCCTTCAAACTACTGACAGAGACACTAGTCTGTCAAACACGAAATCCAAAATGATATTTCCTGCTGCTTCTATCACATGAGAAGGATGTACAGGGGGACTCCCTATGGTGGTTTTAAGAAGTAGTATTTGCCTGCCTGTTGTGTTTTAACCCGAGTTGGCAACGAAGTACCATGCAGCTGCTCACTCATTACCCCTGTGCCCCCCTCCAGTGAAATGGGGAAGAGAATCAGGGAAAAAAATGCTCTTGGTTTGAGATAAGAACAACTTAATCACTGAAATAAAGTAAAATGTTATGGTATCATACCAAGAACAGCAATAATAATAATAATAATAATAATAATAGTAATAATAATAATAATAATAATAACAACAACAACAACAACAACAACAACAGCAACAACAAAAGAAGAGAGAGGAAGTTACCTAGAGATGCCCAATACAACTGCTCAGCAGCCACTGAATGATGACTAACCTGTCTCACAGCAGAAATTGGTACTTCCTCCCAGTTCCCTGCAGTTTATGTAGTGGTCATGATGTTCTGTGGTATGGAATATCCCTCTGGGGAGTTTGGGTCAGCTGTCCTGGCTGAGCTCCTTCCCAGCTCCTTGTCCACCTGCTGCCTGGCTGAGCATGGGAGACTGGAAAGTCCCTGCCTTAAGGTAGGCACTACTGAGCAGCTACTAAAATATTAGTATGTTATTAACATTATTCTCATGCTAAATCCAAAACACAACATTGTACCAGGTAATAAAAAGAAAATTAACTCTGTCCCAAGTGAAACCAGGACACTCTTTTTTCTCTCTTATTTGAAGAAACTATTTCTGATAGAGAAAATATTGAAATATGCAATACTGTCATTGAAGTTTATTGCTTCCTAATGTAAAAACCCTACAAAACTTTAAAAGGTGCTCCCTGCTGACAACCCCACAGTATACCCCACCATGTTCCAAAGGCAGAGAAATGCAAGCTTATTTTAGTACACATTTAAGAGTCTAAAGCAGTGGCTCTGCTTCCAGAAATCTCTCTGCAAAGTGGAGCACAAAAAATGTTATCTAGCTACCAGCCTGCATGTATTTCATGCAAAAAAACTTGTGCACTTAAAACTCCGAAAGGGGCACCCAATAAATGAAGTACTTGCATTTCTCCCTCTTATCTGGCTAAATTAAATCAAAATTCACTTACATAGGAATGAAAGGGAGTTCCTGGAATATAATTCTTCTGCTATTGTGCACAGTCACTTCACCTATTGTCTATCATTTTATTAACATATTACATCTGGAATGTAGTTGGGTTTTACCTATGACTTCTTTTTCCCTGCTACTCTCCCTGGAATATTTTTTTTTCTTGTGACGTCATGAGACTGATTTTCTCTGAAGTCTTTCCAACTTTCCTAGATGCAGCTTTTATATTAGTCATAGATGGAGTAACCATTTGTATGTGTGTACATGAAACATACCATTTTGACTTAGATTTCATATTGAAAACTACTGGTGTCAGACACATTGTCCACTAGTGCATTTCAGATCTTTGTGAATCTTAAACTATTCAGTTTTGAAAGATACTGCTGAACTATTAGTTCCTTTCACTTTTGTCTGCTTTTCTTTGCTGCTTGTCTGTACAGGCATGAAAATCTCAAGATTACCTACTTAATTGTGCAGATCAAAAAAGTTTGGGCAAAAATGTGTTACTAATGAGAATTAGCCTGCTGTTACCTGTCCTCATAATATTTAAGCCATAATTTATTTCGCAACTTGTAAAGCAAAACAAACAAAAGAGTTAATGATTATTTTTTCATTTGAGGAAGATTTAACTTTGCTTCAATCTGGCTGAAACATGGGGGAAAAAATCCAGTTGTTTCATCCTGCTTCGCTAGCCTAACTCCAGTCAAACCTGCAGTGGCTGAGTAAACTGGAGGCACACCTAAGTGCATATAAATCTATTACAAACAAGCCTTTGTTTTTCATTCTATCTCTGTGCTCTCCAATTATGAATCCTGAAAATTTTGTCTATGATTATGCTGCTGGTTTAGACAGTGGCTGTCAATCACAGCAAGCCACTGTTGAAAATGTTTATATATGGGTTTGCTTTAGGTCTTCAAATTCACTAAATACTTAATTTCTGGAACAACTTTTTACACCTGAACATAAATTCTGTTTAACTTTTGGCTATGGAAAAGTCTTTTCAGTGGCAGGTTAAGAAGAATGTAGCCTGTTATAGAACAGGTCTTTTAAAAATAGTAGAAGAAATACCTCTAGTTTTCAGTCCAACGTAACATGAAGCAACATATGAACAATCAATCCTTGGTACACATTGATACCAAACACTGATGGCTCCTTTACATCAGCTCAATATTGGTTACACTCTTGTTGTATGCATACAATAAAACTGACTTTATGATGGGGCAAATGACTAGATTGTCATATACAACTACAGTGATACACTGTGGTGGCTGGGGCTCTGTTTTTCATACACTAAGAGTAAGGCAATTTAATTATTTTTTTCCTAATCAAAGAAAAAGTTATTGGAAACTTTGGAGGCAATTCAGCACAGGGTCACAAGAGAGATACAAAAAATGGGAAAAATAATTTACAGAAATAAATTTATGAAAAATAGAATTCTGTGTTTTAGTTCATCAGAATGACGAATGAAAGCTAATTTAATACTACTTTGTAATTATGTATGTAGGGAAAAGTATAGAGTAATACCTCTCTCTTCTTTTCCACAGTGGCCACAATGAGTCTAATAAACCGAAGAAAAAGGTCTAACAAAACCATACGGGGTATGAGGAGCAAATTTTCAAGAGTTTAATGAAATAAAAAAACCCCACCAGCATTCTTCCAGGGTTCTTTCTGGTCTGAAATTAAGAGAACTTGCTGAAAGAAATAATGTAACTCAATCATAAACTACTTGATTTGAAGGAGGTATTACTGGCTAAAAATGCACTGTAAATAGGTGTCTCACATGACTTGAAAATTATTTATACATATATAGTCAAATATACATAAAATTGTTTAAGTTAATTTAGCTATTTAATATTTTGAAAATTCCAGAATCTTTGTTATGCTGAGTGCTTTTGTTCTGTCCTATCACATCTAGAAATCTGACTTGGTCAACTGGACTTGTGCCACTGTACATTGGTTTCAAGCTGAAGCAAAAATAAATTAAAAATTTGAAAAAAGTGCTTTTTCTGTTATGCTATTTCCATTTTTTTTCCAATTTTATCTCCCTGGAGGACCTGCAGCCTGGTGAAAATGTGGCAGCTGTTCTTTCACGGCACTAACTTTAGCAACAAGAGCTGACTAGGCAGGTCAGCAAATGAGAAAAGGAGTAGAAATTAACTCCTTTTCTGAGCTCATTTTTCAGGGATCTTCATTTGTCTCTGTACAGATTTTGCTCACATCAGAGGATTTGTCTTCAAATTCTTTCTTTATTGGCTGCAAAACATGCATAGCTGATTGTGGAAAAGATACCTGGTCAGGATAGCAGTCTACTGCTATCATTTCTGTAGGTTTCTATTTTTGGATATTCAAAATGTGTATGTATGTAATGTGCATAACTCAAGGCTGTTGTTAATTTAAATCAGGTCTGCAGGTGACCTGGGTGCTATTGTTATTCTACATAAAAACCTGGTCAAGATTTCACTACCTATTCTTTGTGACAAATATGAAATATATTAGATGTCCTTATGGCAAGTAATGTCCTAAAACAAGTCAAGATTTTTCTTCTATTTGATCTCAGAGTTGATCCAGTCTCCAGTATTTCTCTTTGCAAAGCAGTAAAAGAGGTTTTGGTGTATTTTTATGATATTATGGTGTAGAGGTGTGTAGAATCACAAGCTGCCATTAATGAAGCATTTAAACTTCCCCTTAAAAATGGAATGAAACAGTACTGAAATTTTGATTGTGTTTCCAATGGTAGGCACAGAGGTTTGCTTGGTAAATCTAAGGTAATTTTGAAACTGAGCATTCTAATATGTGCCATAAAGTTCAGTTTCTGAAAGGATTTGGGAAAAAAAAGTGCCAGAATTAGAAAAAAACTTACCATCTACTGGTCCCTTAATGTTATTGTTTTGTTAGAAGGGGTACGGGAAAAAAACAACTTTAAAATATACCAAAAAACCTCAAAATGCGTATGCCCTATATGCCTTAACTTTACTGTGAGTTGTAGTTTTTGTTTGGGTTTCTCCCTTTGAGTTGAAAAAGCATTTGTTGTCTCTTTTGATTTATCAGTTTTCCCTTGTCAGTCTGCTCTAGGAAAAGACAAAATCATTCAGTCTGTGGCTCAATTTGATTCAGTATCCCTCTGTGAAAGAGCCATTTGTTTACACTGAAAATGAAGAATCAAATATATGAAGAGATACTGGAATTCTGCCATCTGTTGTAACATATGAGTAGTTTTCACTATATTAAATCTGTGTGAAGGAGGGTACCCTCGTGGACAAATGTACTGCATTTTCCTATCTGGAACCCTTAGTGAGAGTACTTACTACTTTCATAACATGCAAAAGAATTAACTAACCTTCATTAAACCAGAAATTTTGTAAATATTAATACAGAAAATCCAGCTTAAAACCAGGGACAGCGAGGGACCAAGTGAGCATAGAGCTGTACTGGTCTTGGTAATTAAGACATTGGAGCCCTTGGTGTTCTCTGTGTTTTGCAGCAAATGCTGCTACCTGTCAATTTGCTGTATATGTAGCAAACTTTGAAATGTGTAAATATCTCTGTACATTTTGCACAAAATTATCTTTGCTCACATTGGTAGTGGCAAAGAAATAAAACTGTCACCAGCCTCTAAAATGCGGAGAAATATAGAGAAATATATATTTTATATTATGAGATACGACACACAGAGATACAATTCAGTGTGAGCTTCTGTAAGTTAGATGAAGGACAGTTTTTACTGTTATTTCTGCAGCTTGCTGCCTGATGCTGCATTGGTGAAATCACATTTACATTGGTATAACTGCACTGATTCTGTATTTGAGGAGTGAAATTAAGAGACATGGCAGGAAAAATAACAAAAAATGGGAGTATAAAAAAGTGTTCAGGTTCTTGCTCCTCTTATCACTCTCCACCCCAAACATTCTTTTCCAAGTTTGTGGTTGTACACATCCCTTCACCCCATTCCTTAATCTTGAAAGTTACTTTATTTTAAATCATCTCCAAGAAAGACCTTAGTATGGAGATATAACCTTTTCTAAATGCTAGCCTACTATGGTTTCAGCATGACTTCATAATCGTATTTCTAGCTGATTTCTCATGATACTTACAGACATGCCTATAGAAATAAAACCCATCTTTCTAGAGCCATTTTTCTTTAAATTCTTACCTGTTTTGTTTACTTTTTCTTTACCCTGATCATTGAAGATCTAAAAAAGACAATTAAAAAAAACCCCAAACCTGCCATACTTGGATTTCCTTTTGATTTTATTTTATTTTGTTGCAAGGCAAGAAAGTTGACTTTTAAGAGTTCTCAAAATCATAACAAAAACTCAGCTACAAGGAGCAGTTTCAGAAATGTTCTTTTACTGTTTTTCCATAAATAAGATGGAGTTTTTTTCACATCCAGAGAGGTTTAATTATATTCCCACTTCATGCTGCATGCATTTGTAACATGACTTTGTACAGAGATGACCTAAAGTACCAAACCTAGAAGATCTGTGTCAGATTGATTTCCGACCCTAGTCCCCAAAGATCTTTCTATAACTTAATATTGTAAAGGTCTATAATTTTGTGAAGTCAGTTTAACCTCTTGAACTTTAGGCACGTGTAAAGTCTTTGAAAAGTGGATGATTGTAAATCCTTTTGTGTAGTACCAGAAGTGGCCTAATATATATAATAGAAAGAAAGCAGTATATATCCAAGCTAGAAGGAGCCTTTGGGTACAAATAGCAAATAATAATAATTCATTTAGGCCCTCCTGCCCAAAAGTCATACAAAGAGATCAGGGGCATTTTACCTAGTGTAGTTTATACCATTAGGTGCTGTAACATTAATGTCACTTGTAACAGAAAACAGAGTTTATGATTAAAATATAATACTTAGGTGCATTATTAGGTTTTAAAAAGAATGATGGTACTGAACAACTATATTGGTTGTGTTTTATTTTATTTAAATGTGGCTGTTTTCTGGGTAAAACTCAGTTTACAATTTATCATGGTATGCTTAAATTGGAGAGCCTGATGTTGACATTAATTCATTGCAGTGCAAGCATTCAATGTTATTGTATATATGTTATAGCAGATGGCAGGGTTTCATTTCATGCTTTGTCCTCAGAGTCACTAAAAGTCTGTCCCATGAGATGACATTTTGTTAAATTAGGTCAGCAACTGAAGTAGGACATGTGTCAACTCCTCTGCTGAGAAATACGGGAATGTTAACACTTGAAAATTATCTTTTCTTTCACTGTTTTAGGTTGGAAATCTAACGAGATCTTACTCTGTTCATAGACATCTCTGACATCTTCAGATATTCATGAGCTTTAAAAATTTTTTGTTATTACTAAATAGTTTTCAGAAATTTAAAGAATGCTACTTACATGTCTGTGGGCTGAGTTAAATTCATCTCTGTGAAGCTCCATAGTGGTAGGTATGCTACTCATACTAGTATTCATACTCATACTAATACTCATACTCAGTTAATGCCTTGCTGAGTATGGTATTGGTAGTAGAAGAATGCTTTTGCATAAATTTGTCTCTACAGACTCTGGATTTCTTTGCTGTATCCCATTCCACTTTACACATAGCAACACATTTCTCTGAGGGGAGAAAAGCTAATGTATACAGGGTATATCTACAGAATGTGATTCTGCTCCAGCACTCCAAACAGGAAGAAATTTTACTCCTGTTTCTTTACCAGCAGTTCAATTTCTACTGCCTTTCTGACACCCATGAATTTATAAAACTTTACCACGGCCACTTTCTTTTGCATCCTTTTCAGGCTGATGAATATAAGTCTATTTAATTGTTCTTCCATGCTGTAGGTTTTGATTAGCTTTCTTGCCTCCTTTGAATGTTTTCCAGGTATTTGATTCACTTTTTGAGATGGAAAGTTTCATACCCCATGGTGTTCAAGAAGGAGACATGCCATGGATTGATAAAGTGGCTTATTTTCTCTGGTTTTTGTTGCCTTTCATTATTTCTTTGCCACTCTTTTATAATTTCTAACATTGTATTAATTTTTTTTCTGGTGTGCAACCAAGGACTCAACTAAAATTTTCATGGAAGTATTGATTTTTCTCATAGATCTCATTTCTGAGTAGTAGCAGCCAGCTCAAATCAGTCTTTAGGGCTTGTCAGGTTTAAGTTATGAAATCTAGCTTATTCTTCGATGCACAGTTATGACTTGAATCTATGAATCAGCAATGAGCAGAAGTTTCCGCAGTGTTCTGACCTTTTTTTCCCCATTCCTTAATATCTCTATTGTCTTAAATACAGAAGTGACAATTTTAGCGACAATCTCCTGGCGATTTTAGTGACAATCTCCTCCAGAAAGATGACATGTACAGAAATGGGTGTGTAGAAAGGCATCTGAAATGAAAGATGGAGCCTCTTAGACAACTGGAATACCTTGGCTTGTTTAGCCTAAAAGAAGCATGATTACTCTCCACAAGAACATTTTGAGGTCAAACACCCAGGAGGGGACTCCTGCCAAGCTAAAGGTCAGATAAAGGTCAACATTAGCATAAACCCAAATTTGTGTCTGCAGTCCATGAATACTTTTTGGGCTAGGATTTAGATGACTGCTAAATTTATTGCTACTGCATTACCAGTGGTAATAGTGAGAAGAAAAGGAAAAATCCTGTTCTTATTTTGTGCTTTAGAAGTGGAAGAAAGGTGTTACTCTGACATGCTTCTTAAAGAAGCAGGAAACTAGGCCTTACACAGAAATTTCTAACCCTGTCTTCTACTGACATAAGTGGAAAGATGACATTTGTCATAATTTCAACAGCAAAAGGAGAAGAAGAAGACTCCCCAAAACTCTGCCACTTTGCTTAGACATTTCAAGAGGCTTTGGGCCTGGTATTAGAATATTGTTGACCAAACATAACATTTCCAGTAACCCTATGTGCGTCAAAAAAATACAAGTTATAACTAAATCTTTGTTCATTCTTCCTGCTCCATTTTTTATCTTAGAAAACAGATATTATACACTTTACTGATACCAAATTGGTCAAATGGGTTTTCCAACGAGTAATGTCCCTTGGATGCATGGAATGGCTACTAAAAATATGATTTCTGTTTGCTATTTCTGACATCTTGACTGCCCCTTGAGTTTGAACAGTCCCGACCTGAAGTAAAAATGCAACTTGATAGAATGAAAGAGAAGAACTGAATTTGTGCATTCTGAATATTGTTACTGATAGTAATGTAACCAGGTGACTGAACTGCAGAATGTAGTATGTTTTCTGAAACAAGTCTGGAATGCAGGGTACTGCTTATCTTCACTCCTGTCATTCATTTCTTCCATCCTACCTTCTCCTCTTACCAAGTTCTTTAGAGACAGTTGCATTCCTTCCAAGCACAATTTTCTTATCCACATTATATGTTATGCCAGCTCTTTTATTTAGGATTTTTCACACATCCCTCCCATCTCCTTTACAGTCTCCAGTCAATAAGCATTAAGACCTAAATACTCCTTTACACTTCATGGCCATTCCCTTATCACATGCATTTTCTGTTGCCTGAAGGCAGATCTGTACAATTTTTGTTACTGAAATCTGTTTTTTTTTTTTTCCAACCAGATGGAAGATGTGCAAATGTGTCTAAAGAATCAGAATACCATTAACTTGGTTTTTACAGAGCTCTGGGAGACACACTGTCTTTCTGCTTCCTTTTAAACTAGGCTAAAAAATAATAAATAATAACTCAGCAATACAAGTAAAGCAACTTCAGCACATCATTTTGTCTCTCATAGCTCAGACTGCAGGGAAAAAAAGATGCACTTCTCCTGCTGTGCATTAATCTTCTGCTCTTTGCAAAAGAATACAATCCCCAAGTCATACACAAGCTGGATTTACATTATTCCATAAAGTATTGATTGGAATGCTTGAAGCCTTTATTGTTGTAAATAATCAGAGCTTTTTGCACTGTGATGGGTAGAAAATAATACTGTTCAGCAAAAGCTCACTGTACTCTCCACAGCTTATGGGGCAAAAGTGGCCAAGGAGTGTTGTTGCTATCCATTTTTTAAGTCAGTAGATTTAGAAGAAAAGCTATATTAACGTAATTTGCTCAGTATCTGGTGTTGAGCAAATAAAATAAGGCACATCCAATATCTAACTGGATAAAGCTATCTGAATAAGGGTTATTTTAAAAGTGGATGGTATTCTCCTAGAGCAGCTCTGTGAGACAAAGTTCATTAAGTGCAAGAAGCTGGAATCTCCTTTTTTTTTTTTTTTTTTTTTTTTTTTTTTTTTTTTTTTTGGCGCAGAGTGGTTTTCAATCTTATTTTTATCAGAGCTCGTCCAGTTTCTCTGTTTAACTTCAGACTGGCCTTGTTGCTCCAATAAAAGGTCATATTAAATTTTTAAAAAGAAATTGAGAAGGATCAGCAACATTTCCAACAGAAATCGTATGATTGAATGCAAAAGTACATATAAGGGAGCCAAGGTTGTTTTCTGAAACATTTCACAGAAGTTTTCTCTTCTCTAAATATGCATTTCATAACTGATGACTTGGAAGATTACGATTTTGGGAAACATCTGTGTCAACTCTGTCAAAATATTGCTTCTATACAAGTATTTATACATCTAAAGTCTGAAGGGTGTGACAGAAAAATTCAAACCACCAGTGTAAGTTTGCCTCAGCAAGAATCTGTTGAAGTAAATTTATGTGACTACAAAAGAATTGCATCAAACTTATTAAAATATTAGTTTAACTTCATGTAATAATTTTAAAAATTGCTGTCTACCCCAACTTTTTACAGTTTCATACAAGGTAAAATTCACCTCTTAACTGGAGGAGGGTAACCTGAGCATTGAACTCATCACTGAGGAGGGACAGAGGTACTCATCTGTCTCATCTTCAGATATTTGACTACTGAAGGACCTGAAAACTGTCAAAGCTATCCAAAACCTATTGAGTTTAAATTCTGATGATCTTTTTGCTTGTCAGCATTTCAAGGGAATGCTTGGGTACAGATTAATGAGGTCTGGATTGAGGGGTTATTACAGATCATGTCCTACTGTGCAAAAGTTACAAAAGATACAAAATATTATCTGGAATGCTTTCCCTTATTCATATCCTGAAACCAGTAAGTGAGGTATTTGAAGCTGGGTTTTATTTTTTTAATTATTCAGTAAAGTGCTTTTGTGGACATAGAATCATTGCTACTATCTCCACCTTATTTTTTCCTAGAGTTGGGAATTACAGCGTGAATTCACCACCTGTGGGTGGCAAGGAAGACGGCTTCTTCCCACAGCTAAGAGCTGATAGAGTTGATAACCAGTTCTGCTGTAAAAATTGAAGACTCTGACATTGGAACAGAGCTGGTTAGATTAGATGGCTCCATGCCAGACTAGTGGCTGTTGTGAGTGTTGTTGGTAGATATCAGGAAATTTCTGTGTCCTTCAGAAGGAACCTGAAAATGTAATTCAGAGTTCTGTTAGATGACAAGAAAAGCTTCAGGGTAGTAATACTCACTGTTGCAATGTCGAAGTTCTGTTGCAGAGTTGGAGCTCAAGCAATAGCAGAATCGCCCAGTGATTCTCATAAACACTGTTTTATTCAAAATGGAAATATTTCCAGAGTTTAATCCTGGAAGGCACATATAGGACAATTCCATATATCTAATTCTTGCAAGCATGATGAGCCTCAAAAGTGCTCTATCACAGCCAATGCCTACGGAAAAGAATGTTCTTTTGCCTGTTTATCTTTGTTTTGAATTTATTTCAAGTTAAATACAGATTTTTAATTGGAGTAATGATAATTCAGAATACTTTGTCTGTTAAAGCTGGATGGACACTTCAGGTAAAACACAATCATTTTCATATCTCTAACTGGATTTGTATCAAACCTGAGCACTAAGATCAAAATTTCTTAATTCATGGAGCTACATGAAAATAGAAGAGAAATCCTACCTTTTTTTTCTTCTTTGGCATGGGGCAGCAGTCCACCTGAGTGTGTGGAGAGCACTCTAGGCTAGCACAGCTGACAGTATCAGGCTGTGAAAAGCTTCTGCAGATGGATTGATGAAATATAAACCCAGGTCTTCAATTCACAGCTCTTTATTGGCCAAAATATCTGTCTTGGAAAAGTACATTCCCTGCCATGATAAAGCGTGACAGGGTTGACACCCAGACTGGCAGAATCATCTCTGGGAAAGTGTAATGGAACCCCTTCAAGAGTTTCTGCTAACAGCGTGGCCCAGTGCTTATGATGTAGAGAAAGGCTAAAATTTGGAAGAGTTTTTTTCCATTATAAAGAATTATATAATTACACATTAACTAATAATTATACATTATTTTTCTGTGATTCATGCACTATGAGAAATACACTGTTAGAATTACATGCGATCTTTTAAGACAATGTGAAGAGGAGCGAAAACATCTTTACACTTTCTAAGAAGCATTGCATTATAGGTTTATCCACCCAGTTGTTCTGAGAAAACCTTTGTGGAGTGGTAAGTCTCTCATGCCAAAGCTGATCTCTACAAGAACCTATGCTTTTGCTTAACTTTCAGATTAGAAAGATGGAACTGAATTTGGGCTTACAAGAGAAGGACGCCTAGTGCAATTAAACCCCATCACTATTTTTTTAAGACTACATGTTAAGAAATAATGTTGAGGGGTGGAACCTCAACACAGACAAATGTTTTGGACAAAATTCTAATGAACAAATGCTTCTGGGAAAGAGAAGAAAGGGAACTGGCTGTACTTTCCATGTTAATAGGTTTTATCTTATTAGCCAGGTGAATTTCAGGGGAGAAAAGAATTGCTTGCATCTGGGACAATTTGTTTTTTGCACATACATAATAAAATCACCTCTAATTGTACCTTTAATTCAAATACAGGCCAATAATTATGAAAAAAGTCAGAAAATCACTCCATAGTCATTCTGCATACTTAACATTTTATTTAACTGCTTGTGTACCAGGACATCTCAGGGGTAGAAATAGGGACAATGTCTGACTCAAACCCCGTCCTCATGTCTGTAATCTTCAGCTTGTGGGACAGAATTTGCACTGGATTCTGTTGCAGACTTTTATTTGTGAGACACTTGTGTATGGAAGGATGGATAATGGTACAGTTTATAAGAACAGGAAATTAAGCTTGACTAGAAGTGAAAGACCTTCCACAGCAGAAAAAAATGTCATTCATTCTAGGTCTATATTGAAATTATCTGAAATAATTTATGATATTCTGTGCAGCAGACAGAGTTATCATCCAAAGAGACATAAAGAAAAAAAAAATCATTGCAAGGATAAAATAGAAAAGAAGCTGTAAGTCTTGGCTTGATAGAACTGTTTTCCTAAAATTTGTTTTTCAGGTTTAATTAATGATGATGGTTTGGATTATTGCATGAATTGTTCTCTGCAGCATAAATTCTCATACTGTATCTTTATCAAGCAGTGACAGAGCCAGATTGTCATACTTTTTTTTTTTTTTAAATGAGCCTGTTGTTTCTGCTACTCCTTATGAAATGGTTTCTTCATTAAGAAGAAACAAACAAACAAAACCCCCAAACAAACAGCTGTCTTCCTCTCTGTAATTCTGTTTAAGATTTGACATGTTTTGCTGACTGATGGATCAACATGGTACTTCATATTTCAATAATTCTCACCTTAAATGGCTACCCTGAAATCTCCCTATTAATGCTCTCTAAAAAACACAATTGCACAGTAAATATCAGTAAATAAAACCTACTACATTTTTCCAGTCACCCTCAGGATTTTGTTTCATGTGTCTCTGTCAGACAGCTCCACTGGTACAAGCTGACTACAGAACCACCAAAACCTGGTTTAGAGCCCAAATCAAAGTAAAGAAAAATGAATACCAGGCCTTTAATTCTCACTACTGGCCCCACATTTTTTCCAACAAATTTTGATGTGATGAGAGAAACTGAACATTCGACTATTTCATGATCATGTGAGTAGCCATGTTCCAATCCCTCTACAAATACAGAGTTCAAGAAACTCATAAGCAAAAAAAAAAAATGCTAGTGTGGGAAATCAATTGTGTTTGTATGTGTAAGATAATAGAGAAAGCAAGAAAATAAAAGTAATATGACATGATGATTTGATCATAACTCTGTAGATAAATTTACACTAATAAATACATATTGCTCATACTAGCTTGCTTTACTTTGGAGCCCCTTACTGAAACCCAAGCATGATATAATGCTGATATATAAAATAATTCTTGACATACAGTTACTTTTACATATAATAAAAGCAGTGTCTGTAATACATATGCTTTTTCTATGATGATAATAATTGTATCAAAAGGGAAGAAAAAGATGTGATAGCATCACAGAAATACAAGCAGCATCAAAGAGAAGAGGATACATGCACAGAGTTTTTTATAGTATTTTTAAAGTTCCGTTTGGCTCAAAGAAATGGAAAACTCAGACTGAGTCTGTGGAGATGAACATAAAGATCTCTGGAAAGTCCGTCCAAGTTAAGAAATTAATCTGTGAAGTTCCTGGTCAGATGGTGGGGAGTACACCTACGCTCAGACACCTAATGACTCTCTTCACATGCTCTGGTAGAAATATCTTGATTATTACTGCCCTGATGTTACTTTAAAGTAAGTTGAAATGGCAGTAAAATTTGTTAAAATTATCCAGACCTTTTCAAAGTCACTTTTCTAGTAATCTGATCCAGCATATTAAAAGTTTTCAAAATGTCTCCATGTCACCAATGCTTTCAGGTTGAATTTTCACTGCTTTTGATCTTTCACAGACAAAAGTTAGGAAAAATGGAAAAGGGAAGCCAAGCTTGGGGGTTCCTAGAACTGTGTTTGCATTCAGTCTATTATGATGATTTAGATATGAATACGAGTTAGGATACAACCTGTACACAAGTTGCAAATATTCCAGCTGGAACCGAATTTCATTCTGCATGAGTCAGTTTCATGCTGGCATATTAATCTGGATCAAATTCAGTAATAAAATCAACTTCAGTTGTTTGTTGATACAGTTCTTATTTTAATATCTTGATACTCACTTTTTTACAGGTAAATCTAGAAAAACTGGAACATGTGTAATATATTCAATATAGGCTTGGTTCTCTAATTTATACCTGAGAGAGTGTAAAGTCTGGATAAAGAGGAAATAGAGGTTATGAGACCATGTATACTTTTTTTTTTTTTTTGTTGGGGGGTGGGTGAGGGGTGGGGGGTTGTGAGTTTTTGTGTTTCTTGTTTTGTTTTTTAAAATTTAAAAAATATAATCTCTCCTGAAAACACGCTTTTTCCCAAATTGCTGAAAATTGAAAGACCCAAGTAGTGCCTTCTTGAATAGTTGATACATTGCAAAGTCTTTCAGACCGGTATTTTGGAGATTATTGAGAGTAAGAGAGAAGGAGAAGAAGAAAATAATGAAGAAGAAAAGTAATAACATTAAATATTTTCTTCCTTCTTTCAAAATCTTTCATTTTATGCCTTTCATTCCAATGTTTTCTTAATGTACTCCCCTATTTTCTGCCAGGTGTACTAAATTTTGGAGAGACAATACTTGTTTTAATTTCTGTGAGTCATGTTGAGGTAATTATTTCAGGCTCCAAACATTCTGATGTGGAGTTGTACAGTTAATTGCAGGGTTGAGTAACCCACCTGGTAACCAACCTGGAAAACAGCTGGAAGCATATATTTCAGATTGGATCTCACATTTATAGCCATATTTGTCCATATATATTCACTATTAAAATATTTTTGCAATTAATGCATATTTCTGTTTTAATAATTTATATGACAAAAAAACCCCACCAAACTACAACCCTCAAGTATTTGCCATTCTACCATTTATTCATCTATAAATTCAGTTATACAGCTATGGGAATTCTTTGCTTGTGAGGAAAGGAGGACAGGACCCCCTGAATTCTGAAAGATAATTTAAATGGATGCATTCTCTTAGGTGTTTGGTTTACATCAAAGTTTTCAAAGGAGGTTGGCACATCTCCAATCTTTGCTCTTACTCCCCTCACCTTTGTTCTGCTTCCAAAAAGAATGCAACCAGTAACAATTAGCAATTACAGTTAGTATACTGTTACTTGGAGAGACCAGAAATATGTCTGGTATACAAGGAACCAAAGTATTGAAATCTGTTCCTATTCATTGCCCTTTAATATTGCATTTTTAAACTAATTTTTAGGAAAAAAATATTTAGGCTCAGTCTCAGGGGAAAATTGGTAATATCAACATAAAAGGAAGATGAAATAGGAGGGGGCTATCATGAGATGAATAGGGAAATAAATGTGAATATCCAGCATGTGAAAGGGTAACATATGGGACCAGGGTTATTTTGGGTATCTGTTGGTTCAGGTCAGTACTGTGAGAGTTGCATGATACAGGAAGATCAGAAGAGTCCTTCCTTCCAAGCTGTTTGCAAGAGTGTGTAACTCTTCATGTCCATGTTGTTTAGAAAAACATCAATTGAGAAGGATTTTTTGGTGGGGTTTTATTTGGTTGATTTTTTTGTAGCTTTTTGTGGGTTTTGTTTTTGTTTTCTATTTTCTTTTTTACCTCCCACTGACCATAGAATCATATAATATACTGATTTGGAAGGAGCCCATCAGGACCGTTGAATCCAGCTCCTGCTCCCTGACATTGTAGCACATTACAGAAAAAAAAAAAAAAAAAAAAAAAAAAAAAAAAAAAAAAAAAAAAAAAAAATTCAAGACAGGGAAATGTTCAGAACAGAACTGATTGCTCAGAAGCAGAAAGGGGCAAGCTAAAAAGAGATTCAGAAGGTAGATTTAAAATAAGAGAAATCAGTGGAGTAAAAAAAGCAAAGAGAAATTGGATATTCGGTTGGTGCCAGATTTGTTCTATTATTAATCATCATTCTGGTTCTCTAAGAAGTAACCAAATCTTGCCATCTGTTCATCATCAGTCATGGAAACCATTCAAAGCAGAACAATGTAGGTATCTGCACTTAACTGAAATGAGAAAGACCCATAACATTTTTCATTTTCATGTAGAAAAATGGAATTGGAAAGTTGGTAATTCCACAGCAGCCTAGGTTGGATAGTTGAACAGACAAAAAAAGAGGAGTGAATTAAGGGGAAACTGTGGGTGCCTCTGTTGCTTACACAGATACTCCACACCTCTATTGAGGTGTGGTTGAGCAAACACACAACCCTCACCTTCACAGTCTCCTTACTTATTTGGCTTTTTGCTTCTTTCTCTTTCCAAAAGGAAAAAAAGTAAATGGTTAAAACAATTAAGGAATTAATATAGTGTCAGCATAGGCAGGATCAAGGCAAGGATGAATTCTGGCAATGCTCCAGAGAGAAGAAGAAAAAAAACCAAAAAACCAGTCACATGCTGAGAGAGACATAACCACTGGGATGTGAGGGAAAATAGTTCTGGTCCCGGAAAAAAATCAGTGCTTAAACATTTGATTTGTTTTTCATGTGAGATCACAGAGCTGCTCCTTTAAGCTGATTGTTCTGTACTAAGATAAAAACTGACACTTTCCTTCTTTCTAAATAATTCGATTTAAAATCAAAAGGTCTGTGTTCAATTGTTTCTTCCTTATCCAACCCTTATATCCACCTTCCCACCCCCCCCAACTCCCCCATCCCCCAGTTCCATGACTATAGTTCCGTTGTTAAATTTTGGTATTGAGAGAGAGATGTAATGTTACTATCCTTGTCTTTGGCTTTTGTAATTTACTTATTAATTCTGGACCTTAAGGTTATATTTATTTATTTTTCCATAAAGTAAAAAGCTAAAAGAGATAGTAATATTTCAATGTTTTAATAGGAAATAATTTGAATTAGAACTGTTGTTGTAGCTGCATTCTGGTCCCATGTGAACACACCAAGGAAATCATGTGTGTGTAGAATGAAATTTTGACACGGTGATCTGGATTCAAATGCTGTGTTACCTCATTTTGATGATGAAGAGATTTAGTATGTTACTATCTATGCCACTGATTGATGGACCTGCAGAGATTGGTATGTTTCACAACAGCATGATGTCTTGGTTTTCTTCTACAGAACAGCAGAGGAATGGCAGTGAATTTTCCAAGCTTTCTGAACATGGTCTGAACATGTATGTTTTTATAAAGTAAATTACCAGAATAAAGGCATTAAGTGGCTAAAATTCTGAAAAATATGCCAATAAACTGCTTACTGTTGAAAAATGTTTAAATCCTTTCATTTTCATGGCTCAACTCTACACTTCTGCCTCTTACTGCAATAAAAAATTATACATGTTTTTCTTAATAAGAATTACTTACTGTGTTGTGGGGGAATATATTCAATTTAATAAAACCATGAGGAAACAAGTACCTTTTAGCTGAAGAAGTAAGAAAATTCTGTTTTGTACATTATTATGCAGCCAAGAGAAAACTACATTTGGGAAAGTCTTTGAAAATCCTTATGAAATTATGGGAAATTGTGAGGGTAGTAAATAATTTGTTTCAATTTTTAGTTTTCTTCTACCATCAGGGGAGACTAGGTTCATGGATCATGTGTCATACGATGTTACCTCTTGTAAGATGAGAATGTTCAGTATCACATGGTTAGAAGAGTTCCTGCAAGATCTTTGGCATATATTTTAAAAAGACCAATGGAAATTTCCCTCATTTCTCCTAGCCCATTGCAAAATGTTGGCCTTCATCTAGCTGTTTGCTCTCAGTTTGCTTATGAATACATTAAAAGTAACTGCTTTCTGAAAAATGAGGAAGATAAATTATTTTAAGTTTGTAAAGCACCATGAGATTCTTATTAAGGATTATGTTTCAAAAGCAGCATATTATTCCCTCCTTCTTCAGGATTAAGATACACTTTAGTGGTCCATAAGTAATACCAAAGATCTCTGGATCCCATGAGAGCAGAATATATTTTTTTCTATAATATATAGCTGTAAATATACTTATAACTTTTATTATTGTACAAGTGCTCAAAACAAGCTGAAACAGCCTTTCAGCATCAAGTCAGAAGACTTCTTCAGAGCAGAAAACCTGAAATGGCCACCCTACTGATTCTTAACACCTTTAATTTTATCCTATCATGCTTCAGAAATCTTCTTGCCTGGCCTTTCTCAAACAATGTGATGTTCTTCTTCTTGCATTATTGCCAAACACATCATAACACTTGAATTAATGTTATGCATACTTGTTGTGATTTAAATGATCTAGTTTCTGTGCACTGTGGAACTAGAATTTCAAATCTTATCTAATGTAAACAATATGGAAATTGATAAGAGAATACAGTATTTTTTGTTTAAATGTAGACCTATGTTTATATTTAGGCTTTGCAGAAAATGTGTTAATCATCTGTACATTTTAATCTGCAATGAGTATGTTATGGAACATGTGAATGTAGTTTTATTATGGATTTTAAATGTTTTAATTTATTCATAAACCAAAAGAAGGAGCAACATGTGAAAATATTGTGTCGTGTTAGGTATTTCCTATACAATAGCAGAGAGTGGGGATGTGAGTTCAGTCTACAGATAAAATGTCACATAATTCTAGGAAAGGAGGGAGAATTATTGAGAAGGTGACCTTGCATTTTAAGACTTGGAGTGGCACAGGTCAACATCAAGCCCCTGTTGAAGGCCTGTTCATAACCTCAATTTCTTAAGAATACAGCATGAATCTGTAGTGAAGATTTTATTAGTCTGCTTGATTATTTTTAAGCACAAAATCTCACTTTTGTGAAAGCAGACAATCTTTTGTACAAGATGGCTAGTCTGCATAATTTCTTACTACAGGCACAAGATATTTTGGAAATGAATCAAGAATAAAATATTAGGTATTTAGTGACTTTTTGTCGACTAAAGTCAACTTGACAGTTCTCAGGCAGTATGTTACTTTAGCCTTCAGAGTACAGAATAAATATAAAAAAGTATTTTTACTAAGTAGAAAACAGGGATAAACAGAGACATGCATATTTAAATACACATAAAACATCAAATGTAAATATATAAAGTTTGAATATATAAATAGAACTGTAAGTACTGAAAGTATAGCTAGAAGAAAATGAAAACACATTTTTCTAATGTATAAGAACTGTGTTATAGAAAGATAGAGTTTTGTCACAAAGGGACTACTCTCAAATTTAGTCTCAGGGCTAGTCATAGAAGAAAACATTTCTAATCAGGAGGGTGTTTCACGTAAAACTTCAATAAGACATTTTCTGAAAAATCTTGTCTTTCTTGTCTGAAAATATTTGATCAGAAATGGCTGTAAGATTAATATCAGAATTTTCCTGGTAGAAAACTATGGATGTTTACTGCACTCCACCTTTTCCAATTATTCCGCTACTTTATGGATCTGATTTTTTCTTATTCTGAAATCAAGTATCAACCTGACTTACACCTGACCCTGTACTCTGCTGATTATTTTTTGCATGCTGTATTCTCAGCTTGAGTAAATCAGTGTATATTTACATCAATGTAAATTATTACCATTATTCTTATTGACTCTTGCTGAGGTGATTGATCTAAATAAATTGATGTGTAGTAACCTCTAAAGGATGGCACAAGTGTTATGCGGAAGTAAACAGTACACTGGAAAGATGCAGTTTCCCATAAGGCTTAGATTACTGGTAGTAGAATACTACCAGTGACCATATCCCTTTTTCTGGTCCTGTAGTGGTCTATGGTTTTTCCTTTCTAGAAATTGTAAACTTTAGACTGAAACAGAACCTTTTGTGTCTGAGAAAAATGTGATTTAAGAGGAAAGGATTTAACTAGTCAGCATGTTTCATATTTTGGAGTCCTCTCTACTGGCAGACAACAGTCATTCAGTCTGCTACATCATTTCTGTGCCTCATTTTTTTCTTGATTTTTTAAATAAATTTCCTACTAAAAACTGCACCCCAGTAGCACCCTTAATACTGTAGCACTCTGTATGAAAAAGATCTCATGCTTGGGAATGCATTCTTGGTAATGGTTTCAAAATGAGTAGCAAAATTTTCAGGTTTGATAACCTGCAAGCTGCATCTTTTCTAGCTTTTTTGCATGTTTCGGAAAAGACATCAAAAGCATGCTCCTTTTATCTGACCAGCTAGAGCACATTGAAGGGTAATTAAGTAGTGAAGCACAGTCCAGAAGTCCCTCTGCAGAGATACGAAATAAAAGAGGAAGAGTCACTTCCAGTGTTATCCAGGTAGCAGTTTCCTAGATTTATAGAATAGTTTGGGGTGCAAGTAACCTGGAAGGAGCCTCCTTCAACTAGAAGAGTTTGCTCAGAGCTCTGAATGTTCCCAGTGGTGGGATATCTACTACTTCTCTGAGCAAGCTTTGCCAGTTTTTCACCACCCTCTTAATAAATAGTTTCTTCCTTATGCCTGAGTCTACCTTCTTTCAGTTTAAAGTCATCACTCCTTATCCTATTGCAACTGGCCATGCTAAGATGTTTATAGGCCCTAATTCAGTACTGAAAGGCTCAGAGAGGCTTCCCAGAGCCTCCTCTTCAGGCTGAACAACACCAATGCTTTTCCTTATGCAAGAGGTGTTCCATCCCTTCAATCTAATATGCTGCACACCTTTGAAAAATAGTAAGTATTCTCATTTTTAACCATCTCTAGGCTCATTTTTTACACTTGCAGTCTCTTTGATAGTTTTCTATGCTATGGTCCAGCCCCACATGTAGTCTGGAACAAGATGTACCTTACCCAGAATTTAAAAAAGCCTGATCAGCATCTTCTCCGTAATTTGTCCCCATCTTTTGCAAGTACTTTTGTCAATTTCTGCCTGTCAGAAGCCCCTGAATTTACCACTGGAAATAACACACCTAAGTGGTAGTTGGTATTTGGTTAACTGAAACAACTGCATAATAGAAGTAATTGGGCAGTAGCAATCTTTTTTTCTTGTTTCTTCTCAATAAATTAAAGGTCAGCTTTGAAAGTGGAGGCTTATGATTCTTGTCTACTATTCATCACAGTAAAAATGATAATGTAATAAAAGATTTTTTTTTTCTCAGTGGACAAGATCCTTTGGTGCTGAACAGCTGTAGGTTGCTAGTTGAATGTGTCTGCAATAACTGCATTTTAAAAAATGATTACAATTTGCAATTATAACATCAAAAATATATAAGATGCAGTAAGATTTATACTTGTGCAATAGAGCTTCAATACAATTTTCAGAAGAACTTATGAGCCAAAAACTTCTGAGATGTCTGTGTGATTTAAGTAATTTAGATTCTTGGAAATTTCACTTTCCATCTGGGTTTCAGATGTGGCAACAAAGGACCATGTGGTACATACAGGTAAAAGGTGGAGCTGTGAGGATGAAGCATGAAGTAATTAAAAGTTCATTAATTGGTCTGGTAGGCATCCCAGACAGATGAAATAAGCCTTTTACATTGCGAAAGAAAAATGCAAATAAATATCACATATTTGCGAATAGAAATAAAAATGCAATTTGTAAATATTTCTTCTACCATAACTCTTTTTTAATCCATTTTTCTAACCTTTGTTCACATTTTAACTGCCAAAGGGTTAATCAGATAAAATACCAGTAACTCAAGTCATAAATTAAATAATCAGTCCTGTATTAGTACACAAGAAACTTGCCTAGTGGAAGCACTGGATCATCAGTGCATGTTCAGGTACTTGCCAAACAAGTACATGCATGTGTTTATCTAATTATGATCCCTCATAAGGAGAAAACTACAAAATTTGATCTACTGTCAGGATACTATTCCCTACATCCTTCTGAGGACTTGACATGCTTTATGGATGTTAAGTTGTCAATCTATGTGATCTCTATGAAGTAATGACCGTTAAAATTTACATCAGGACAGGACCAAAGTGTACAGTCAAACTGTAGCACACAGACAATTCCTGAGGCTTACAAGCACACAAAGAGGTGTCCCCCAGAGGAGGTCAGTAAGGACACAGGTTCCAGCAAGTACTCAGCTTTTTAAGAGACACAGTTTTCTTCTGACATTTAGAAACTGCCTTAACTAAAACACTGATTGTGCATACAAAATTGATCCTTGCTTATGCCCTGAGTAGCAGCAGTCTTGTCTGCACAGTGGGGAAGATGGTTTTTTTTAGCTCAGAGATTCAATTAATTCACAGATGTTAATGAGGTGCTCAGATTCTAACAGTGCTGATGAGGACAGACGCAGGTTGCAAAGCAGAGCAGCCTGTCAGTGCTGATGCAGCACACCTGCAGGGCCCTCACACCATATCTTTTTGGTAATTAGTGGTGGTGTCTAAAGGGCTTGTGCAGTTACACTGTTCCTGCTCCCTCACCGTTAGGTCCCAGGGTTTGTGGATTATGTAGAGCTGTCCTCTTTGAGCATAGCCCCTGAAGTTAGTCTGCCCTGGCTAAGGAAACTAGTCTGCCATGTCCTTGTGGTTCAGTGGCCTTTCCCAGGGAGAAAGGAGTAGGTTTGTCTATCCGCTGATTTGGAGTTTAATACAAATATTATGAGTTAAAGAGGTTTGATTTTTTAATTGCCTTGTATAGGACGCATTTTAATTTGAGGAGAATGCCCTTTAAAATAATATTTTTAAATGAGTGTGTGATCATCTTTGTTGGTTAGTTGGGGTTTTTTTCTGTCAAAACCCCTGGGAATAGTTCCAATGTGGGATTTAAACACTTTCTGTATTCCTACAAAACAAAACCAAAAACCACAAGCCTACCACCGCCCTCCCCACCCCCACAACCCCCACAACACTACAGCACCCGTATCCTGAAGTTCTTGACTTACTATAACATCAAGACTTGCATTAAGTAGTTTGGTTCCAATGAAAACTAAATTCCCTCTCTTGCTTCCAAGTGACCAATTCTCTCCTACCATCATGATAAAGAGGGAGTGGGGGTAGGGTTTGTAAAGAAGGGAAAACAGTGAATGCAGATCTTTCTGGTTTTCTTGTGTACAGCTCTGGCTTTGTTGCTTTACTCATGGCATCAGTTCACACTCTTGGGGTCATGTCCCAAAATGTAGACAGAAGTAGCATGGACTTTATTTTTAACTGACACATGGTGCCATTCTTGACAAGATGTTGTCTCTGGTTATATTTTTAACCTAATAGTTGACTCAAAGGCCTGTGTTGAATAGCAAAACACTTTTGTGGTATAAGAGTGATAACAAAATCACAAATACTGTATATGATAAAGAATGCTCTCATCAGATGAGGAGGATAATATTTACAAACTCTAAATACTTATAAATTACTTGAATAATGAGTTGATATGTGATACAAAATCCAGAAAAGGAAAGCATTCATCTACTAATTATTACCATCAATTCAGAGGATTTATTCAAATTTCAAATTCCCTGATTCCTAGTATTTATGGCAAGTGTCCAGCAAGCATAAGTAAGGTAAGCTCTTGAGCCAAATACTAGTAACAAAAGCTGGATACAAACTGTACATTTTATGTCTTTGAAATCACATTCACACATGACTATGATCTTTCATCTGCAGACATGCATATAATGATAACCATGAGTGTGCAGTTTTAACATTTATTATCATTTTCCTCTGAATTCTTGTTAAGAAAGTATTAACAAAAAAAAACATCTAAAGAAATACTACTTGGCCTCGACAGCAGACAATAAACTCAGTATTTCCACATTTTCAATTCCTCATCTTTGTAAAAATGATGTCTATACTGGCAAAATGAATAATGTTAGAAAGGTGGTATCATTGCATGCCATTTTCTCATCTACTGAATTTAGAGAATCTGTTCACACAGGCGGCTTGTGAAGCATGAATGAAGTATGAGATGGGACCTGAATAAGACTAAAAATATCCCTTCTCTGTACCACCTCAACTGAACTTGGAATTTCCTGCAATCTGAAACTGAAATAGTTTTTCTACACGGGTAGCGACTAGAACCACAGGACTAGGTATTTAGAAAATGTAAAGCTATCCTTATCAGATCAGAGCTACATGAAGGAGAATTTAATGTTTGTAATGTTTGTATAGAGATTTATCTCAGAGCTACTTCTTTCATTTATATTATTTCCCAGTCTAATCTAATATTTGCTTGGAATCTTCCTTGTGTTCAATATTTCTTAGAACTGTAATAAATAATCCGATTCAATTTAGAAAATAATAATGTTTTCCTGCAAATTCTAATAATCCTCTGATAAAATCTGTCCTAGTTATAGTAACATGTAGTAATTTCCTTTCCTTTTCAATTTCTTTTCCCAGTAATTTTTTCTTTTAAATATTTTTTTTTAAATTTTTTATAAGATGTTCTTTTGTTCCAAGGGTTTGTAATGGATTGGCAGGACTTTCTTGCATTCGTGGTCCATCATATTGCTTCAATTTCTTTCTTTAATCTACTAGATATTATTCCTGAAAAATTATGCATAATTACAAATGGATATTAAGTGCTGCCCAGCACAAACTCTTCATGCATTCTTTTGAAGATACCTGTAATAGATGTCCTAGCTGTTTCTTCTTGTTCAGTTATCTTGTGCAGTGCGTACAAAAGAGAGCTGCATGGATTCTTTATCCTTTTCAGGTAGTAGAGGCAGAAGTTGCACTATTTTTTTTAACATATGAATCACAGCAGATCCCAAATGAAATTGACCTGTTTTATCCTTCAGAGTTTCTTTGCCAGACTAAAGTTAGTATGTGGTATTTCTTTGAAAATTCCTGAGTCGCTCTTACTGTTGTAATGGTTACTTTCCACCTTAGATACTTCTAAACCTCTGGGGATCAAGTTTAAAGAAGTTGGTCCATCCAAGCCCTGGTTGTTTCTAGGGTTTCACTTTCTTTTCATGCAAGTTAAACTTCTCAAAATATTTTACCGGATCCATAGCGAGTACATGTTGATATAAATAGCTTGGTATTTTTATAAGGTATTGTTTAATGGCCTCAGAGTTGTGGAGAGAAATAAAGGAAAAGAAGCTGAGGTAGTTAGTGTGAAGCGTTCATAAAATGCATGTTCTAGTCATGTTTTCATCTGGGGTAGTGGTCAACCTCGCAAGCCACTCAGACATGGACTGAGAACCACCTTCTTAGACCTGTACATTGAGGAGAGAAATCAGTCCATGGGATGATGCCACCATGGTTGGTAATAGAGCTCTCTCAGATGTAGATCTTATGTTCCATCTTCAGAGAAGGTATTAAATTTCTTAACCCTGTGGGAAATGCCACTTAAATGTTTTTCCAAGCAAGGCAAGCTGTATTCTAGTGGTGGTGGCTCATACAAGCAGCTCTTTTATAGACATCTGTTATGGTTATTTTAGCTATAAACAAACTTTCCTCTCTATATGTTTGGATTTTCAAAACTCTCTTGTAACACTATGCACAATGCATATTTGCTTCTCAGTTGGCTCTGGACCTTGGCTGACTTTTTACTTTACATACCAAGAATGCCAAACCATGTGCTTCAAATTTATCGTATCTTCCATAGATTCTCCATTTTTCTTCACTCACCCTCCTCTTCGTTCTCTGATGTGGATACATGTATCTAATTAGCTTTTGTCATTACATCCTCAGTTTAAGGATTTATTTCACGGATGTGTAGTGCTTGGAAATTTTAGCCCAGTTTTTACAATTTAAATCTTCTGCTTCTGGTGAATAAATAATCACTTGTGTAGCATAGTGCCTTCTCAGCACAGTGAAAGCATCAGGTAAACATTAACACAGTTTTAATTAGGGTAGCTTAAGGGAATTTTTTTACTATAGATTACTTTAAGACTACTAAGGATGCTTGTAATTTTAAAGAGGGAAAAAATGCAGCAAAAGTTTCAGCACAAATTGTAAAAATTGTAAGCCAACATAATATTACAGGTTTGTGTGGACCTACACATTATGTGTGCAGATGGGATCTGATATCAACTGGTATTTGGTTGGGTTTTTTTTTTTTTTTTTTTTTTTTTTTTTTTTTTTTTTTTGCCTACTTAAGATGTTTGGAGGCCAAATAATTATCCAGAAAAAAAAAATAATGTCGTTTCTATGGGAAAGACATCATAAAGTGTAAGATCAGCAAAACTGCTTCCCAGAATAGTCACGAACAGTTTAACTTCTTGGCATAATCTTATTCTGCAAAGTCAAACAATATTTTTCTTTCCTAAACTAAAGTAAATTTTACTTAATCAAAGTAAATTTTACTTAATATTTCTTTTGGCTGTTGAGAGATAATAAAAAGGTCAGTGATCTGTTCAGCTGAAAAGTTCTTACTCATTTTTGCTGGAGTTTTATGTCCTTCTGCTAGGAGGCTCAGTACTGAACTGTGAAACGATTAATATGCTAAAGACAATACTGTAAGTGAATCATTCGATTATTACTATGATTCATTATTATTAAATATGGTTTACAATAACAACTATATAGCAATATGAGAAAGAACATGTTATAATGTCATAGGAGTGTATCCATTCAAATCATGTACCTAAGCGTTAAGCCAGAGAATGTTTGGTTGTTATTTTTAGATATTAAGATGTGGGCTTACAACTCTCATCATAAAACAAATAAAACATTCAGAATCTGGTTGTGATGCCTCCCTTCTGTGTGATACAGAAATAAATGGGATGTGGTGGTCTGAAAATTGTCCAAAGTTAAAAACTTATTTCAAAATATCTCTTCTTCCTCTACAATAATGACCAATTGTAACATAATTTTGTTTTTGTTTATGGTGCATTAGTGATGCATTCATGTGCCCATCAAGCTGAGATGAAAAAATAGAATATAATAGTCTAATTTTTCAAAAGACCCAAAAGCCTCAGGCCTGTATTTTGAATGCAACTCCATACTCAGAGTGCTTGTTGCTGCTTTTGATGATGACTCCAGCAGTACGATTGCAGCACCCATAAAAAGCCAAAATCTCTGAGCTAGCAAAACTAAAAGTGATGGAGTGAATGATCTATATTGTTGAGGAACTCACACTTGCTTAGGTCTGGAACCACAAGAATGTATTTATTTTGCCCTATGCCTGGACAATAATTTCTAAAACAAAACGAAACCCACAAACAAACAAACACCAGAAAACACAAAACCCGCCCAAAAATAAGCCATGCCAGAAGTCTCTAGCCTGTACATACTTAACCCTCATTTAACAGTCTGTGAGTTATTCATTAGACATATGTGAACATTTCCAAAACTGAGTTTGTGCTTTCAGTAGAACTCTTGCAGAATTAACCTAAAAAATATAAGTGCACGTTTAACACAGTTTTGAAAAAGTTTTCTAAAACTAAATTATTCAATTAGGGTCGTATTTGATAATTCTCATGAAAAGATGTGAAAACATAGTACATCACATCTCTCAAGAATTTATCTTCCTTTTCTCTGAAATATTCAAATTATGATCCATACTCCTCTGAGGAAAAATAAACAGGCCCACATTTTTAAATGCTCCTCAGTCTGTTTCCTCTGTAATGATTTAGCTATTCAGAAAATAGAGACTATTTTGGCCTACCCACATGAATATTCTCTTTAGAAAAACTTTGTTATCATATCACAACAACATCAGTGTTGTTGTCCTTTTCTTTACTTCCACTCTCATTTCCATAAGATAACTCATAACTCTAACAAAAAATATACCCTGTCACAGATGGAAATTGTTAATATTTATATTGTAGATTTGCATACATAGCAAAACCCAGTATTTTCATGTTCACCTTCGTTGACATATTTAGAGAAGATTGTAAGTTCATGTAGAGTGACCATTACAAAATGATCAGAGAGGAAACACGGCTAGACATGAAGACAAGTTATGGGAGGATATCTGCTTGAAGGTAGCTTCTCACTTTCTCAGAATATTTCATGTCCAAAGAAAGCATAAGTGTACTGTTGCTCTAAAAAGTTGAAGAATTTTGCTGTAGCTCTTGCAGACCAGACCAGGTGGTAGAATTCTTAGTGAGGAATATGGATTCCTGCACATGGCTTAGATCTGTCATGTCACCCTACAATGTACATGATGATATGAAGGCTGAACAGGAAATAATGTCTGCAGACCCATATGGCCACAATCTGCCAAATATAACGATTGGTGAATCTAACTAAAGCTTGTTAAAAAGGTGACTGTTTCAACAGCCTGTTGTTGCCCAGTCCTTCTGTGCAGCGTGAAGTGTAACAAAAGCATACATGTACACCGTGGCATTAAAACCATCATCTCTGTAGAAGGAATGAGAATATGTCTTATGTAAGGTTTTCTCCTTGTATAGATCTCTCTCTGGGTATACATTTGACATATTCATGAACATCATATGGATTAAAATCAGTCATTTTACACAAAACACAACTGTAATTCAAAAAGATTGATGGGATATTCAAAAGAAAGTGCTAACCTTTTCCTAAGATGTCTAGGTAACCTGATATCTATTTCATTAGCAACATTCCTTGCACTGAATTTATTTAGATGAATGAATCTGTTCTCGGTTATTTCATGCTATATCTTTTATGCACAAGTTGGACTGGATGCTCTAGTGTAAAAACACAGTGCTGCTTTAATTTAGGAATTCACAGGACTCAACTTAAACATTGGAAATATATATTTCAGAGAGCCAGAATGAAATCTTAACTATCCATGATGAAAAATAAGATATCATTGAACACAAAAATGTTTAAGCAAGGATTGGCTATTTAAAATATTGCTGAATTTTATTTTGGCAACTCAGTTGTAGACTTTAATTAAAAAATCAGTTAGAACTTCAATTACAAATATGAAGAACAAATCCTCGAGCCTTAACCTGCTGCAAATGATCATTAGAAATGTGAGTATCTTTTTCAAAGAACTGATGAAACTGAGTTATTTTAATATTTAGAAATTATGGAGAAAGAAAAAATGAACTTTCTATATAATTAGTTTATCATTTAAATATGCAGTATTTGACTTCTTTCTTCTAGCCATCATCCTTCTCAGCTCTGTTTTGGAAACACTATTACTGCTGGACTTCTGCCCAGAGCCTTTCAAATAAGCCTATACCAAGTGAAAAAAGGTTTTGGATACATTCACTGCACATCAAATTATCCTTTTCATTCCTTCTGAAAGTGCTTCTGTTTTCTGAATCCATTGTATCACTCTTTTGTACTGTGTACAGGTAGTCAGGTTTTGCCTGGTGTTCTCCTCTGGACTGGCACACATCATGCTGCAGTGGAGATCTGATCTCATATAAATACAAAGAGCATCAATGAACTCTGTCATTATGTAGCTATCTTAAATGGTGGGACATTGAACCCATGACTTCCAGTTTTAGGTTCACAAAGCTGTCACCGGCAATGTGACTTTCTGGGGTGGCAGCTGAAAAATAGGGATGGAAATGATTGAGTAGCCCAGAAAATAATCTTTAATAAAAAGCTGAAGCCAACAGAAGAACATAAGCCCAATGCAGTATGGGGCAACTTCAAAAGACAGAACAGTGGGGCAAACGTAACAATATATACAGTACAATCTGAGGTCAGGGAACCAATGAACAATTACATTACCATACCTATTTAACACTTTTAGACAGTCATAGATGAGAACTCAAAACATTACCGTATATGGTGCAACGGCATTAACATAACTGTTCCCATAATACTGTTCTCCTCGCCTTAACCTAACTAGATATTTCCCTTCTTAGCATCCCATTTTGCATGGCCCCAGATTGATGCTGACATCATTGTCGGCCAAGGCCAACTTACTGTCATTCCCAGCCAATCCAACTCCCACACAAAGCTATTTATTGGAGAAGGAAGCTGCAAGAATCCAATATGTGTGCTATTAATTTGATACAAACAGAATCAACAATTGATAAGAAACCACTTGACAGAAAATTACCTGGGAGATTTACATAACAAACACAGGAATTACACAAAACATATCTGGTCTGTAAATGGACATGAAAACTGATCTTTACTGGCATATGTGGAAACACTAGTTTTACCTCTTGAGTAAAACTCAAATAACTTGAGAATGGTTTTCAAATATTTTATTTAATAGTCCTTCGAAGTGGGAAAGTGGTATCAACTTTTTTCATCTTATAAGGAGTGAAATGGAAAAAACAAGAAGAGTTCTGCTTTCACATAATTACAGCCCATTGATGCAATGATAAAAATGGAGAAAGCGATGTTCCAGTAACAAGTTGAGTGCTTACATGCTGGGGTAAAACAGTTCAATGTCCTGCCTCTTGAATATTGCTGGATCTGAGTTGACAGGTTCTACAATTCTTGGAGGAGAAAAAGAACTAATATCTTTCAACCATTTCTAGCCCCCAAAATTAGCCTAAATTGTTTCTTGCATCTGCCTTACTACTGTGACAGCTATCTGGATAAAAACGTGATATTACTGTGTATTTTCATGGGTGCATTATGAAGATGTTGTTCCTTTAATAAACTGTTAGAAAAACATACACAATATACTAGCGTAAGATTGCTATGGTCATCACAATGCATTTTTTTGTTATTCTTTATGGAAAGCAAACAAATTAGTACTCAATTTTCTCAGGAAGAAAGCCTAATGTGAGCAATTACTAATTAATCAGTTCAAATACTAAGAAATTACTGAAACAGATATGATCCATGATGGATCATATTATTGTGCAATTTGTGCAATATTTACTGGTTTATATTTTGCAGTTCTTTACAACCATTTCCCAGTTTCATGGAACAATCACTGTTCATAGTCTTCACCATTCCAGATTCATCTTTGCAAACCCAACTGGAAATCCCTATTAATTAGGAAAAAAAAATAAACAAATGCTCAACTAATCAGCTGTTAATGATCAGTACCTGATTACAATAGCGTGCTTTCAAAATCAAATTGGAGGAGATGAAGGGAAAAATCTTAACCATTCATGAAGTAGGTAGTAAATCTAACTGACAGAAGATTAACTTCTCCAGTGGTGTTGATCTATATAGCTACAGATGTGGCTCCAAGGTGCAATCTGTCCAGTTGCTCAATATCAGCGCTGCCACATGGGCACTGCAACAGGGAAGATTATAAACCTCTTAGTCAAAGAGACAAATACAATTGGCAGCTGCTAATTTTCACACCAAAAGCCTGCTGGTTCCTGTTGTTAGGGGAAGAGACTACTTCTGTTAGGTATCTGATGAACACAAATAGAAGAATAAAGAAGACCTCCTTGTTAACTGCCTTAGGTAATTGAGGAAGGATTTTGGAAACTCATCTTCTATCTTGCAGATGGTTATGCCAAAGAATACCCAAAAAATGTGGCTGTGCAGGGAATTCAGATAGAATTTCAAAGTTTAACTCCACTGAAAACAAACCTAAAGAAAGCTATTTACCTTGACAGTATGATTTCTGCTTTATGAGCCTGAGGGAACCTCATGTGCTAGTCCACCAAATTCAGGATACCAAAGGAGATAAGCCATTTTTCTTTCCTCCACGGTTAACTTAGAGGAAATCAATACAATGATCTTGGTTACAAACCTGAAGCATGTGAAAGATTCACATGCAAGTAGTTCATTTTGGTAGATACGTAATTATTAATGAACAGATAAGTAATTATGGAAGTGATTGCGGGCTACCTGTGGGGTGTCTTAAAAACTTATATGGCTGAAATAATTTCAAGATGCATTTCTGGAGACTATATCTACGTATAGCTTCCCTGCTGAAGCATAGAAATCTGAAATCCAGTCATTAAAACTTGGATTCATTAATGTAAATTTTTTATCTCAGAAACCAATTCCTAAAATATTTTGCTGTTTTTCCCTTTGTACCTCTGATTGAAGAAAGGAAAAATAAAGCTTTCATATTTTTAGGGAATTTATTGTGTTTAAAAAAACTTTGGTACCTGTGATCCAGAACAAATCACTGAAAATCTTGCTTTGCTGGTTAATAGGAAATCACGTTTTATGGATTACTGATGTTCATCTAAATAATGTTTCTTCCTTAATTTTGTCTTAGAGCAAGAGATTTAAAAGCTTCCAGTGTAAACTTACCTAGAGTGAACGTGGGCTTTAAAAACTGAATAACAAAATGAAATCTTCTGGCAGGCAGGTGGAGGGATACTGCCTGCAATACTGTGTTTTCTGATGCTATCCAGTGAGATAATGAATCCATGTCTATGGAAATTGATTCATTAATATTTCATTGAGTCAGCTTCACTACAATTCATGAACTGCCCCTAGAAATTCAATAAGTGAATTCAATGAGATGCAGAGCTTAACAAATCTGGAGCAAAAAGTAAAAGTACTGTGAGTTGGTAATTGCCAGTGGAATTTGCTGTGTAAAGAGAATCTCAGCAACATCACTTTATGTGTGTATTATATCTTCAGAAAAGCCTAAACAAAACAGCTGCAAATGTGTGTACACATGGGGACACAGAGAATGATACTAAAGAAATGTTGAACTAGATAGGGTTCTGATAGAAAAAAAAAAAATCTCTTAATGTTTTTCTTGTTTGAAATTTAAGCCTGAGCTGAATTTGTGTTTTTCAGTGGTAGCTGTCTTTGTAATGGGCTCCTGCTACATAATACTTCAGCCTTGACCGATGTAACTGCAGAACCCAATACACACATTGTGACACAAGCTTCACTTTTCTAACTCCGTTGTGAAGTCTGTGGGAAAGAGATTTTACACAGGAGCATACAATGAAGCTTGTTATTTTGCTACATTTTGTTCAATCAAGGGATGTGGGACAGATGTGAACATTTAAGAACATTTAAGCCATCTTGGAAGAATGAATAACTGTTGAACATGGTATATAGCTGAGGTTTTGGGTCAGAAACACATGCATATCAATAGCTCAATTCACCATGCAGAATTGGCATCAAAGGGACTGAATGGGAAAAGAGATTCAAATTACCTTGTTGACTAAGTAATTGGTCTTTGAGTGTTCCTTAAAAGGGACTGATAAATAATTTTATTTTCATTTTGTATCAGTGTCTCCAAGACCATGTCTGACTAACCTATATTGATGTCTTTTAATTAAACCATGCTTGATATGCTTATGCTGCAGTGGTGCATACTGACTTGCATGCTAGACATTCCAGATAAAGTAATTATGTTATTTGTCACTGTCATGATTAATGTGTGACAGCTGTTATGACAGCTGTGCCACTGTTTTGTCACAACACTATGTTCATCCATAACAAAATTAGGTGTCTCATACAAAAGTACACAGTTGCTATTTTCCTAAGAAGTAAACAATGAAGAAACTGAGAAGGAATATTACATGAACTCTGTGACAAATAAGAGAAATGACATCTCTATTTCTTCCTTAAATGATGCTTGCCTGCATTGGAAATACAGATAGCTTACCTTTTGCAAACAAGCTGTCATACAGAGCCAATCCGCAAACTAATCTAACAAACAAGGTCTTTCTATGTGGAAGGATTGCTTCATAATTTGAATTTGCCTTGTCAGGCAAGGCTTTAGATGTTATCTAAATTACCATTGGCTGTAACAATCTGGGAGGGGAGTTGGGAAAGGGAGAAGCTGGAAGAAAAAGCAAAGGTTGTAAATAACAGGGCTAGAGTGGCACATCATCTTCTCCTTTAGCAGCCAGTCAAGCAAAGTGAAACAAATAACCTCCTCTGACACATGCACACCTCCAATTGCTTTAAACTAATTGCAGTCTAACTCCAAATTGTATCTTAAACAATCTAATTAAATACTGTTTTTAATGTTACCCAATATTGTTTCTTATGAATCACTGAAACCAGATTGTAACAATTAAAGAAAGTGATGTGAAGAGGCAGATGGTTAAAAGAATGCATTGTTTCATTATCCTATAAGTTTAACTGACATGCCTATTGTGCATGCTGTTTAAGTACAGAAAAAATATACTTTGGCTTCTGTTCTCTCACAGAGAAAATGTGAAATGTGAGTCTTAGAGTATGAAAGCATGCATATTGCCAAAAATGAAGATTTATATTAGAAAGAATACATCTATTTAAAAGTAAGAAAGGTTATGTCTTTTTCTTATAAACTTAATTGGAAATTATGTTTTAATTGCATGCCATTTTCTCCACAACTTAATTTAGATGAGACATACATGGTGTATGTCACCGTTCTAAGCTGCTCTCAGATGAAGAAGAAGAGTACCCATGCTGTTAATTGTATTTTATCCCACTACTATACATTTTATGTGTTGCAACTAGACATTTTATATCAAATTTCACAAGCACTGTGTAGTGCTTTTTGTGGCTCAGTATTTACCCCTGAGCCAAGTGGACTCTATTGAATTTCATCTGCAAAAATGCACCTTTGTTCCTAATTCGTGAGAGAAGATGCATCAGAGAATTTCTAATTCAGTTCAAAAAATTATTTAGAACAGAGACAGATTTTCTTTCCTATGATAATTTCAAGATTATGCAAAAACAGCTTTTTTTGTCTGTTGGAAATAAAGAATGTCGTAAGTGAATATTGTGGCACGGGTGTATGTATTTATGTGTTAAATAAATGGCTTCATATAATTGAAAAAATCTAAGTTAGATAAGAAAAATCATTAAGTTAAAATCTCTGAATTTTAAATACTTTTCCTCTTCTTGGAAATGTATGTGAGATCCTTGTCATGTATTTATGCCACTGGTAATAAACACAGTAGAGCATGAGGGATACATACATTAAAAAAAAATTTTACTTACAAAATTAAACCACAATCCTAAGTTCCTTTACTTTGTATTCTAGTATTTTTAGAAGGCTACATACAAACTCATATAACAAAAGAGAGTCATTGCAGTATTTGCGTAGAAAGTGATAAATAACAGGTGTGTGAATGGCTATATTTTTATAGTTATACTTCTTATTAGTCCTGCTCTAAGGATAAATTTTCTCTTCATCCTCTCAACATTAATTGTAATTGCAGTAAGGAAGAAATTGTTCTGATGAGTATCAGTCTGGACAATCCAGTATTTTAGATTAACATAATTTAAAACTTAAGCTCATCCCCCTTCCATTTTGCTTACAAGTGTTGAACATTTGCTATGGCAAAGAAAAAAAAAGTATAAAAAAATGTAGAAAAATCCTGCTTAAGAGAAAACACTTTTCACAATAGAAAAATCCAACTTTAAACAACAAAAATGCCCTCAAATGAAGCCAGGTCAAGCATGAACTTTATTGAGGGCATCAACTACACTTTATTTTTGTTCAGAAAATGAACAGATTATTTTTTTTAAATTTTCTACCTCTAATTCACTAAAGGAAATGCTTTTCCCTTTAGTTTTCCTTTAACTCTTTCTATTTTATTTCCTTCTAGGTCTGGCTTGTAAATTAATTTTTACTTAGGCATTGTCAACTCTCCAGAAAGACCTACTGGAAAGATGATCTTGATCAATCCTCTTCCACAAATTTGTCAAAACTATTGCTTGTTCAAACTATAATGCTTACATGTAGGAATTACATGTAAATCTCTCTATAGAGAGGGGCACTAGCACATATATAGGAACAAGGAATGTGAATCTTTATTGCAGAGCTTTCTATGCATATGAAGGGACTTTTAAACCTTCACTGTTAATTGCTGCTAACAGTCAACCTACACTGTGATCCTATCACAAAGGCAGAAGGATGGATGCAGGCATATGTGGTTCAAGGAGGTAACGAATTTACATAAGATGAGTCAAGAGTTGAAGAACAGAACCCATTTCTGGTGACATTTGTCAGTAACATTTTTCATTTATACTCAAACAATGTTGTCACAAATGTGTGCTACAACAAGTTTGCAGATCCAGCTTTCTGCTGACATTTGTGACTGATCCATTTCAAATGTTTGAACGCATTCAGAATCAAACTGTATTATTATGTGTGCGGACTGAACATAATATCTTACTTACCCTTAGGGTGAAATGGAACAGAAGGTGCAGCATCGGCAGACAGAACTCTCTGAACACCCAGCCTGGCAGTGTCAGGATTGCTGTCTGGGTCTAAAAAAGAGGAAACAGATTTTACTGCAGTAGGATCAACGTATTGATTTCTACGAGCATTGGCAGGACTCCTCTTGAGTGTGGTGTGATTACTTTCTAACTTGCAGTGTTGCCTGCACTTTGTGTATACTGTATACCCCAAAAAGGAAATAAAAAGGTACCACTTTCCTGAGAGAAGCCCAACTCTGTCTATCTTCACTCCATTTTTTTTTTCTTTTGCCGTCTTAGGGCAGCACAGAACAAGGGCAACTAGACATCTTAAAGTGAGTCGATTTTCTGAAGGATGGAATGCAGTCAAACTACTCACTCTTTTGGGAGAGGAATACAGAAAACAAGTCTGCAGGTGCTATGCTTTGGAACATAGATGCAATTTTCAAAGATTTTTTTAACAATTTACTTTTAGCTGAGATAGTACAGCAAGGCAGAAGTGATCCAAATTATCTTCTTGTGTGGTTCAAATATTCATCTAATCCATGAACAGGATTAGAGAAGATCTAAAAAATTCCAAGCATATGATGAGAATTAAGAATTTCTACTGTGCAATCAGTACTAAATGAAATATACTATCAATTCCAAAAGTAAAATATTTTATTGGTTCAGAACATCTACCAATAAAACTATGAGTTTTGACAATCAAATGACAACAGACTGAAAATAATGGGAACACTAAAAATATTTTCATCTGATTTTAATTTTTTTTTTAAAACAGTGATGCTTTTGGGATTATCTTTTTAGGAGCAAGAGAGTGGAAATTTGAATACATTTAATAGGAGGATGCAATGAACAAGCTATATTTAACTAGTTACGTGTTAAGTCTAGGAAGGGAATGTGAGTGAAATTTAGACAGGAAACAGCTTCTGTACATCTATGTTTAGCAATCTGCAGTGCAATAAAGAAAATGAACAAAAAATCAGAAAAGAATAGCTAAATATAATTTTGATAATAATAGACTGATAATTGAATAGACTATGAATTTAGATAATTTAATAGAATGGGAATGGACACCAAATGAGAAGAATTAATTTTCCCCTGTTTCTCATTGCTTCAGTTTGCAGACAGCCTTAGACAGTAGGAAGAGTGGTAGCATGTAGTGCCTGTGTATTGTTCAGACAAACTTAGAAAAACATCCATAAACCAAACTAGAAAGGTTGTACTTCTGAGATGAAAAAGCATCTGTGAATTCATCTGCTCAGGGATTAAAATGTATTTTAACAAGCAAACACCATCTCCGATTATTGGATAAAGATTACTAGCCCTTCTCAAATAATATAGGTTATGTTGATTTCTGCAAGTAGTTTGTAACTGGTAAATCCATTTTACCGTCTAGCTAATTGCAAATAAAATAATAGGATCTAGTTATTTGTTGTGTAGAGCAGGAAACTATATATGGCATAAAACCCACAATTCTACAGAGCAAAAATTCTTGCATATTTTCAGGCTATATCAAAATCAGTAAAGAAAAATTTTATTTAAACAATTACGTATATAGTCTAAGTATTATTTTCAAGAGTTTAGAGAGGATAGGCTTACATCTCAAAATGAATGCCCTTCATGTTGCAGAATATTAGTATTTTAGGTTAGCTGACAGAGAAAATGAGGCCATGAGTGTCTGGCACTTACTCTGTGTATAAATGCAAAAGAGACCAAAGAGCTGTTGAAGTAGGCACCACATACTGTTTCCTTGAGGCTGCAGGAAATAGCAGCAGTGGAGAGAGACCCTTAGCAAGCAAGTCACAGCACACTGATCATGCAGAGGGGGAAAAGCGCCCTCATGGCTGGCATTGTTAATGAGGAAATTACTATTTCCTGACCTTGACTTTCTTGAAACCTTGCTGTTTGGAAGTCCTGAAGATTTAAAATATTGTCTGTTGAGATAAGAGAAAAAGGTGGGTGGAGCTGGGGTAGGACTGTGTTACTTGCTGTTTTGTTTTGCTTTTAGCATATATGATTTTCCCTTAAACTTCAGCCAGACTTGGGTTAGTTTTTTAGACAATGATGAAGTCTGAGGATTGCATTACAGAGTGACCTTTCACACGATCATATTGACACTTGTTCGTGATCTGGTGATTAAACCTGGAGACTTCCAGCTCAGGTTGGCCTTGCCTGCTCTTACTGGAGACACAAATGCTAATTGCTTTCAGCTAGTTCATTGGTGAAGAGGCATGCCCTGTTATCTTGAGATTTTCACACTAAGAAGCAAAGTCACAGGTAATTCCATGGTATAGGCCTAATCTCTTCCCAGGCTGATGAACATGCACTATAAAAAAATATAAACATTTTCAGAGAATCATAGAATATGCTCAGTAGGGAGTGACCCACAAAGATCAACAAGTCCAACTCCTGGCACTGCATAGGACCATCCCAAACAGTCATACCATGTGCCTGAGAGTTTTGTCCAAATGATTCTTGAACCTCCCCTGCCACAGCTTCAGGCCTTTTTCTCAGATCCTGTCCCTGGTTACCACAGCAAAAATATCAGCATCTGCCCCTCTTCTTCCCCTCACAGTGAAGCTGTAGACTCTGATGAGATCTCTCCTCTGTCTCCTCTTCTTCAGATTGAACAGAATAAGTGGCCTCAGCCACTCCTCACACAGCTTCCTCTCAAGGCCCTTCATCATCTTTGTTGCCCTCCTTTGGACACTCTCCCCAATTTCATGTTTTTCTTACTTTGTGGCACTCAAACCTGCCCCCAGCACTTGAAGTGAGGCTGTCCCAGTTCAGAGCAGAGCAGGACAATCCCCTCCCTTGCCTGGCTGGTGATGCTGTGCCTGATGCACTCCAGGACAGGGTTGGCCCTCCTGGCTGCCAGGGCACTGCTGACTCATGTTCAACTTGCCACTGACCAGGAACCCCAGGACCCATTCCATGGCACTGGTCTCCAGTGTCTCATTCCCTGGTCTGTCCATACATCCAGGGTTACCCCATCCCAGACGCAGAAGCCAGCACTTTCCCTTGTTGAAATTCATATGGCTGGTGATTGCCTAGACCCCTGATTCTTCAAGGTCTCTCTGCAGGGCCTCCCTTCCCTCGGGGGAGTCAACAGTTCCTCACAGTTTTGTATGGCCTGTGAACTTGCTCAGTATTTTTTCCAGTCCTTTATGAAGATGCTGAAGAGCAGAGGGCTGAGGATGGGGGCCTGCAGACCCCCTCCAATGACAGATTCCCAGTTTGATGTCACTTCATTCACTGTAACCCTTTGTGCCCAACCTGCAACCCAGTTTCTCACCCATCCCCTGATGTGTTTATCCAGCTGTGGGCTGCACATTTTGTCCAGAAGGATCCTGTGAAAGACAGTGTCGAAGGCTTTACTAAAAACCATAGAGATCAATTGGCTTCCCTTGATCAACTGGGTTGGTTACCTTGTCATAAAAGGAAATCAGGTTTGATAAACAGGATTTTCCTCTCTTGAAGACATGCTGACTGTGACCAATGACTCTGTTGTCTTTCAGATGTTTTTCAGTACCTCCCAGAATGATTTTTGCCATTTTCCAGTTTTATGCTTAGTGCTATATATGTCTTAAACTCTGTAAGTAAGCTGCTTAATTTTATTCATGCTTTTTGTTCCTCCTTGCATAAATATATATATATATTTATTTATATATATAGTTCCTGAAGTCACACTAACTTTGAATAGTATGTTCACATTTTCTCACTTCCATTGGGCACTGAAGGTTGGGCACTGATCTTATGAATACGTATGTGCTAGTCTTCAATATTGTATGTAATTCTGAAAAATAAGACATATTTGACCCAGAGAAAATGCTTAGTTAATGCACCAGCCTTCTAATACCACATCCACATCTAGTTCCATGGCATGATATTATGTTATGTATAATAGCATAATACTCTGAACGATTGTTAAAGAAAAAGAGGCAGAAAAACTAAGGAATCTATTAATTTTTATCATTTATTACCTCTATTTCAAAAACATCTCAGCAAACCACCAATCTTATCTTAAGGCAGATTGTGATAAAACTGATAGGCTACTCTAGACTGTAAACTCCTAATGTGTTTTATATGTGTTAAGGACTACAGAAAGTGAAAGACCAAACACACAGACTCTGGCAAGTTCAAAACAACTACATTTATGTCAATATTTAAGGCCATGTGAGTTTTCTTGTGATTCTCGAAATACTAACCAAAGCCTGAGCACCACTGCTAGTAATTTTGCCCAAATTCAATAATCAGCTCTTTGCTGGTTTTAATAAATAAATAAATTTCTGTGAAATTTGTGACTGTGATGAGCTGTGATGTCACAATGACTGCCAATGAAGAGCAAGTGTAACACTCTTACATGATTGTTGTTTTTTTGTTCACTTCACAGTACCCAAGTACTTTCAGGCCCGTTAATCTGGCAGTTTATTTCCTAATCATCACAATGTAATATATCACTTTGTAAACATTACCTGGTTTTGTAATGTTGAGTCAAATGTTTTTGTTATGTCTTCCAATCCCTTTTCCCTCTCCACAAAAACCTTGAAGATATTACTTCCTGTGGAATACCCTTTGCGTAACACGGGTTGTTGTAACACTGGCACACACTTTTTGTACCTACTTCTAGTGCTCAGGCTGTGTATCATCCTCCAAGTCTTCTCGGGTGCTTTGTGAAAGGCTGCAAGTCAGAAATGTGTCAGTCAAATTTAAGTCAATTTCAGGACTGTTGTGCAACAGTTGCTTCCAAGTTTTGCTTTAATACCTGGGGTTTGTGTTATTGATATTAAATAAAAATTCTTTGCATTGAATTTTAAATGAAGGAAAAGTTCTCACCAGAGATTTGTTAAAAGCAGGCTAACAATTGTTCTCTTCCCTCCCTACCTGCTCCTTTTTAGTAGAAGGGTTTTAAATTATTGTAGTGGTTTGAAAGCAAAACAAATGAGAGGCTTCAAGTCAGAGATACAATTTAATAGGAAGAAAGGGAAAAAGGTAAAATAAAATAGATGCAATAATACAGAAGACCACTGACAGAGTCAGAATACAACCTGAGAAGAGTGATGGAAGCAGTCCAGATGAGGTGGTCTTCCTGAAGCAGTGATCCTGTAGAAAGGTCTGGTAGCTCGGGTCCTCTGGGAATCCAGTGAGTAAGGGCCCCCTGTACTGTCCCAAACACCAGATTATATCCAGGCTGGAATGCTTGGTTCCTCCCCCTGGGCAGAGCATCTCACAATGGGATGATGGGTCATGCAGGGGGTCTTTGGTGGCCCATTAAACAGAGATAGCTCCTGGAGGGAGTTATCTGTGAGTCATGGGCAAGGCATCTGATGGGCCCATTAACAGAAGATAATGGCCCAGAGGGTGGGAGTCTGGGAAAACACTGCCCCACCTGGATTCAACAGTCCATGAAGATGGTGATAGAATACTGTGTGCACATTCTATACTACAACCTAGGACATAATCCACCCCTTATTCTATTACCATCTACATCATACCCAAATTAATACATTCTTACAGAGGTTTACATATATACATACAGAATGAAACCTTACACACTGTTCTCACTGAAAATTAGGTCTCCCTGTGGTACACAACGGGTTTCCCCATCTTTTTGAATTACCCACCAAGTGTAACCAGGTCCTTGAGCAAAGACAATCCCACGGAGGGGTCTGCCTTTGCCTGAGGTGGGATAAATCCAAACAGTTTTTCCTAAAATGCCCTTCATGTGTACCACAGGGACTTTGTCTCCATCCACTGTGTGTGAGGGTTCAGACAGGGTAGGACCAGCTCAATTGATGGATCTTCGAGTGTTGACCATCCAAGTGGCTTTGGCTAAGTTTATTTCCCAATTCTTGAAGGTCCCTCCGCCAAGTGCCTTAAGGGTAGTTTTAAGCAGTCCATTGCAGCATTCCACTTTCCCAACAGCTGGTGCGTGATAAGGGATATGGTATATCCATTTGATTCCGTGTTCTCTGGCCCAAGTGTTTATGAGGCCATTCTTGAAATGAGTCCTGTTGTCTGACTCAATTCTCTCAGGGGTGCCATGTCTCCACAGGACCTGCTTTTCTAGGCCCAAGATGGTGTTCCGGGCAGTAGCATGAGGCGCAGGGTAGGTCTCCAGCCATCCAGTGGTTGCTTCCACCATGGTGAGCACGTAGCGCTTGCCTTGGCAGATTTGGGGAAGGGTGATGTAGTCAATTTGCCAGGCTTCCCCATACCTATACTTTGACCATCGTCCACCATACCACAGAGGCTTCACTCGCTTGGCCTGTTTGATTGCAGCACAGGTCTCGCAGTCATGGATAGCCTGGGAGATGCTGTCCATAGTAATGTCCACCCCTCGGTCACGGGCCCATCGATATGTTGCATCTCTCCCTTGATGACCAGAGGCATCATGAGCCCAATGAGCTAGGAATAATTCTCCTTTGTGCTGCCAGTCTAGATCAACCTGTGACACTTTCACCTTGGCAGCTTGATCCACCTGCTCATTGTTATGATGTTCCTCATTAGCCTGACTCTTGGGTATGTGCGCATCCACGTGTCGAACCTTCACGGTCAGCCTTTCTACTCGGGTGGTGATGTGCTGCCAAATCTCAGCAGCCCAGATGGGTTTCCCTCTGCGCTGCCAGTTGGCCTTTCTCCAGCGGTCCAGCCATCCCCACAGAGCATTAGCTACCATCCACAAGTCGGTGTAGAGATAGAGCCTTGGCCACTTCTCTCATTCAGCAATATCTAAAGCCAGCTGGATGGCTTTAAGCTCTGCGACCTGACTTGATCCACCTTCTCCCTTGGTAGCTTGTGCAACTCATCGTGTGGGGCTCCATGCAGCAGCTTTCCATTTCCGGTTAGCACCTATAATTCGGCAGGAACTGTCGGTGAAAAGGGCATATCGTCTCTCACTCTCCAGTAGCTCATTGTATGGTGGGGCTTCCTCGGCCCGTGTCACTTGCTCCTCCTCTTCTTCAGAGGATAGTCCAAAGGTCTCACCTTCAGGCCAGTTTGTTATAATTTCCAGAATCCCAGGGCGATTCAGGTTTCCAATACGGGCGCGCTGCGTGATCAGGGCGATCCATTTGCTCCACGTGGTGTCGGTGGCATGATGTGTGGTAGGAACCTCTCCCTTGAACATCCACCCCAGCACCAGTAGTCGAGGTGCCAGAAGCAGCTTTGCTTCAGTACCAATCACCTCTGAGGTGGCTGGGACTCCTTCATAGGCGGCTAAGATTTCTTTCTCTGTGGGAGTGTAGTAGGCTTCGGATCCTCTGTAGCTTCGGCTCCAGAATCCCAGTGGTCATCCCCGAGTCTCACTAGGCACCTTCTGCCAAAGGCTCCATGACAGACCATGGCTCCTGGCTGCAGAGTAAAGCACATTCTTCACCTCTGATCCCGTCCTGACTGGGCCAAGGGCTACTGTATGAGTGATTTCCTGCTTGATCTGGGCGAAAGCTTGCTGCTGTTCTGGCCCCCAGTGGAAATCGTTCTTCTTGCGGGTAACCAGGTAGAGAGGGCTCACGATTTGGCTATACTCGGGAATGTGCATCCTCCAGAAGCCTATGGCACCTAGGAAAGCTTGTGTTTCCTTCTTGTTGGTTGGTGGAGACATTGCTGTGATCTTATTGATGACTTCGGTGGGAATCTGACACCGTCCATCCTGCCACTTCACTTCCAGGAACTGGATCTCTCGAGCAGGTCCCTTGACTTTGCTCCTCTTGATGGCGAAGCCGGCCTTCAGGAGAATTTGAATGATCTTCTCTCCCTTCTCAAGGACTTCTGTTGCTGTGTTTCCCCACACGATAATGTCATCAATGTATTGCAGATGTTCTGGAGCTTCACCCTTCTCCAGTGCAGCCTGGATCAGTCCATGGCAAATGGTGGGACTGTGCTTCCACCCCTGGGGCTGTCGGTTCCAGGTGTACTGCACTCCCCTCAAGGTGAAAGGGAACTGAGGCCTGCATTCTGCTGCCAAAGGAATGGAGAAGAGTGCATTGGCAATATCGATGGTCGCATACCACTTTGCTGCCTTGGATTCCAGCTCGTACTGAAGCTCCAACATGTCTGGTACGGCAGCGCTCAGTGGTGGCGTGACTTCATTCAGGCCACGGTAATCCACTGTCAGTCTCCATTCTCCACCGGACTTACACACGGGCCATATAGGGCTGTTGAAAGGTGAATGAGCCTTACTGACCACCCCTTGGCTCTCCAGCTCACGAATCATCTTGTGGATGGGGACCACAGAGTCTCTGTCAGTCCAGTATTGCCGACGGTGAACTATTGCTGTGACAGTTGGTACCTTTTGTTCTTCGACTCTCAGCAGTCCCACAGCAGAGGGGTCATCTGAGAGACCAGGCTAAGTATTCAACTGTCTGGTGTCTTCTTTCTCCACTGCAGCTATCCCAAAAGCCCAGTGATACCCTTTTGGGTCTTTGAAATACCCATTCCTGAGATAGTCTATGCCAAGCATGCATGGGGCCTCTGGGCCAGTCATGATGGGATGTTTTTGCCACCCGTTCCCAGTTAAACTCACTTCAGCCTCTAATACAGTCAGTTGCTGGGAGCCTCCTGTCACCCCAGAAATATAATTGGATTCTGTTCCTACGTACCTTGATGGCATCATAGTACATTGGGCCCCAGTGTCAACCAACGCCATATATATTTGTGTTTCAGATGCTCCAGGCCATCAGATCCACGCAGTCCAGTAGATCCGATTGTCCCTTTCCTCTACCTGGCTAGAGGCAGGGCCCCCCTATTCTTGGTCATGGCATACATTGCTCTCTTCCTCTAAATATGTTTCTGAGGTTCCTTCAAGAGGATCAGTCATATCAGTTCCTGTACCGTCTGGAGTTCTGTGCACGAGAGACCGGAGCAACAATGATTCTAGATGGGTTCTTTGTGGTCGGTGTTTCTCTTTTCAGTTCACGTACCCGGGCTGCTAAGGAGGAGGTGGATTTTCCATCCCACTTCCTCATGTCTTCTCCATGCTCCCGAAGAAACGACCAGAGGTTACCTTGTGGTGTGTATCCTCTCTCCCTGGCTGGGGGACGCCTGCTCCTAATGGCAGAGACTCTCGTCAGCTCTGGTGAGATATGGTAAATTTCTTCCTTAAGTTCTTTTTTCAGTTTCTGATGGCCTTCTTCAATCAAGCTCCGGACTTGCTCAGCCAGTCTTATTTCCATAGACGAGACATGAGTACGAACCGGGGCAGTGACAGTGCCTTTGTAAATTCTTAGTTTATTAGCGAAGACACCTACCCTGTCGCCACCTTCCCTCCATTGCAGTGTTGCCAGGTAATGTGGGTCCATCTCTGGTCTAAGCTGTGCAAATCTCAACCGCATCTGTGATGTGCACTGGACACCATCTGGGCTTTTAGGAAATCTCTCCTTTTCTGAAAAAACTATCTCCAGCACAGCCAATTCCCTCAGGCATCGGATACCTTGTTCTATTGTGCTCCATTTTCCTTGGTGCACTTGGAGATCTTTACAAAGGTATCTATCCTTCACACTTGTTAGCAGTCGCTGCCAGAGGCTGAGAGGTTCTTGGGTTTTCCCGATCCCCTGGTCAATGACCACATCTCGGGACAGCAATCCCAGTTGCCTGGCCTCACTTCCATCCAGAATGGTGTCATTGGCGGCTGTGTCCCAGATGTAGAGCAGCCGGGTCAGGATGGACTCGTTGGTCTGGTGGGTGAATTCCCTTCGCAGATCATGCAGCTCACCCAGAGATAGAGAGCAAGTGATGATTTCTGGCTCTGTCTCTTCTGCTGGGTGTGAAGGTCCTGCTGCACCCTCATCAGTCACTATGCGGACTGATTTGGTCCTTGATTTCTTCTTCTGAATGGGGGCAACTGCTACTGGTTTAGGCTGTTCCGGTTCGGTGACAGTTTGTGTGGAGGTGCTGATGGCACCTTTGGTCCCTTTCTCCTCTGTGACAGTCAGCATAGATGTGGACACTGTTGCCTCACTTTTGGCTTCTTTCTCCTCTGTGACGGTCTGGGTAGATGAGGACACTGTTGCCTTGCCTTTGGTTCCTTTCGCCTCTGTGACACTGTGTAGACACTGATGCTGTTGCTCTGCTTTTTTTTCCCCTCTTCCTCTTCCTTCAGAACACGCTGTATCACACTAGGTAGTGTTTTGATTCTAAGCATGGTGTGGGCCGTGCAGAGAAGACAAAGCAGGACTAACAACAACATCATGCTGTCCTTGGCATCCAGAGGGTACTCCACATTTTTAAAAACTGCTGTGTCATGCCTGAAAAGCTGGAAAAAATCATTCTTCACCCCTCCCCACATGGGCTGGGTGAGATTGTTGAGGCCCCAGATGTAGCATCTTAGACCAGAACAAGAAAACAAACCTGGGCATATATTCTGAATGATGTTCATTGCCTCGGAGTTTATCAAGAAATGGACATAATAGACTAATAAAGCAATTTTAGTACCATACCCTGGTCTACAAAGGAGCATTAAGACCAGCAGATAGTGCCCCAGGTGTGGAAAAATATATAGAGATAGGTATAAGACACATGTAAGCATGTTGAGCATCATAGCGAACAGGTGTCTTCTTCAATACAAAATCGTGATTCTGACTTTTCTCAGTGCCTTGTGCCCCACATTGGGCACCAAAAAATGTAGTGGTTTGAAAGCAAAACAAATGAGAGGCTCCAAGTCAGAGATACAATTTAATAGGAAGAAAGGGAAAAAGGTAAAATAAAATAGATGCAATAATACAGAAGACCACTGACAGAGTCAGAATACAACCTGAGAATAGTGATGGAAGCAGTCCAGATGAGGTGGTCTTCCTGAAGCAGTGATCCTGTAGAAAGGTCTGGTAGCTCGGGTCCTCTGGGAATCCAGTGAGTAAGGGCCCCCTGTACTGTCCCAAACACCAGATTATATCCAGGCTGGAATGCTTGGTTCCTCCCCCTGGGCAGAGCATCTCACAATGGGATGATGGGTCATGCAGGGGGTCTTTGGTGGCCCATTAAACAGAGATAGCTCCCAGAGGGAGTCATCTGTGAGTCATGGGCAAGGCATCTGATGGGCCCATTAACAGAAGATAATGGCCCAGAGGGTGGGAGTCTGGGAAAACACTGCCCCACCTGGATTCAACAGTCCATGAAGATGGTGATAGAATACTTTGTGCACATCCTATACTACAACCCAGGACAATTATATATTAATGAAAAAGGTATACAGAATAAAATGGGCAATTAAATATTAATGGAAGATGTAGTGGAATTGTCCTGTGCAGCACTTAAAATGGCCCAAATGATTGAGTTGTGAATTGCTTTCCCTTAGGTATTGAAAAATTCATCAGCACTTTTTAATAAATGTTCTTATTCGTAACCACTCATGTTTACACCACAGCACTTCCAGGAGAGTGCTTACTCAAGAAAACATTTTAATGGAAGGTGAACCTCCCTGTACAGTGAGTCATCTTAAATTATACAAACTGTATTGTAGAAGAGACAGAAATCTCTGAACAGACAAATGAGAAGTACACATAACTTAAGAGTATTTTTTCTTAAAGAGAATTGCCCATGAATGGTAAAGGGTTTTCTGAATCCAAAGCTATTTTGAAGCTTTTAAAAATTCATTTTGTTTCCATTTTAAAAATATTTAACCTTCACTACCCATGTGAAATCATCTTCCATGCTGGCTTGGGTTAAGGAGTTATTACTGAAATGTCACCTGGTTGAACTGAAGGAAGGGAAAGAGTGGCAAAACAAAGCTTGCATCACAAATCAATCAATGTTGAAGTAGTTCTTCTCCAGGTGATACTCTGTAGACTGTAGACAATTAGCATATGCAGCATATTAACACTATTAAAATATTCATTACCAAATTTACTGTGTTTATTAATGAATTCACACCAAAACCTTAGAAAACAAACATGAAAACTCTTGAGTGCTTTGTATGTTAACTAGTTAGGCTGTAAGAATATCTGTGCTTTAAAGGAGGATTTTTTGCCTAGGTGTGGTTCAGTGGGTACTGAATCAATCTGGAGGCAGGACACTAGTCTTAGTCCCTGCCTCAAATTCTCCCACTGTCCCTGCTCACCAGGCACATGGGGAAGAAAGCTACATGGTTTCTATTTCCTGGAGAGCCACAGTGACTATGCTCTTAGAAACCCAGTGACTGCAGCATGGTCTGCCTTTGTGTTCTTCTTCAGGGCGTGGGTCTTTGACTTTTTAAATTCGTGTTATTCCTCTCATTAATGTGTTCAAGTCTGCAGCTTAGGGGAATGGTGGAACTGGCCATAGCAGATGTTCAGGTGTCCCATGAGCTCTACAGCAGTGACCTGTGTCTACCTCATTATTAATCCAGAAAAGGTCCTTCTGACCTTTGTGACCCTCTAGTTCTGCTTATTACTTCTCCACGCAAAACATATGATTTCCCATGACAGTTCAGTTTTCTGGACTCTGGCTGATCAAGGCAAGCACTAGGGAAATTTTGACCAAAATATTTAGCTCCAAGAGAAGTTGTGTCTAATTGTGCTGTTCAAGTTCACACAACAGCTAAGGACTCGTGGTGTCTTGGACAATGGGTGAAGTTTAGAAAGAAGCAGTGGTTTCTCTTATGAGAATTTCGGTAATAAACTGACATGGTGGCAAGTTTATACTTCTACAAAAGATGTATTTGTCAACCTAGGTTTGCGGAACATTTTCGTAAGAGAGACACTTCATTGAAGGTTGCAAGCAAGATTTAACTGGGTTGCTGCGCTGGGGGAAACTCAAGTAGACTTCAGAAATGCTTTCTTTAGCATGTGCTTATATATGGAAGTTAAGACAAATTCAGGCATTTCAAAATTCAGACTTGGTTTCCATGAAACATTCTTAGAGATTAGGAGATGCTAGCAACACTCACAATAGAACAAGGATAAGGTAATTTTTTAATAGTGTTGGAAGGATAAACTTCTCAGCTCAAAGAGCTGCCTGGTAGAGATGTGTCAGATAAACCAGCTGTAAGATATCCCATCTCAGTCACTGTCATGGGGAGTGATGCACACACCAGCAAAGAAGCAGCAGATGGTTTCAAACATCTTGTGAAGCAACGACAGAAGTTGAAAATGTTTGCAAACTTGAGAAAATCTTGTTTATTATTTGCAGTTCTCTTAACTGACTCCCTAAAATGAAGTGTTTAAAAATTTAATGCATAGAAGCTTTTGAAATAATCAAGATTATTTTATGGCTGCTTTTAAAAAATCTTCCACAAAACATCCTGTTGAAAAGGAGTATATACTAAGTCCATTAATATACATATGAAGAATATGGAGTGGAAAAAAAAACCCCAAAAAATCATCAAAAAAACCCCCAAAAAAACAAACAAAAACCCCCCCCCAAAACCACCAAAACCTGAAACCAGTTAAGATTTATTCTTCAGTGGTAGCTGAGAACAGCACCTGGGAAAGGATTAAAATGAAGTTTTTCTCAGGGGATTAAAACCAATCCTTTTATAATTCTTTTGGTGGGTTTGTGAAAATGTTAAAGGGAACAAAAGTGGAGTGCAGTGTGGACTTGCAGGATGCTGAAAGGCATGTCTTCACTCTTGTGACCAGCAAAAGGACTTGAGGAAATGACATGAGGTTGAATTAGGGGAGGTTTAGGTTGAATACCAGAAAAAAGTTTTTTACCTGAATGGTGATTGAGTTTTGGAACAGGGTCCCCAGGGAAGTGGTCACAGGACTAGCCTGACAGAGCTCAAGAAGCATGTGAGACAATGCTATCAGGCACATGGTGTGACTCTTGGGATGTCCTGTGCAGGGCTGGGAGTTAGACTTGGACGGCCCTGATGGGTCCCTTCCTGCTCAGCATATTCTGTGATTCTGTGATTCTATGACTACATAGCTTCATGTCAGGTGTTGTGAGTTCACATGTGGTGCAGTATGGTCAATACCTTAGGGAATGAGCGAGTGGGGCAAAAGGTTTAAACCAAAAAATTTTGAAAAAAATCCCATGCTAAAGACTTATTGGTATTTTTAGCTTTCCTCATGTGTGTACAGGGCAGAAAAGGATATCTGATTCCAGAAGTAGGGCAAATTATGACATGTTGAATTTGCAGCTAACCACAAAGATACAGACTTTCATTCACTGGCTTTCATTTTTAACCCACTTGTTATAACAGAAGACATCCTCTACTGTGTCTAGCATGCTGAAACATGGAAAGTTGGGGTTTGGGTTGGTTTTTTTTTTTTTTTGAAAGAAAGGTGGAAGAAATTGATACCTTGACAATTGAGAAATTGATACCTTGACCTTTACAATAAAGAAAAGATTTAATGGAAAAGGGTTTTAATGATGATTATTATTCTGTGAGAAAGAACTTGCTTGATTATTTGGTTGGTCACCTGGGAAAATTTAATCAGTAGGATGGATACTGGCAGGAATTTTCCAGCCTTGTTTATGGTGAAAGACTGGATCAGTTCACTAAATCTTCTTGCCTTCTTTTCAGTAGCAGACAACTTGGTTCAGCAGTTTTTGTGAGAGGATCTTAGAAACTTCACTTTCACATAAATGAAAAGTTGAAAGCTTTGTCTCATGCAAAAGGGCATTATTATTGTCCCAGGAAAGCAAGTTTTCCCAAAGAAAATATTTTGTTTGCTCATACTTTCTAGGGATTAGTTGGTCAGTGCTACTTTTTGATCCATACGCTTCTGAAGAAAATAGTCTCTAGCCCCTCTCAGAAGCAGTACCTAGGCTGAATCATACACAGATTGTGAATACTTGTGCTACTACTGGAAGCACTGCATTTTAAATCAAGCTGCTTCAATTTGTATTGATGAAACAACAAAGTACTTCAGCTGTCAGTTAGTGTGTGTGGTATCTGAGAAATGTATTGACTTAAAAAATAGGAAGCACTCAAACAGCATAATGATGTCTGGCTGTCTGTCTTATTCTCAATACTATGAAACCATGAACCCTCCTCAAGGCTGCTAGTCATACCTAATTCTGTTCAAGCTCTAGTAAAGAAAAGCCCATTTGGCTTTGTGCAAGATTTTCCTCTCTAACTTTATCCTGATCCATGAACCTCTTCCCACTTCTCAGTCCTTCATTTATTGAGCATCAGGCTTCATCTTGCCTCTCTTTATATATCAGTTTTGGTATATGAGGCAATTTTCTCTGGAGAAGAGGTAATAGGGAAAATGTATTTTGTATCTCTCAATCATGTTGTGGTTCTCTGCTGAAACTTCTCTTTTCCTGTATCTCTTAATTCCTCTCCTTCTTTCCTGTGCATTATTAACATTGCCCCTAAATTATTTACTGTAGCACGTAAAATGTCATTAGTGAGAGTCATTTCACTGGTGAGGAGAACTAAAATCTAGCTTGCAGAGGCTTGAAGGAGCATGATAGAAGAAAAAGCAGTGAGGCTAAAGATATATCACTGTTGGAAGGGAATAGATTGTAGAAGCTTGAGACAGAGGAGAGACTACTGGGAGAAAAGATTTGAGTACAGACAATAGTCCTGAAGAGAGGCTGAGGATTAAAGAAGGAACTTGTAGTGACATTAGAGAGGGAAAATAAAGGAATTGTGCTAGTTTGAAAATAGGAGCACTGATGGAAAAGGCCATTACAATATATCCAATGAGTGGATGATATTGACTGAGGCAGAAGGTAGACTTGTTAAGAAGAAAAATCGTGAAAGTGATCTGAGAAAGACAGAGCTGAGCAAATGAATAGCATTTTTTGTTGGAATATGTAGAAAAATAGATCTTAAAAGAATGTTGATAGAGTTTAAAACTACTCATAGGTGGCCTGCAGAGGAGGAAGGAATGAAGATATCTGGCAGTGCAATTTTTGGAAAATAAAAATGGGGGGAAAGTTGTGAGAAGATAAACAACTGACTGTGAAAAAACTTCAGTGAAACTTTAAACACAGTCTTGACATTTTATACAGAAGCTATAGGAGATCAAAATATACATTCATGGAGGAGAGAAATGGAAATTATATGAGACAATGGAACAGATAATAACTTTTAAATTATAAATGCTAAAACTGAATGAAATTGGAGGAATGGAAATTACCTTTTGGTGATAAAAAATCTTTCAAGAATATGGAAATTAGTGAAAAATGGGAAACCTGTTTTCTTCCCTCTAGTAATTTTTATTTTCTACTAAGATTTGAGGCCACCCTTATGTTCATTCTCCTTTAGCATTATTTTGTACTTCAGAGGTATCTTCTACACTTTTTAGCAAAAAACCAACTTGACATATTCTTAGTTTTGGACTGTTTAAAATTGTGCGATGTAGATATTTAGCATCTTTTCCAGGTACTAGCAGGCAGCAACTCTAAAGAAGCTATTGGATCCTCAGGCTAAGACATGAGAAGGTACATTTTCCAAGCTGCATACAATTACAATATGTGCAAATCCATTTATTCACTAATAGGGTTTATCCTTAGCTCCCTGTGCACAGCTTTGCAAATTTACTTACAAATGACCATACTGTAAAATTCAGGCTAGTCCTGTGGGATAACTGCCCTTTTTTTTTTTTTTTCTCAGTAGGTAATTAATACTTAGAAAACTAATGCATTTAGATTGCAAGTAACTATTCATATCAAAACCTGGCATGCTTTAAAGTGATATGTTTACTGAATCTTAGTTAAATTGCAGCAGTCTAATCCTTTTTGCCCTCCTCTGGCAGGTTTACTATGGAACTTAATACTGTACTTGTATGGGATTATGCCTCAGAATTGGAGATTGAAGGACTGCACATGGATGCTTCATAGGGAATGGCAAATTAAAGACTGAGAATCCAAGTTTGTGATTCTTATGAGTAAAATAGTCTGCGTTTAATGATTTTAGGTCTGTATTTAAAAAAAAAAATTAAAAAACAACCCCAAACCACAAAGAATTAGAAATAATTATTACTATTTCTTTGAACATAGTCATAAGAAACAGATATTACATTTATTTCCTCCAACACCCAATTTGGTCCCAAAGGTGAAATCCTTTACGGGGATATCTGCATGTCTGCTTGAGAAGATTTAGTGGGAACTACTGGTTGTTTTGAAAATGTTGTGGGTACTGTATTAAAGCAATTACTAGATCCCAGACCTTCCTACAAGCACTTAACACATCATGTTACACTACTCTTGAATATAATACATTTAGGCAAATATATGTGCTTGAAAGTCCTTCTGTAAGCACTTAAAAGGAGAATGCCAAAAGATTTCATATTACACTGTCCAGAATAGCATCCAGAAAACAAAAGTGAACATTTTGAGTGTAAATTGGAGGAGTATCCTTGGAGGCAAGATTTTGAACAAATGACCCATCATAGTGGCAATATTCTGCTATCTCATTAGGTGGGCAGACTAGCAAACCAAAATCTGAGACATTTGCCAATAGGGAGTGAGTTTGTTTGCTATGGCAGATGACATGTCAGTTTAATGATAGGAACAAATTCCTGCAAATGTTTCAATATAACTGTTTTCTATTTTGTGTATGGTTTGATGGCAAGAAAAACAAAAAATATTGAGTAAAAAATATTTTAAGGCCCTTTAAATTGGCTCTTTTTTTTTGTTTGATTAAAAATTATAACATTAACTGAGTATTTTTGGAGAGTTTTCCATTTTACCACTGTCCAGAAAAGTTGCTTTTGAAACCTTATCTTTTGTTTTAAGGCTAATATGAAATTAAATTGTAAAACTTAGAGATTTAACAGAACAGAGTTCCTACTTTCATATGTAAAAACTCAAGAAATTTATGCCTTGACACAAAAGTCAGCCTAACATCATATTATCAATGCAGATATCTCCACACAACTGGGTATTTCAGAAGCTTTGTGGCAGAAGGAATTTGATAAGTGATACATATCAATGAACTGAGGATAATGAATTTCATGTTGGTCAATGTTCTTATATTCCTGAAAGTAACTAGAGGGCTTTTTTTACTGTTCATTTGAAATAATGGAGAGGTTGGTAGCTTTGTCTCTGAAACTATTGGTTTAGAGCATGAAAGCATCTTCAAGATGATGTGTGGTAAAAACATATTGGACAATCTCCAGGCATTATCTCTAATGTGTTGAAAGGCTGAAATTTTGGTCTTGATAATGGATATACAGTAGTAAGGAATTAATAACATTGTGAATTTAAAAAAATATTGCTTTGGTTAGCTATGTTCAAGCTTAGAAAAACTGAAATGTGTTTTCATGCTTCAGGAATCATTAAGCATTTTGATTTGAAACTCATAAAAGCTTTTCAAAAATCCCAGAATAATGTAAAGGATCTTGTAAGCTTCTAAGTGCTTAAAATTTCCTAGTCAGATATTATTTATTACCAATAGTTTTATTTTTCCCCTAAGTTTGAAAGTTGTGGCTACAAAATTTTTCTGCTGCACACTTTTATTAATTTTCCTTTATTTATCTTTTTTACTTGTCATTCAGTACCTGTGAATATGAATGTGCAGATAGAATAAAGTAAAGAATTTGTTCAAATACTCTCACTCAGGGAAATAGGTAATAAAACTCTTGCTGGCTTCAGTGAAGGAGAGATACTACAAACCCCAGCAATCTGTATGCCATGCACACATGGACTTTGAAGCAGAATATAGATCATAGGTTGAAAAGTAAGCAGTCTGTCATAAGAAGAGGCCAACAACACAACCATTTCTATTGACTTAAGAAAAAGATATGACTAGTGTAGAAAACTTTTGAGAGACATGGAGATGTGTCATCCTGCAATTCTAGCAGAAAATAAATCACTTTTCACTCTGATTGATATAAATATGATAAAGAACATACAGAAGATGTATTTGTTTCTGAGAACAGTTAGCAGCTTTGGAATAGAAACTACCCTGGGAAGATGGAAGGACGGTTCATGGATAGTTCATGCCTTACTTGAAAAGTATCTCTGTTGTGATGATAATGATAATGATAATAGTAATAATACCACTTTTCAAACATTTTTTTGTAAAGGACTATCCTCACCAAAACAGAGGTATAATTTCCTCTTTTTTCCTACTTTATCCTGTGAGATTTTTCATTAATGTGATGTTCTGCTGTCACAGAGGAATTATTATTTTGGGAATTAACATCACTGTTTTGCACATTCTTTCAAGGAGAAAAAAAAAAAAGCAGTTGGACTGCTTACTTCTCAACAAAGGCAAACATCATAACATTATAACTGTAAATAGAATCCCACAGATGCTCCCAAGAGGTTGCAACTTTTAAAATCTTTTTTTTTTAAATACATATATGTAAGAAGATAAAGATATAGATATTCATAATATTATGTGTATTTCACATTAAAAGACAGAACATAATCAAATATGGTAGAGGTTGAATAACACAACAGAATAAACAATGTTGGCTGGTAGGAAAACAGGTAAATGGCAAGTGAACAGTGAAAACTCCAAGACTTTCCTCAGTTCTCCTCTATACAAACTGCAAGTGTCTTCTGAGATTATGAAAAGCACAGCATGGAATCACCCTTACACATGCTCTGCTTTATTTTAAACCTGTTTTTAAAATCACCATGACAATTCTGCACAGAGAAATGAATGCAAACACCTTTTTTAAGGTATGACCCTGTGTAGTGGCTTGAAAGCAAAACAAATGAGAGGCTCCAAGGCAGAGATACAATTTAATAGGAAGAAAGGAAAGAAAGTAAAATAAAATAGATGCAACAATACAAAAGACCACTGACAGAGTCAGAATACAACCTGAGCAGAGTGATGGAAGCAGTCCAGATGAGGTGGTCTTCCTGAAGCAGTGATCTTGTAGAAAGGTCTCGTAGCTCAGGTCCTCTGGGAATCCAGTGGGTAACCCCCCCCCTACGGTGTTCAGAGTCTCAGCTTATATCCAGGCTGGAATGCTTGGTTCCTCCCTCTGGGCGGAGCATCTCACAATGGGATGGTGAGTCATGTGATAAGGCCTGATGGGCCCATTAACAGGAGATAGTCCAGGAGGGGGTTATCTGTGAGCTGTGCAGCAAAGGTGCTGATGGGCCCATTAACAGAAGATAAGCCAGAGTGGAGGAGGCAGGGAGCATTGCTTCACCTGGATTCAACAGTTCATGAAGATGGTGATAGAATACATTTCAACCCAGGACACCCTGAAATAAATAGGAAAGATTTTTCTGAAGCTGCTGTGAACTGCAAAACATGAAAATCTGTGTGTCTCCAGTTGTGACAACTCAACAGTACTATATTTATCTAGAATATCTAATGCAAAGAGCAGCAAGTTCTACTGGATGCTGGATGGCATACAGCAGCTGCACGGATATCCTGGAGTCCCAAGAATGTGGGATTTTTCTAGGACAAAATAGAATGGCATGTCTATCACAACCTCACAGAAATCAGAGCATTTAACACTCTTTTCAATAACTCTGTTCTCTATTCCACAAAGTATACTTTTAATACAGGACTGAAATGGACCTCATGTCAACTCCACATAAGCTCTGGTACTTCTTTGGGATTGTTTGCTGTTGTTTGAAACTTTCAGTCAAGAGGGAAGTGGTATATTATACCGGTGAGAACTGAGAAAATTCACTGAGCTCAATGCCTTCTTGCTGCATTAATAAAAATAAAATGAAAAAAGCAATCTGATTAAATTATGTGTGCCTTTTCCTATGCCAGTTGGAGCTTAACTAAGCAAACAGAAGAAGTGAAGTAAATCAATGTTGGTTTATTAAAGATCAGAATTCAATATCTCAATAGTTGAAGAGCTTATGCACCAGTGTTCTCACTGTTTAGCTTTTCTATGCAAGGAAGTAAACACAATGGCACTGTGGGACTCTTGTTAGAGAAGTGACACATAGAAAAGCCTAGTTTTCTTTCAAGGAAGATGCTGCTTTGTCTACTTGTACTTCTTGTCTTTTCCCAAAAGATTGTAATGAAAAAAAATCATAATATAATTTGTTGTTGGTGTGGTAATAGAGGTGTTATCCTTTAGATATTCAGAGCTTGCAAATAGAAATGTACCTCAGCTCAGCTTCTTTTCATTTTATACTCTCATCTACACAAATAGATTCCTTTTCACATTGATCTCAGCATCATCAAGATAGCAACCCTTTGCAGTCAGGAAGAAATCAAGGATGTTTAGTGTAGTTTTTAGGACTCTCAAAGTTTATACATCACAACAATGTTCTTTCAGTATTAGTGCACTCATAGGAGATTTCCAGAAGAGTTTGTTGTAGTCTCCAGGGTAGAAAAAGCTGGCAGCTAACTCCTTCATCCTAACTCCCTAATCTAGAAAAGATTTGACTTCTGAAAATTTAGAAAATCAAAATAACCTCTACTCATCACTGGGATTGGCTGATGGTTTATGATCAGACCAAGCACAGACTAAGAATTTCAAATGGCCTTTTGTACGTGCCGCACGCTCTCATTCCAGAGAAGCACAGAGTTTACAGACATTAATAAATAGAAATTTCTTTTCTTTTTGCTTCTAAATTTGAAGGGATTAGTAAAGACTTTGTGGGTGGTGACAGACAGCCTTTAAGTTATTTACTTAGATAAGAGTTAAGTTTGAGCCATACATGACCTTCACACAAACTACCTCTTTCTTTAAAGAATTGATTTCTAGAAATCTAGGATAAAAGCAGTATCTTATAAAATAGATAACAAAAGGGAAATCTTCAGAGCCATTTGAAACTTTTCTAATAAAAGGGAGTTTTTGGTCTCCTGGGGAGCCATGTGGTCTAATGAAACAGGGTCACCTGCATCTTCTGTCCAGGCATGTCACATGGGAAACCTGCCTTCCAAGTATCAGTTGTTGCTGAGGAAAAATGAGGCTCTTCTATTAGCAGTGATAAAATGAAAAGAAATATTATTGACATAAAATAAATACAAGGAAATAAGTGAATGTGAAATGATTCTTCCTGGCTTGTGAGAAAAATTGCGACTTTTTCTTTCAGCCCATTTAATAATAAAATTAAAGAATAAATAAAGTTTTCCTTTGAAAACCTGAGTGAATTTTTGTGGATTAAAATGCATTAACGAGGGATGGTGACTTTCGGAACAGAAGAATTCAAAGAATGAATTCTCCTCATCTAAGCCTTGTTGGCATGTGGGGACAAAATTACATACTTCAAGTTTCTTCTTGCAGGCTATGAATTCGAGAATGATCTTGAAAGATGAGACTGCTATAAATTGTGCAAGTCCTGTATGGCAATGGAATCTCTCTGATGAACAAGGACTCTCTAAATGCAGAGAATTCAGAAGTACAGAGTCAAAGAAAAAGTGAGAGTGATGAAGGAGGAGATAACCCAGCTTGCATCTCATCCTCCAAAGGTACAGGTGTTTCTTTGCTGTCATTGTGCACAATGTTGGTAGGACCTTTTATACTGAAATTTGTTTCCAGTAAAGTCTTGATATTGTTTTTACTAGTGGCTGCCATATTCACAGAGAACACAGAGTATGGGCATTTCTACTGGAATACAAGAAAACAAGTTAATATCTCCTTACCTGTTCTGTGCTAAGGCAAAATTGTCATTCTATTCTATTCTATTCTATTCTATTCTATTCTATTCTATTCTATTCTATTCTATTCTATTCTATTCTATTCTATTCTATTCTATTCTATTCTATTCTATTCTATTCTATTCTATTCTATTCTGTCAGTTTTTAGTCTTAAATTAAAGACCATACCAGACCTCACCTTGCTAATTCAGACCTCTCTGGACAATGAAGACACAAATAAAGTCTCAAAAGTTCTTTCATGGAAGTGTGTGAAGAAAGTTAACTGAAAATCTCGCTTGAACACTAAGAAGCCTTAATTATAGCAGAAAAAAAATAGGTTGGCAGTTATCTTCTGATTAACTCTCAAAAGAAGATATGCTTTTGTCCTTGGATACTAGAAAGTAACCAAGCTACCTGACCTCATGTAGTTTTTGATCAGGGGTAGAATTTCTTGCAATCTGTGCAGAGGGGAGGGAGTAGTCAACATTATTGAGTCTATGCGTGGATTTAGTGGTTAAGTGTCAATATAGAAATTGTACTAGGTTCTGTGTTGAAACATTAAGACCACTAAGGATGAAAAAATGCAAAAGTTAGCTTGGTCAGGGGAGGTCATGGTCATGGTTTATGTTTATTTTAAGCTGCCTTCTAAATATTAAGATGGTTCTTTAGGTAGCATCTGCTCTCATTCAGAAGCCTGTATATTCAACCCCCTTAGCAGAAGCTGGGCTTGAACCCAGTGCTGACTATACAAGCCATTACTAAATAATTTCTGGCTGGTTGCTAGCCATATTAACCTTTAGCTGAGATACTGGAAACCTCTTGCCAATATTCCCACCTCGTGCTTAATTGGCACTGTATAAAATCTGTTTCCAAGGGAATGTACAACAGCATCCATGGTCGCCCGCAATATTAACACAGCAAAAGGAGCATGTAATTTATTCCTCTGAAAAATGAATGCGTAATAAAAGCCAGCATAATAAATCTCTTTCTGCAAGGATTATGATGACTGCAAGTAGACAGATCATCATCTATTTGAACAGTACCTTCTTCATCCAATAAACAATTTTAGTTTTGTATGAAAGTCTTAGTGGTACATTTAGATGGCATCATAGCCCACCTTTTATTAACATTCATATTTATCTTTTTTGTTGAGGCAAATTAATCCTTTTATTAAAATTCATTGCAAGTAGTAAGATGTTAATATAGCACCAAGGTATATTTCACTTCACTATAGGACAGAGTAAGCTGATTGCTGATTCCACCATTTCTATCCAATAAAATGTAATTTTCTGAAACTATTAAAAATAATTTAACATTTAAAATAAGTATGATGACATGAAAGAAAAGACAAATCACTTAGATGCCTTATACTTGAAAGGGTTATATTAGGATGATGCACTGGCAGAACACTAAAAATGTAGGGAAGTAGGTTAGTGAATTTTTGTGTATTTTTAGGATTATTATTTAGGATGAAACCTCTCATGTACTCCTCTTACCAAACATCAATGTTTGGTAGTGCTGTGCAGTCCTTTAGAAGGGCCATAACAGGTTGGAGAGATGGGTAGAGGAGAACTGTCTGAAATTCAGCCAAGGCAAAAGCAGGGCCCTGCACTGAGGAGGAATAACCCCAGGCGCTAGCACAGGGTGAGGCTGATCTGCTGGGAAGCAGCTCTGTGGAGAAGGACCTCGGGGCCCTGATGGACAGCAAGCTGTCCATGAGCCAGCAGTGTGTCCTGGTGGCCAAAAAGGCCAGTAGTGTCCTGGGGTGCATCAGGAAGAGCATGGCCAGCAGGGTGAAGGAGGGGATCCTGTCCCTCTACTCAGCCCAGGCGAGGCACATCTGGAATGCTGTGTCCAGTTCTGGGCTCCTCAGGACAAGAGAGATATGAAGCTCCTGGACTGGGTGCAGCAGAGAGTGACAAAGATGGTTGTGCAACTGTAGTGTCTCTTATGAGGAAAGGCTGAGCTAGCTGTTTAGCTTTGAGAAAAGTTGGCTGAGAGACGAGGGAGGTCATCAATGTCTGTGAGTATCTGAAGGGAGGGTGTTTGGGTTGGAGCCAGGGTCTGCTTGGTGGTGCTGAGAAATAGGACAACAGACAATGGACAGAAATTGTTGCACAGCAAGTTCCACCTGAATGTGAGGAAGAACTTCTTTAATGTGCCTGTGACCACACATAGGGACAGATTGCCCAGACAGGTTGTGGAATGTCCTTCACTGGCCATATTTAGGAACCCTCTGAATGTAATCCTGTGAACTGGAATGAACCCGATGGAGCAGGCATGTTGGACCAGCTGACCCCCTTGTTGTCCCTTCCAACCTGACCCATTCTGGGATCACAGGAAAAAATAGTACTTTTTATTGACACAACAGCTTTAAAAAAAATTATCTTTAACATCCTGAAGCAACTTAACAGGTTCATTTTTGAAAGATACTTTTATTGCACATTCAACTGTCTTTACTCTGAAAATAAGAAATGCCATTTCCTCTTCCTCTGCCTATAAAAAAAGCCCAGCAATGCAGACTTTGATTATATGCAAAAGTTAACTTTGACACATATCTTGTGTATTTATAAGTATCTTTTGGTGTAGCAGGTGGAAACAGAAGAAGCATCATATGAATATTTACCTCCCTTGAGGCCGCTAGAAAATGCTTCAAAGGTCTCCCAAAATGGGAAAAATAGTGGTTTACAGCAGAAATCACAAATTTGCAAATCTTATAGGCAATTTATAAAGTTCAGTGATTCAGCTGTGCTGGAAAACTTGTCATTCTTACCAAGATATCTCACCATTACAAAATGTCAGTTTTCTGCCCATAATGATTTAAGAATGATACATTCACTGTATTTCTGAAGAACTACAGAAAGAAAAGAAAGACATTCTATTTCATGTATTTTGCATTTTTTGTCTCAACTTTTTTTTTTTTGATAACTCTGATCAGATATGATAAATATTATTTCATTGACAATGGAAAATAGTGAAGAGATTTAGTCAGAGTACATACCAATTGTAGCACATCCATCGTTGTTTCCTACTCACTACTAAGCAGATACCAATGCACTTTATTTAGCAGATAAAATGATTTCCTTAAAACCAGAAATACTTACTTTTTGCTGTTAGAACAGAGGCCCTTTGGTTACCATGTGTCCCACTGAATGAAATCCTGAGCATGTAATAATGCAACTGACTTCATCTCCTCCTGTACTGTGATCTGTGGCACTGAAAGCCTCCCATTGCCTTCATTGCTGCAAGAATTCCCTGACATACAGAACTTGACCCCAATGCCTCTGGTTTCAGCACAAGGATATTGTCTCTTGAAGCCATGAGGGAACTGGATTACTCCTATATTGATCAATTGTTGAGTTAGCAATCAATGGGTAATTGACTGTTAACCTCCATGAGATGACTCAAGCACTTAACTCAGGCACAGTTAAAGAGCTTGCTTAACAAGTGCCTGCATACTGTCTGTAGCTTCTGTACACAAATTTGTCAACTTTACATTAGTCAAAACCACATAAAATATCTTCTGTAAATGAGCCACACACAAAAGAATAAACCTGTTAAAGAGATAGATTTACAGTGCACTAGCGTTCTACATGTAACACTCCCCCACTCCCTTTCCCTCTGTTATTACTGAAGCAATCTAAGGTGTCTTGAAAGATTGCTAAAAATGATCAAGGATGCTTTATTTTAGATTGATAACTGCAGTAGCAAGTGAGAGAAGGAGAGCAAGCAGTTGAAGTGGATGGGGTCATTGTGTACCTGCCTGACATTCACAGGCTATATTTGTATTTTAGACTGTCTCTTAGACTCTCTCCGGCCTAATAACAGGATGTAGTGAAATAAAGGGTTTGTTCTGGAGGTAATTGTTATGTGGCGGAATATAAAAAAGACCAATCCTACAGTATATTTACCACAGCGCATATTTATGAGTTGGGTTTAATTAAAAGTCAGGAACACTAGAGCTATTTTTTAACTAGATGCCTATTATCTAGTGTCAAGTGCTTGGTTTTAATCACACATTTTATACCATCATGACCCAGATCACTGCCTGTGACGTAAAAGATAGTGTGTTGTCTTTACTAAGAAGATGGAGCCAAGCTTGATGGATGTTTCCTCATTCTTAACCTCATTACTACTGGCTTCCCATCCATCTAATAAAATGCTATGATGGAAAGTGGAAAGGTGCTATAAATCATAATATTCCAGCCGCTCCAAGCAGATTCATTAGAAATTCTGACTATATATCTCACAGATAGAAAATCAACACACAAAGTAGTTAGGTGTTTCTGCCTGTGCTGGAGACATCCCCTCACTTGCTGTAGTCAAGTTAGGATTTGTTTTTAATGGCAAAGATGACATTTAATGAAGTTCTGGATGGCAGACTGCTTTGACCTGAATAACCCAATAAATATTCCGGCTGTTATTAGTTTTAAACTGTGCTGTAGCCTGTTAGCTCATTCATATTTTTCCTCCACCACTGGGAACACATAATTGCTAGCTAATCAACATTGGGTTTGTTTTGTTGGTTTTTTAAAGTGAGATAGGGAACTGAGGCATTCTACTTTACTGCTGCCTTTCCACTGTTTTCCTTAAGGACAGGTATCCTCATTACATCTAGACTAGGGTGCTGAAGGGAATATATAGGGAGAAGTGGCAGAATCTGTCCTTTCTGTCTGTCTTTCTGCTTTTGAAGGAAAATATAACTGTGAAAATAAAAACTGCCCAGACCTGTGCCTGGAGAAGGAGAACTGAAATGGATGCACACTCTGAAATCCAGGCTATGAATTTAACTTCAGGGTCACATCATACTTTATGTAGGTTTTGCTTTTTCATGGAATCTACACACTTGAATATGTAATGATAGCTATGATCTTTGCAAAAGGAAAGTGTCTGCTAAAGGAAGGAAAAAAACAGTAGAAGAAAGGAAACAAGTAATTTTAACACAAAAGTACAGCATGGGTGTGATTCTTGAAGTTCTTAGTGTTTGCATTTTCATGATTCTCCTCTGGAAGATGCTCAGAGCTTCTTACATTACCCGTGCAGTTTTCTTTTGTGACAATTTTCATGTTGCCCTTAGGAGTTTGCCATTCAAAAGATTTTTCTGGGAGTTCACACAGACTTGTATACCTGTAGCCTGGTATGTCTTGGTACTGAAGATCTCACAGAAACTTGTCCTGTTTGATTAAGTTTGTGTGCAGAGCCATAGCATCTGACAGTCTTTCTTTGAAATGTATTGCAATTAAGAATACCAAACGTCAGTGACCTTTCTGCTGGAATTGAAATAACACATATATTGGCCTTTAGACTTACATTCTTTGCCTCTGTGTGACATGGGATGTCAGAAAAGCATATGGTCAGAAGCAAGGCAGGACTGATGGAAGGCAGTTGTGCATGCAGCTTTTAGGAATTCATAAGGGGACACCAATGCATACTCCTGTCTGTGCTCAAAGGCTGTTTCACTCCATTTTGGGGAAACGAGATACTGTAAAAGTTAGTAGTATTCTTTATTAAATCCATGAGGAGGAAGTGCAATTATGTCTGTATGTTATCTGCAAGAACAGTTTTCATTATAACTCACTGTGATCTCTAGTACTTAGTGTCAAACTGTTCCAGGGAAAATGAGTGATAGCTGTTATTAGTAATCCATGGCTTTATGAATGTACAAATTAAAAGTAATCAGAGAGAGAGGGGAGTTGTACATCAGTTAATATAATCCTTTCATTTTCAAACATGCACTAAAGAGTGACATTCATCTTTATCACAAAGGAAGTCTCAGCTTTGTGGTGATATTCTTAAGCAGATGATGGTAAATCATATAAAGGATTCACTTTAACAGCATAGAGGCTACTTTCCAATTCCTGAAGCATTCCGAAAGATACATCTAGGAAGCAGCAGTATCTCCCTGAATTACAGTGAACAATTTAAAATATCTGCCAAATGTGATTCTCAATGGGTAGACTTGAGGGCCTCTCTCGCCTATAGACAGCTCATCTGACACTGCACGTGTGCAGATATGAAAGAGCTACTGCTTCCCTTATCCCCCCTCTGACTTTATAAACCCAAATCCAAATCAACTTTCTGATTGGATATGCCTGTAACTGCGACATCTGTGTTTTAGCTTTTGGGCTTTGTGGTTTTGTGTTTGGTTATTTTTTAAAATACGCTAATGAAATGTAAGGATTATATACGAATATGTAAAACTTCTGTCAAATCTGGAAAATTAATATCACAGCAGAGGTGCCTGCTGGTATCAAATGTCATATGTAAGTTCAACAAATAAGATATGATGACTGCAGTTGGCTTTATTCCAATTAATTATTCCAAATTATTCCAAATAACTCTAGAATTAAACAAAACCCGCCAGATTTTTATGCTTGAGTTTTGTTTTCATAGGATTTTTTTAAAGCTGTTGCATTCACCCATCACCATAAGTGGTGTGAACAAAAGGACTATTAATATAAGTTATTAAAATTCCATATATCTATACATACAGACATGTATAAATATCTATATCTATATCTATATCTATATATCTATATCTATATCTATATAGATATATTCTATTTTCTATAAAGATAATGATTTTTTTAAAGACTTATAGAATGAATCCAGAAAGACAAACATGGAGGACACAAGTTATTTAATATTATCTGTTGCAAGACATGCTTTCATTGTTTCCTTTTGGTTTGTTTCTTTTGAAGAAACCTCTGGTTGGGAAACACTTTCTGCCCTTCAGAAAAGCTGAGTTCTGGAGGAAGAAACAGAATTATCTGTTATTATTTAGACAAAAAATATTTTATGCCAGGACAATCTCTGCTTCCTGATATTATTCCTAATTTGCTGCCATTGTTAATAAAAAATGAGCAAAGAGACACCCCACAATGTGCTACTGTGTGCCCTAAAATAAGGAAAAACTGTGACTGACAGGAATTAGAATTTCATAGTATAAGAAAGATTGGCTTTTGTGTATCCTGGTCTATTGTATTCAGTTTTTGCTGATTGTGGAACAAAAGGAAACCACTTCATGTATTTTTCCTTCCAATCTTCATAAAATTATGCACATCTAAATTTGTATTTACCTCAGGATGCCATTGGAAACTGAAGGCTGTCATACTTTTTTTATTACGTGACCATGTCTATAGGTGGATCCTATAAAGCTTTCCTGATTTTCATATCCAACACCCATGTGGTGAGTAGAACTCAAAACAGTATTGTCTCATCCAGTGAAAAGAGAACCTTTTAGTAATATGGGTAATGATTGCATCTATTAGGGGAATGTAAGTTCAGAGTCTCCTGTTTTTTAATTATTAAACATGAACTCTACCTTTTATTCTAATATGGTAACTGCCCTTATCATAATTACTTTACATTCAAGTTATCTTTACAGATCATAGAATACAGGTAGCAAGATGTGGTATTATCATGGACTCTTCCAGTGCAGCACACCATCACAAAAGAAATCCTAGAGTCCTAAAATTAAGTTTGGGTGCTGAGTAGTTGCTATAACTTAAAATTAAGAAAAGCAAAAAAGCCACAACAAACCTCTGCAAATGTAAACTGTTACTTAATCAAAGAACAAAGAAATAGGGGAAAGGCCAGATAAACACAAAAGAATACTGAAGACTTACCTTCCTAAAATGATTTAGGGATTCAGTATATGTTATTGGTTTTGTTAATTTGTTTCTTGGCTTCATAACGGATACATAAGAGCTACCAATTATTATAAAACTATGTAATCAATCTTTGTACACAATTGTTTGTGTACTACCTTTGGCAGTATGTCAGGTTTATTTATAGTAAGACAAACCTAGGGCATGATATCAGGCTTCTTTCCTTCATTTTCCTATTGCATCAGAAGCATAGAGCTTCCCTACCATGTAACACAGCTGTGCCTGCTTCATCTCCCACTGAACTGTATCCGTCTATCTGTTCACTGACCTTGGGTTTCAGTAACACAGTATATGGTAACAAACAATTGTATTCAACTCAAAGTAAATATGGACAATTTCAGATGCAACTATGTTTTAAGTTAGGGATTATTTGGGTATTATTTAGTCAATGCTAGCTGAGAGGAAGAAGAAATTTTTCTTCCTAAAATCAAAGAAAAGTCATGGTTTGGTTTCTGTAGTAGAGTAGAAACTATTGGAACAGAAACACTACTTCAGTTTGGAGCAGTCTAGGAAAGATGTAATATGTTATTTCCTTTCCTAAGAAATTGTTTCATTTTTCTCCCATCTTTTTTTTTTTTTTTCCTTATCCTCACAATCCATTGGGCTTGCTCATCTTCATCTCACTCTATCCAACTACGCTTTTAGTTCACCTCAGAGGTGGGTTGGGATGAGTGTTCCCACGGGGCTGATGATGGGTTGTTTAATACTCTTGTTTTCTCCATCAGTGATGAATAAATAAGTGCCTCTTCTTTTTCCCATCTTGTCCTTTCTTCATAGTAATGTGCACCTGCACTGTCTCAAGTTAGAAACAAACCTGACAGACTTTTTTGTTTAAGCTCTCTACACACTGATACATAGCCACTGGTGGTGTAGAAGTACAGTTGGTATGGCACTAAAGTGACTTTGTCTTTTAATTATTTCACATTTATTAAAATTGAACTTCCTGAACTCTTCTAAGACACACAGTGCATTAATTTTTTTAACCCCACTTTTATTTCCCTCTTCATGAGGTTTGCAGGCCAGTCACCCTATCTTCTTATTGCCGTGATAATATGAAGCTGCAATTTAAGTACATTTAACCTTGCCTTATTTCTAAATATTCGTCTCTTCAGCTAAATTGTTGAGATTCCTCTACAGCTGTTTTACACTTGGAAACAGAAGCATAATCTGAAATACTTACTATCTTTCCTTTCTCTTCACAGTAATGTACACAGCTGGTCTGTAGCTGGTCTAGTATTTTGATAATACAATGTATTATCAAGAAAATGCACGTGCTCAGTATAATTGAATGGAACCCTTGCATTTAGTCTATTGCTATTTTAATTTGGGGGTGATTCTCAGTGGGTGTGATTAAAGAGATATTTTTCTTATTATGGACATTTCTTTGTGCAGTATTGGAAGAATTTATTTATTTATTATTTATACTCTTCAATCTGGCAGCAATATTTCTGTCTGCCAGTGTCAATTACATTGCTCATGATTGCAGATCTCTAATATTTCTAAAAGACAATGTGTATCACATATCAGTTGCAGACACATTAATGTTTGAGTTGAGGAGTGCAAGTGATGTAACAAGATTACATGGCACTGATATAAAGCACTAAATATAAGCCCATGAATAACAAAGAAACTGCTAGGTGACAACTCTCAATTATTTACTGTCCCTGTCCAATGTATAATAATAGGAGTCTGCATTTTTCCTTTGTTTCTTTCTCTTTTTTACTAGATTAGTATTCAATTTCTCAGTTTTACCAAACTAAGAATCTTACCAAGGCATTTTGCCCTGAGCTATCACTAAGTGATTAGCGAAAAAGCCATGCTGAACTTTATTCACTGACAGGATAGAGGACATCATTTACCAGAGAGGAATAATCAGTTTCAAAGCCATTTCACTTTATCTTAGCTTTTAACATATCACATCTACCTTAGATGCTTTTTCTTTTCTTATACTAAACAATGCAGTAGGAAACAACTCTGACATGGAAAGCAAACTAAACTGTGTGTTTGAGAGTTTTTACTTATTTCTGTCAACAAAAATTCATGTTCTTAAATAACGGATAGAATTAAAAGAAAATACAATGTGTCTGAAACTGCAGTTGCATGAAGGTATCTGTCACAAACTCACCTCTTCCAAAAATAATATGCAAAGGACAAACTTTGGTTTTCATATGTTCCTTACAAATAATGGATTATGATTGTGGAGGTTCTTAAAATTTCTACAACAGTTCCACTAGCAGATAAGAACTCACCAAATAGACATGAAATTCAAAAACACAGTTGTAAACTTTAAAGTTTAAATGTATCAGTCTTGTTACTATTTTTAATAACAATTTTTATGCATCAGGATATACCATGCGTACTTCATAATCAACTTTAAATAACTTCCAGACATTCAACAGAGCCAGCATATAAGTGTGTATCTCCTGTTGGGAATGATAATTTCATGCACTAGGTGACACTAATAGCTATGGCATGAAGGCAGTATAGGAGCTGTCTGCTTCTGCATGAGTGACAGTCATCTAGCACACTTATTAGTCCTTTTTCGTCAATAAATATCTGTATATTCATCCTTGTGGGATTATTTCTAAGCCTATACATACTCTTGGTTAGCAGATATAGTTGGTCTTTGGTTTCATACTCACTAATATATGTTTTTGTCCTTTTTATTAGATTAAACAATTACTTTTTAGGATTGAGAGATTTTGCAGCTCTAAGAAATTATTTAGTACTTGAATTCTAAAGGGTATAAAGAGACACAGAGGATACTCAAAAGGCTTCAGCTGGATATACCTTATATAACCATCTAGCCTTGTTTTATGTCAGAGGAAAATACGTGTCATTGTATTTGTGAGGTACAGATGAGAGAAATACAAGATCTTCTGGCACCTCTCAATAAAGGGGAAAAAAAAAAGTGCATAACAACAACAGCAGTCTTGCTGGGTTAACAGTTTGGAGCCCACTAGTAAGGGGGCATGGCTCATAATTCGCAAGCAATGAAGCCACTAGTGAATTATAAAGGTCTCGTCCTCCTTCAATGGAGATAAATGAGTCCGTCTAACACAACCAACCATATGATCTGTTAGGATAAGGTTTGGTTGTTTTTTTTTTTTCCTTAATCCTTTGACTCATAAAAAATTTTGGGGGTTAACACACTAAACAGACAATAAAAGACATTCTGTTATTTTCTCCACTCTCTTGCTGAGGATCCTCTACTCTGGTGCTGATGACTAATTTTATTTCTTATTTCCATCTAAAGCTTTATTAAACTCATCATGTTTAGTAATAGGCATACGGGAAAGGATTGCCTTTGGTTGGGCTTTTTCCTTAACTAATATATAAATTCACACTTGACTTTTCTTGCTATTATTTACTATCACTACACTTGCATCCTCCCACTTCCAACTCTGCAAATATGATTTCTTCTCTAGGGGTCACATATTTTTTCCCATGCTTGCTGGAGACAGGAAGTTAAAAGCCTGCCATTAAAGTAGTAATCTGTTGCTGTCCACTGGTGTTTGTCATGCAAGTCTGAAGAGCTGTTAGTTAGATCTTAATTATGCTGGGGACTGAAGCCCTGTTGAGGCAAATAAATTTAAACATGGTCAGTCTTTTAAAATTCATGATAATGTTGGGATTTTACATATAGTAACCTCTTAATAAGGTGTGTTGCAAGACAGTCCAGCATTTGAACAGGATGAAGCCAAACATCATCCAAAAGTTTCACAGTAACATTTGGTACAATTTGAATGATATGTTAGATGACTCATTTGTACTACTGACAAGTAGGTCACATAAACTAAGGCATTGAAGCTAAATGGTGGGAAGCCATCTCAGTGAAAGTGAAAGCAACATGCTACTTCTAAGTAGTAATTAAGACTACAGGCAATGTAAGCAGAGGTGGCAGCAGCTGAGATTCCACACTGATTTATCATTGTACGATCTTCTTTTAATTACTTGTCAATTTGAGAGTTTTGCCAGGTCCAACTAAAATGTTTGATTCCAAATGGTTTCCTAAAGCAGGTTTAAACAAAAGAATAAACATTCCTTCAGGAACATCTTCCAGTTATTTCTGAGAATCAGCCAAAGTTAAATTAAAATACATCATTACAATATTTCCGTCAACTACTTTGGTGAGAATGCTCTGTCTGTACTTGCAGCAGTCTACACATGTAGCACATGAATATTTGTTGAGGTGTTTTGTTTCAGATATGTCCTTTAGCTGCTCTTATGGAAAGTTGCCTACATTGAGATAAAAGACATGTAGTTTCATGTGCTTTATAGATTTATATTAATATTTGCCAGCTAAATTATCTAAAGACTCTAGCTACAAAAAGACCCTGCTCTTGCTCCTCAGAGCTCTTCCACAATGTACCAGTGATGGCCTCTTCTTGGGGCTTGAGATTTAAAATGAGATTTTCTCTGCAGTTACTGCTCTGGGCTGTTCCTTTGCTAGGCACAAAAGCTGATCAGAGGGGTTAGTTTTCTTAAACTTCATTGCCCCTCTACTGGTGTTCAGGTAGGGTGAAAGAAAGGACTCTTCCATGACTTGAAAAGAGTGTTTGGATGAGAGAGCTAGTTGAAGGGAAAGAACTAATTAATAGGGAGAGAGACAGAGAGAATCAGGGAGAAAGAGAGAGAGAAAAGGGGGAACAAGAGAGAGAGAGACATAGGAAACAAACCCAAGTGAGCAGAACTGCACTAGGGTAGAAATGGATGAGGCAGGACATTGAATTATATGAGATGACAAAGAGGCATGAAGAACGTTCAAGAAGGAGCTCTAGAATTATGCATAGAGTGAGGAAGGACAGGAAGGTATATAGAATGTGAGCACTGCTTCAGTAAGTTAAAACATTTGTTTTATGAAGCCTAATGTCAAGCTGAGAGTTTCCATCTCTGTTGCAAGGCTTTACTAAAATCAAGAGAAGATGAGCTGCTTCTCCAAAAGAACTTTATTGAAGCATTTCTTTTCAATCATATTGTGACCATGGATAATATCACTGGCTAGAAACTGGTTGTCTGTGTCACTAAGTTTTTAAGAAGAAAAAGTTATATTACACAATGACAAATAGTTTGAATTAATTATTCAATTTTCATTGTAGACTCAATTTTCTCTTCAACAGAATTTTTTCCACAGAGGAATATTTACTTATTCTCATTATATAAGACCTTGTCAAAAATGAGTTTAATAGAAGTCATCAAGAAGCTGCATGTGGTCTTAAACTTCATGTTTACATACCAAAATAGCCTAGCTTCCTGTGAGTGCCAATATATGCTGCTACCCTACTTGTTTGTTTATCCCAAGGCAGATAAGTTATTTATATTACATTGAGCTGGACTAATGCTTTCCTTACCTTTCCTTTTAAAAACTGCAATAAACATTGATCTTTATATAAAATATGTATTTAAAAATCAGAATATCACAATATATATTAAAAATCAAAATATCAAAATATTTGCCCAAACTGAGTGCAAATATTTATTGAATTACACACCATTTAAATATACTTCATTGTATTTGGGATGATTTCTGAAACATCAAAAGCAACAAAAACCTTATGTAGAAGCATCCCCCAAGTCGAATCCCTTGGGTTGCTTCTTGTAGGTTGCACAGAAAACTCAGAACACTATGTTCTGTGTACTATTTAATAGTATTTCAGAATACTATTAAAATTAGATTGAAAAGGTGTTGGTATTTTACCTGAAAGCACATTGTTTTTTCTGCTGATAACTGAAGTTAACAGAATCTGTCTCTTTCATACTTGTAAGTCAGGCTCTGGCTTTTCAATAGATGCTTAACTTTAAAATATCAGCAGTGTTCTTCCCATAGACACAGTATAAAGGTTGGAAAATTCTGAATGAAGTCATTGACATTTGGGACTAGGGCTATGAAAAAGTATTTTATTTGTGAGATGTTCTCAATGTCACAGGAAAATTCTCTAGAATTTTTATACCCTTACAAAGATGCTGTGGGCCGATAAAAACATATCAACAAACAGGAGATGTTATGCTGGGCTTGTTCCAGTGGGAGAAGCTCAGGACAAGCATGCTGGTTGAGGGTCTGATATTTTGACAGAATCTCATGATGAGTGAAGTTGGAAATAACAACAGGGCGATGTCTGGTCCAGCCTCCCTGCTCCAGCAGGTTCATCCTAGAGCTCATTGAATAGAATTTTGCCCAGACAGTTCCTAAATGTCTCCATCGAGGGACATCCATGATCTCTCCAGGCAAGGTTTTCTGGTGCACAGTCACCACACTGTAAAAAAATTCTTCCTCATGGTCAGGTGGAACTTCCTGTGCATCAGTTTCTCTCTGTTGTCTCTTGTCCTATTGCTCGGCACCACCTGGACCCATCCTCTTGCCCCCCTCCCTTCAGATGCTCAGTCACTGGTGAAGTCCCTTCTTCAGACTAAACAGGCCAAGTTCCTGTAGTCCCTCCTAATAAGTGAGATGCTCCAGGCCCTCCATCGTCTTTGTAGCTGTTTGCTGGACCCAGTTCAGGGGTTTCATGTCTCTCTTGTCCTGAGGAGCCCAGAACTGGACACAGCATCCCAGATGGGCCTCACCTGGGCTGATTAGAAGGACAAGATCACGCCCACCACCCTGCTGGTAGTGCTTTCCTAATGCATCCCAGGACAGCACTGGCCTTCTTGGCCATCAGAGCACACTGCTGGCTCATGGACACCTTGCTGTCCACCAGGAAACCCAGGTCCTTCTCCACAGAGCTGCTTTCCAGCAGGTCAGCCCCAGCCCTTGCTGGGGCTTGGGGTTATTCCTTTGCAGTGCAGGACCTTGCTTTTGCCTTTGCTGCAGGCATGTTCTAAATGTTTTATCAGCATACCGAAAAGAGAAGACCATCACAGCCTATTGCAAGTCTTCATAATACTTGCTTTTGTGCCTTAAAGTAGCAAGAGAATGGTTACTGGAATGTCTACTCCTATGAAAATAGCACTACTATATAATCCTAGAGGAATAACTATAGATTTGGAAATGACCCTCACTGAACATCAATAGTAACCTTTACTCAGGAAAATAGAGCAAATGGCCAATGACACTCTTTTTCTATGACACAGGCAATTTAAGAAACAGTAACCCAGTCACACAGAGGAATTAGTTATGAAAAGGCCTTATTTCTGCCTTGTCCTGATCAGGACTTCCCTGTGGAGAGATGTCTGAGAACTTCTTCATTCCATCTACAGTCACTTTTGTTTCAAGCAGCCCATATAGAATATTTTTCCAACCCTGCAGCATTAAAATATCTGATCTTAGTTCTTTTTTAATGGAAAACTTGAACCTCTCAAGAACAATCCCATTATTTTATAATGATGTTGTTGGCATGAAAATATGCAAAATTCACTAGTTTTTATCCCTACTGTTTATCTCCTTAAATTCTTTTTCCAGTACTCAACTTGGGTTATAAATTAACTAAAAAGGTATGTACAAGCTGGATCAAAGAAGGAAAGAGATGGTTTAAAAATGTGTATTTTCTCTGTCTATATGCTTAACTCTTACACAGTCCCCACCTTCAGGTGGAAAAATATTATTTTATGACATTATTATTTTTCCTGAAATTTTTCTTGAGGATGAATGTGATGAGCTTAGATGTTTTAATGCTGTACTGTGAATATTTTGCTGCTGTGTTCTAAAAAGGATTGTTAATTATTCCTTCTTGAATGTACTGATTTTGTCATCAACTCTGAACTTTTTCTTCTTTTGCACAAACAAATTTCACTCACTGTAGTAGTTTTCCAGTTGAAATAAAGATATTTGAAATAACTACTATCAGTGTTAAGTAATTAGTGTGATAAAAGTACTTAGATTGTAAAGAGGAAAGAGACATCAGGAGTGCTTTAGGAAGAGGAAAGACTTAATGAATGATAAATCAGGACATTTAGATTACCAATAACATAGTAGAAGAATGAACTTGTGAATAAATAGAAATAAATGTGGTAATTAATTAAAACGTGCTCAGCTTTGTGGAACATTTTCCTCTATTTGGCATTTAGGACAAAGGTCCAGACAGTTTAGACACAGAAATTACTTAGAAATTATACATCCAGAAAATTACATAATTCAAATACACAGTCTGGTACTGGCAATTTAAACCGAAAAACCCAAAAAAAAAAAAAAAAAAAAAAAAAAAAAAAAAAAAAAAACCACAAAAATAAACCACAAAAAAATAAACCAAAAAACAAATCAACCAGAAAAAAAACCATTAACACAGAGAAACGTTTATAATATTCAGAAAGTGTGTAAATTCTACATAAATAACAGTCTAATCTCTTTATATGTTAATATCTTCTATAGGCAATAAATACTGTTTTTTAAATGTCAGAGTAGGATTTTGAAAGACATAATTGTGGGGTAAATATATTAAAAGTACATTAAGATTGACTTTGAGGTTCATATGAGATATATGAGAACTGACAGTAAACTTAAGGTCATGAAACTTGTTTAGCTGAATGACACAGCAGAGTGCCTAATTCAATCTCCATCTGCATCAGAGAGGAACTAAAAGTGTAGAAGACACCTTGAGAATACCAACCCACATGATTTTTTCTCTTTGCTATTCATAAGCATTTAGTCTAAAATGAAAATTGAGATTCTTTATATAATCTGTGGATTTTGCTGCACAGGAAATATTTTTTCCAGTTTTATTAAAGTGCTTTTTATTTTCATTACCAACTTAAATCTCTTAGTATGATGTTTATATCATTAGGGAGTATACATGGAACTGCGAAGTGGATATGACACTGTTTGATTTAAAGGAGAAATTGAATTGGTTTAAGTATTTGGAAACAAGAGCTTTTCAATTCTTTGATTCTGCTGAAAAGAATTTGAATAAAATAATTTGAGTTATTACGTATCTTTTTTTCATCCTGACATAGTTGAACCATTACACCCATAACATTGCCATTTTATCCAATCAATATGGATGCTCCAGGGCCTTTTGTGTTAAAAAGAGCAGTGTAAATGCAAATGGCTGGCTCCCTAAATAAGTGTGCTTGGCACTTGAAAATCTATCAACATTTGTCTCTTCTATAACCATCTGGATATTCAACAGTTAAAAATATTTGTAGTTCCTCCAAAGCTGATCCCTTCACCACTAAATTGAGGAGGAATGATATATCTGAAGGTTAGCAGTGTTCTAAGAACTTGGTGCTTCCAAACTACTTTTCTTGCATCTTGCCACCTTGATGGGACCTGTGTACTTGGGGAAAATCAGTGCTGCAGGAAATCCAGAAGCTGCAGAAGTCACTTTCAGGGGCAGCACTGGGGAAAGACCCAAGACCTTTATATTTAGTAGATTTGGGTGGCTGTCAAGTTATACTGCTCTACAGATTGCTTTGAATATAAAATCAGTAGTTCTCCTGGAAATTAATAAATTCAAAGTTTAAGAAATTCTGGGCTAAGTATTTACACATAGCAAAAATGAACCAGGTGTTCAAGAGCAGTTGCCATAACTTCAAAAATAATTAAATGCAAGGCATTCTTAACAAGGAAACTAAATCCTTACTACATTTATCAAGGACTAAATTTTCTGAGTTCTCATGAAACGATAAGTTCTTAAATACAGACTGTATTCAACAACTTGATTTTAATCTGCCCAAAAAACTCTTTCTTTTTTTTTCAGAAAGAAAAGGTTTTTTTAATGTTTGATGTGACTTTAGTCTATGTTTTATAAGCTGACTAGCTCCTGGTGTACAACCTCAGAAATATCCCCACACAAGAAATATCCCCAACTCTGCATTAATTCCAGGAATGCAGTCTTAAAAATAGTAAGAGCTCTGTGGTAACCATATACAAAGAAACAAAATTCAATGGATTTTTGGGTATACTCTATTTGTACTACATTTTTAGTAGGTATATAAACTAGAGAACAATTTTCACCAATTTCTATTTAGAAATTACAAATCTTCTTTCCAATATTCTGTTCAATTATTGTTGATGGTGTAAGGGATGATTACATGGAATAGCCAGTTTGACAAGCAATAATCTTTCAAACTGTCATTTTATAAAGCAGAAAATTTTCAAAGCATTGATGCAGATTAGTAATATTGTTTCCTCTTTGAATTTTGGGATAATATTTTTACAATTTTTCTTCTTGGAAATCTTGACGTACCATGGTAAAACTTTTGCTCTGACTCTGCCTCACAGACTGGATTTCCCTAGGGACAAGACGTTTCTCTTATGCTGCCAATTCTATAAATCTCTGTTTCTTTAACTTCAGTAGAAGTGCAGTAATATTTTACTCATCTTTTAGTTGTTGTTAGCACTCAGTATAAGTTGGTCATCACCACTGCGGGAAGATAAAATTTTTGAAGTGTACCAAAAACAAAGCAAAGCAAAATCTGAAGCATATGAAGGGTCATCATGTGGGCCCATATTGATATGGTGTACAAGTGATTTGAGAAAATGCTGCATAAGGGTAGGTACTGCTCCAGTCATGAAATACATCCCTTTGCCTTCTAACTGCCAGCATTACTTGAGGAATACATGGATAAGTACTGGGTTCTTTCACCTTCTTATTTAAACTTTTGCTTTGGTGAATAGATTACTAACTGATGTGCCTTTATATCCCTAGTGATTACAAAACCACTTTAATAAATGGATAAAATTAGGAAATTCAAAGTGTTCTGAATGCCAATGACTTGAGGAAATATCCAACCTGCCCTTGTCTTTTCTGGACAGATATTTTAATGTGACACAATTATGCAACTATTCATGAAAGAGGAGTCAAATAGAAGTAAAAATCCAGTTCTTCTTGTCCTGTAAAAGCCTGGTGAAAAACTGCTATTTGTTTACCATCAGAAGTCTCCCAGATAGAAGACTTCACTTGTGCTGGAGACAGTTTTAATTTAACATTTATTTTGGCAAAAAATCAATACATGAGAAACTGGGAAACAGAAGTTCCAAATCTTGACCCTCAACAAGATTTTCCTCTAATTTTCTTTGAAGGTTTGTGTCACTTGTTGCTTAATTTCTGCACTCACTTTCACTGGTGTTGATCACTTTGTGCTGTTGTGGTCTTGTTGGTTGTTCAAATAAAACTGTTGAGAGTCTGTTTCTAATTGTCAGTTAGCCACATAATACCCAGAACAATATTTAAGACTACTAGTTTCAATGTTTCCCCATTCTGAAGAGTGTATAAAAAGACTCAAAATGGCTGTAATGCTTTAAGCAAATTACCAGGTAACTGATCTGTGCACATTACTGAGTGTCATGCTTTTGCTCAGAAACCATAGTGGCAGGTGCCCTGAAATGGAAATAGATAGATGTCATTCAGGCATGACAGACTACACATGTAGTAAATCATCACGGCCTTGGCCAGCAGCACCAGTGAAGAGGTATTACTCTTAAGGTGAATGGTACAATTAAATGTGTGGTGAGTGTGAACTGTAACAGAAGGACTTGGTCTTCTAAAACTTACGGTCTTTAAGGTCTTCTCATATTAAGTGAAGTTTGCTACACTCGGTGTTTCCCATTTTAGACATTGCATCAAGCCACTTCACAAAATCTTTTTGCCCTTTCCTAGAGTTGCAGGATATTTTGCTATGTAGGTATATTACTCAGGTTGTATTTTCTAATTTATAGATGCATAAAATACATAACAATATAAGTTTTACGCTCCAATCTAAGCACTATTTATTCAGCTCATTATTTAAATGAGCTTGAATTAAACACTCCCGTGGTTGCCTACCTTTTGTGAATTTTCTGCAAGGATTCATTTTTATATTTGTAGTTTGCATTGCTATCTCAGAAAACTTATTGGTTGTAGAAACTATGCATTTGGCTTTGTCTTCTTTCTTTCCATCTCTCCTACTTTTGGTGTTCAAGATCAGATGAAAAAGGGGATTTGGAAATATTCAAGGGTAAGAGAGTATCTGCAAGGGTAAATATCAAAGATTTTCAAGTTTCTGTTTTTACTTTTCTGGGTGAAGGGAGTCTGACAGGGTATTGCACACCTGCTCTGCCTTTGATTTTATCCTCCTTTTCTTTTAATATTTACATGCTATTTACGTTGACCCTTTTAATACAAGCACATAAAATCCAGTGTAGTAAAAGGAAAAGACAAGCATGTTTGCAGTTAAATAGACACGAACCTAGCCAAGCAACTTTGCAGGGGTAAAAATAAATTTACTGAGCTTTTGTCTCTGAAGCTTGATATGTAAGGTAATGAAAATCACACATGAATAAGTGGGTTTATGTTATGATGAGGTAAACGCATAAGAGAAGGAACAAGTGATACATCTGACAATGAATGTTCCAATAGAGAAACTAACTGTGATTCTTTACTTGTTGCAATTCACCAAGTTTTTCAATTCAGTGTATAGACTAGGAAAATATAAACTCCTTTCCAGATACTAATTTATATTGCAGGAAGCTTGAACAGGTTTGTCTGAAGATGTCCTGTGTTTACCTAAATATCAACTATCGAGCAACAGTTTTGAACTTTAAGACACAAGTACTCATAAAGTTGTTCCACTGCATATATGCATATATAGACATGTGTGTATCTTCATGTGAGTTTGTACAACTCTGTGGTTTTTTTCTCTTTTTCTTGCTGTCTTTATTAAGGGCCCATTTCTTCGACCAGAGAAGAGAGGCTTGGTTTATTACAGAAATTATAAAAGTATTGGTAAAACAGGAAAATTACTCTGCTTTTTGTGGCTTTAAGAAGGCAAATAGTGCTATTGGTGCCCATCGCATTGAAAGAATAAACCTCCAGAGCTGATTGTCTCCAAAATTTCCAATGAGTTGCGATGCACAGGCCTAGCTTGAATAGCAATGTAATTTAAATGCCATAACATAAATAACACAACACATATTTAATATTACCATAGTAAAATGGATTTTGTTCATGTTTTTAAATTGGGGAATTTTACTTCCTTGGTAAGCTACAATGTAATGTTCTCAGCTAGTGTAGTTCCAGTGCAAAAATCAATCTGATCTACCAATATGAATAAAATTGAAGTATTTGGATGTATTTTTACCGCAATTCTATTTCCTAGTTTTATGTGTGTGTGTATATGTATATATATGTGTCATACAGACATCACCTATCTTTTTTTTTAATGTGGATGATTAAAGAGGGGCAATATTGGCAGTTTCAGAGGAGTCTGCCATTACTGAATTATAACCAGATTTAATTATTCTATCACAAAAAGCTAGGAGAGCAAAATACATACAGCTACTGCAGACAGAAATGCTGCAACTCTAATTGCCAGAGCACACTAAGAGCTTTCAAATAGTAAGTTCTTAAATAATAAATTGATATGGGAGAGAGTAATGATGCCCAGGTGTGAAACCTTAACCTGAGAGTAGTGCTGCATACTCAATGATATAATTGCCTCTATTACCATATTTAAGTCTAGCATGGGCTTTTGAATCATAGCAACTGGATTGAAATGAAAGACAAAATATGCTCAAACCACAGCTGAGATTTGAAGTAGAAATATCTAATAGAATCCAGGTAACTAAATTGCTACTTGATTTTTGAAAGTAGGCTATATATTATGTGAAAAATAATATTTAAGTGCTATTCACAGCCTGTCTTGCTCCCCCAAAAGCAAGGGTTAAGAAAATTCACACTGGGAACAAAAAAGAGCCTTTTAACAAAGGTTCTCAAAAATGCCGTAGATTTTTTCATTTCAATGTGAAAACCATTCGTGTTCCTGGGTACATTTTTTTCCATACAATGGATAAGTTTGTTCATCACTCTAAAAAATATGAGCCTGCATAAAGTGAGTACATTTTCATTTATATTTTATGCTTATTTCATACTTTGTGTGGTGTTCAACATAACAGAACATGGGAAGGAACTCTTTCATTAAGTAGACCTCATGGCATCTCAGCACTGCTACAGATGTTAATTCTCCAGTTGCCATTCTGAAATATATTCACCTACCACAGCGCAGAACAACAGGACTATTAACATGAGTGATTTTTTCTCCACTGTTTAACACCAGTGGTTTTTTCTCATGGCATCTTCAGGAAGTGACATGTCCAGTAGAAGCAGGATTAGGGAAAGGTGTAATCAGTTATTTGACCTCATGCTTGCACCATTGGGGTAATTTCTATTCAAATAAAGTACATTAGCAACAAAGAGGGTTGATGCTGAAGTTTCTGTGAACATAACTTGCCTCAGGTGTTCGCTGTCATAACTCCAAATGAGGCCACAAAACGAGCAGATGAAAATTTTGCTGAATAAGGACTTGACATTTGGACTGCACCAGCATTTTAATCTAAGAGCTGTGACAGTTTTCACATTCTGCTGGAGGTCGAAACTAAAGAAATAATGCAAGTTCCTCCACTCCCCAGAAAACACCTTTTTAGATTGCTAAAAACACCTGTGAAGACTACTGAAATGCTGACAGTTTCTGTCAGCATTGAATTTGTACTGTAGAAATGCCTGTTGGTATCAAATGTAGCTTAAGTGTGTAAGCAACAGGTGACCCTTGCCTTCAGAAATGGTTTTATGTATTGACTTGTACACATAATGGCTTGTCGAAAGGTTTTGGGACTGAGGATCTGGATTCTTAGAAAAAAGGATATGGAAAGCCTATATGCCCATGGGCCTTCCCTCACTGAAGCAAGAGATTTAAAAAGTTTCTTTCTGCTCCTACTGATGCCGAACCACTCCTGGTTGCAAGTTCTGCTGTTGTTACTGGTTAGGAGGAGTCATGTGGTTTAAGAGAGTTATTGTACAGGAGGAGACAAAGGGTTCAAGAACATCACTGTGCATCACTGACCAAAGAGTGAGCTGGAGATGTTACTGAAGACACAGAATGAATTTATCTAGTTGTTCACTGGACTCTCAAGGAAGCAGCAGCTGTATCCTATAGGTATCCTGCTCTGGAATTCTCTCCAGTTTCTCATCTTCTGTCATAATGAGGCTCAAAAAACCCACTGGTTTCTTTTGTTATCTTTAGAAATTCTGTCTTGACAACGATTCCTGCACACAAAGGTGTTGGGGAAGAGAGGATGTTACTCTTGTAAAGATTATAGTGCATGAAGCAATATGAATGCCCAAATACTCTCGGGTTTCTTCTCCACTGGAATGCCCACCCAGGGACACCAATTCTCGAGTTTCTTCTCCACTGGAATGACCACCCAGGGATGCCAATTCTCAGGCTTGGTTTTCTTTTCCCGAGATTCAGGTGGTGGTTTGAGTGAGCCTTTTTTGCCCTCTGAAGGCCCCGAGCCAGACGCGAGAAAAAAACGGAGTCTTCAAGGTCTTAGTTTTCTTTGGTTTCTAGCATTGTTTATTATTTTCTTATCTTACAATTTTCTCTGTACCCAACTGAGATGTTCACAGCTGCTCGGACACAGGACGACTCCCCCCACGATGGGAGATTGCTGCTTTTTATACAGATAACTACGTGTATATTATTTACAATTATGTGCCAATGCCTATTACCTATACTAAAGGGATCAACTCTACTCTGACCCAATCTCCTTTAACCACTTTGTGTCACCATCACCAGAAGATGGAGGCCAGGGTAGAAGAGGGAAGAACTCAGGGCAACACCCTAAATCCTCCATCTTGGTTCCCCACGCACCTACATACTAAGAATCCTAAAACTACAAAATTTTCCACCATGTGACATACTACACTACTGTCTGTCACATCTTTGTGACTTGTAATTCTTCTCTCAGTGTTAGAAGCTTTTTTCCACGGACTGAAGTCAAAGACGGTGTCTCTCTGGGCTCTGTGCCAGGGTCTCCAACCCCCCTGTACAGATTCCAGACCCCCCTGTACAGATGTCAATCCCTCTTGCTCGGGTCCCAGACCTATCTGCCGAGGTCTGTGGCCTCCCAGGGTGCCCAAATGAATGCCCTGGAATCCAACAGTTTACAGTAGGTAATATATCAGTCATTTGTTGGAAATAGTTAACAAGGACTATCAAGAGTTTTATTTCCTTACTGAAAGACTGATCCCATCATAATTATTGAAACTTATTCAAACGTACTTCATTTCAAAGAGTGATATATGGAACCTGGAACTGTAAAACTTCCCTTTACACATGAGAAAGCTCATTGAGAGCTCTGTGACAAGGTATTCCTCAGGCTAACCTGTATTGAAGTGTTGTGAAAATTTGCAGTGTTTTAAGATCCTAACTTTCTCAGAAATTGCAATGTTATTTTGATTCAATGTGGGATAAATTTCCACATGCTTTTTTCCTACCTTAAAAGCCCTTTTCAGGAATAAACCTCTTGTAGGTTATGTTCCCTTTGCTCACTCTAACAGGTTGGCTTTTGAAAGTTCTGCTTTCTTATTCAGTTAGGCATTACATCATTATGTAAAATTAAAATATTTTCATTGAATGGCTGATGACTGGGGAGGAAGGTAGGAAAAATAGTTTGGTAACTTTATATAGATATAGATGCAGACAAAAAAAAATAGATGTGGCAAGAAAAGATAAGAGAACAGTAACATGATAAGAGTTCTCAAAGTGTCCTGTCGGCCGGAGCTGGAGCCTCCATATCCCTGGACAATGCTTTCATGTCGTCCCTGCAATGTGTGACTCATTTCCTCCCACAATCAGGATTTGATTTCTCATCAATTCCAGAGCCAGTGCAGCCTATAATTACGGCTCCTACAGAGAGACTGTGTTTGAACTGCTGGAGAATATAATCTCCTTTTCTACCTGTACAACACCCTTAACTAGGTTCTAGAGGACAACTTTAACCAAGAGGCGATTGCTTTGCCTCCTCTCTTCTACTTTTTCTGCTTGTATTTTTCTTTTCTCATTCTTGTTGTGTTTTCACTGTTAAGTCCTTCTGATGTTTCAAGAATAAAATTATTTTACACTCAAATATCTTCTAGTGACCTAAACAGGGCATAAAGCATAAAGACTTTTGGTCAGGTATCTGGTTAATACTTTGATGTTTTCATGGTTCTAAGAAGCCATATTTTGTCAGGATCTGGAAAACTTTGATTAAAATTCATATCCTTTAATGAAAAATATATATTTTTTAAATCTAAATAGTTATTAAAGTACTCTGAAACAAGATTTTCGTTTAAGCCAAGACAAAAACTAAGCACCATAGCCACTCCCTCTCTCCTCCCTAGTGCAATGGGGAAGTCCATTGGAAAGGTACAAGGGAGGATATTTGGGGGTTGAGATAAGGATGGTTTAGGTAGGTAAGACAAAAGCTGTGAATGGAAGCCACAGAAAAAAAAAAATTCACCATTTCCCACAGGCAGGCAGGTATTCAGCCATCCATAGGAAAGCAGGATTCCATCACACATAGTATTGACTTGGGAAGCAAAATGCCGTAACTCCAAGCATCACCTCTTCCTCTTGGTTCATGCAGTTCTTATGGCTAATGGTGATGCCATATGTTATGATATATCCCTTTGGTCAGTAGAAGTCAGCTGTGCCAGCTGCTTCTCCTTCCCACTGATGGTGCACTCCCAGCCTGTTTATTGTGATAACACTCCAAGAGGCAGAAAAGGTCTTGAGCAATGTAAGCACAGTTCAGCAGCAGATAAAATATTTCTTATGAAAGTGATTTTTGAATGGAAAAGAATTGTTCCCCAATTCAAAATCCTCTATGGGAAAGTTTCTATTTTAACAATAAAACTTTTTTATGTGGGAAATCATTGTGATTTTTTCCCCAAAAAGTACAACATGTAACATGATCTGCCTAGTCTGCAGGGAAGCTGAATCCAAATGAAAGTCCTGTGATGTCCCTAAGCATATTACAGTAATATATTTTGAATTTAGAATGCCAAAATACTCTGTCTTGATCTTAAATGCTGAAATGAAATGTGAATATTTGAATTTTTGTTATGGTTCAAAATAAAGTATTTTTCTTCAGAGAAGGAGAAATTACATGGCATCAGAAAAGGGCTGATGGATAGAAAACAACAACTGTGAAGGAACTAGGAGGCACAGTTGGTATGTATTAATTTTTGTTGTTGGATGTATTAAAATGCTGTAATATCAGGCCAGGAAACCTGAAAAATTGTTTCAAAAATTGAAGGTGGTAATGTAATCATCTGGTAGTATTTTTGAGGCATTTGATTCTCTGGGCAGGAAATGCAGAACAGGACAAATCCATAAGATGTAAATAAATTTTAAAAAAATTACAAAATAATTCTATCAAATCTACGCTTTGAGCAACATCAGATGAATTTTACCTGTAAGCATTAGAAAGTGATGCTATGCTTCCATCTTCAAAATCCTAATTTTGCAGCTGGCTGAAGACCTGGTACACCATATGTGACCAGTCTGACTCCGACTCCCTATTACACCTGCAGACAGGAAAACTGTTCAAACTTGCAGTTAATTACTCCTTCAAACAGTCTGTGTAAAAGGTGCAGGAAACCCCTGTGGAATCCATGAATTATCAATCATAATATGAAAAGAATGAATCCCCAAAGATAAACAGCTTGGCATGGTAGGGCTGTTATTCTGTTAAAGGCCTTGTTGCCCCCAATAGAAAAGAGTCTATTAACTTCAAACACAATGGAACCACATGAATTAAAATTAGGTCACTCCTCATGTTACAGTATCAAATTTCATGGAGTGCAGCTTGTGGTTATATCTCTTACATTGAAAGCACTGGTTGATGACTTCCCAAACTCTTCAATACTCTGCTACCAGACATATTCACCATGGCTTGACCACACCTTCCAAGCTGATGTTAATAAAACATCCCCAGTTTTGTATCTGACCATCTCTTCCTTCTCAATAAACAAATAGTTGTGGTGTGATTGTGGGTGACTGAACTATCTCAGTGCCTTTCTTTGAGCAGCTTTTCAGGCTGAAAAAAGCAGCAATATGGTTTAATTATGGGGAGTGATAATGAGTCGTTGAAAGCATCCTTTTAAAAGGTATGCAACTGCAAAAGCTTACTTAGACAAGAAGAAAGAACAATGTCTAGAGAGCATATACAAATACGTAACTAGTTTTAATTTTTCTCCATTGCTTAATAAATTTAATTTCGTTTTCTTCTCTAGGGCATTGGTTGAGATGGTGTGTGTGTATGACATAGAATGTTTGTTAATCAGAGTACAGCTGCTTGGGCATAATTTGTTATGAAAATTCTTGGATCACAAATTGTTGCTCAGCAAGTAAAAAGCTACACATAACAAGAAACTTTTGTTGTTTATTGCAATATGTTATTATTTTCAGAATGAGGCTCTTTTGAAAACAGAGACATCAGGATGTCAATTCAGCCTACCTTGTTTCATTTAATTAATTTTGTTTGCAGACATAACAAACATGTTACTTATTTAGTTTATTCAGTTGTAAGTAAATACCAAAACTAGGATACATTTCTTTTAATCCTTTGATTTAGGAATCACACATTTCAGGAAGACAAAGGCATTTCATGAAGATGGGCGTAAATATCTTTGTTTCATCTTAGTTTAAAATATTTATTAAAACGCAATTTGAAATATTTCATTAAACTCAATATCTTGTTTTTCTTTAACTTAATTTTATGCTGGTAAAGGATTACGCTGTGTAGTGGTTTGAAAGCAAAACAAATGAGAGGCTCCAAGTCAAAAATACAATTTAATAGGAAGGAAGGGGGGAAAAAAAAAAAAAAAAAAAAGAAATGCAATAATACAAAAGACCACTGACAGATTTAGAATACAGCCTGAGCAGAGTGATGGAAGCAGTCCAGATGAGGTGGTCTTCCTGAAGCAGTGATCCTGTAGAAAGGTCTGGTAGCTCTGGTCCTCTGGGAATCCAGTGAGTAAGGGCCCCCTGTACTGTCTCAAACCCCAGATTATATCCAGGTGAGAATGCTTGGTTCCTCCCCCTGGGCGGAGCATCTCACAATGGGATGATGAGTCATGCAGGGGGTCCTTGATGGCCCATTAAACAGAGACAACTCCCGGAGGGAGTTGTCTATGAGTCATGGGCAAGGCATTTGATGGGCCATTAACGGAAGATAATGGCCCAGAGGGAGGGGGCTTGGGAAAACACTGCCCCACCTGGATTCAACAGTTCATGAAGATGGTGATGGAATACTTTGTGCACATCCTACACTACAATTCAAGACACGCTGGTGTAATGTGAAAGTGCTATTTTGCTATCTACTGGATGCATCCTTCTGAAGAGTCTTTGAAAAAACAAAATCTACACCCAACAGTAAATGTGACAAATGAGATAATCTGCCTGTAAAATACTTGTCTGAGTCCCAGTTCCCAACCTGTCCCTAGCACCTCCCATTACCATCTTGTTTGGTTTTGGGACCTGTACCAGTGTTTCTTGCAGAGCTTATTCAACCAATCTGAAAGTTAATAATTTGGCTTTCAGCATGTTTTTTCAAAACCATAAATTTTTATTACCTTCTCACTGCATCTTTAAAAAATGTCATAGCATTTTGTTTCCTGGATGGTTTTTCAAGTCAAACCTTCAGTGAGGTTACAGCTTTGTGAATTAAGGATCATTTACTCAGTGGTAAATGCCAACAAATACATACAGATTTTGAAATGTAGATTTAAGGTAAATATTAGAGAAATTCACTCTACTCCACTATCACCTCCCAACAAGTCACAAGCATAAAATTTTCAGTGCTTAAATACATAAATGTGCTCCAAATCATCATGTGTTGCTGTGTGCAGGGTTTTCTTTAGTTCTTTGTTTTTTTGTTTTGTTTCATTTTGTTTCGTTTTGTTTCAGATTTTTGTCTTGAGCACCATTTTGTGGCCTTAACTGGTCCTCAGGGTCAATGGCTTTATGAAAAAAAATTGTCAAAATTGTCAAAATGCTCATGCATCTCTAGCTCCATTATTGTCCTTTGGGATAGTAGTGGGGTGGTAACTTTCTCTTCCCCTTCTAGTTCAGGTCCCTCTATGGGTTCTGCTAATGCAGATAGGTGTTGACATACCTCCTTCATCTTCTCCGGGTTTCTGAAAAGATTCACCACAGAAGAGAATGAAACATCAAAACCTCAGCTTTTGAGAGTAACCAGTTATTGTCTGTTTAGATCAAGGAATAGAAATGAAAGGGTTTGAATGAGGTCTTTAAAACTTTAATACATTGTGCCTTGGCAAAGGAATTTCTAAAGCAGTTTGTATGTGTATAATAAGTTTGATCTGTAGAGGGGATTTAGAAATTTATATCCTTTCTTACATTTTATTTATGATGTGAAAAAATATTTTTAAAGACTTTTTAGTAACTGATTTTGGCCTAGCTCATGAAAAATGTTGTCTAGATGTGTAAATCTGAATGCCTGCTTAATCCAAATTCTGTAGTACAGGCTCAAAGTTGCCATGTGAAAAACTATACTGCTGTGGTGGCCTTTGGAACAGCCTAAATACAGCACAATGCCTTTGATCTTTCTGTATCAGAGGTTTCACTTCCACTACTGTCGTCTCACACTCTTGACAGAAGTCTCAGTAGCAGAGCCCCAGTCCTCCTGCGTTTTCACTGTGTGTAGTTACAGCTAATTTAAAAAGGGTCTGTAGAAGGAAAATAAGTAATTACAAGACAGGTGTACACATTTGTTAAATTAATAAGTGATTATAACTCTGACCCAAAGCCTCTGTCCACTTCAGTTTTTCCAGGTCAGCCTTTGCATTCCGCAGAACACAGTAGTAGTAGTCAAACCAGTAGACCATGGCCCAGGGTGGAATCAGAGGTAAATTCTAACCCCCAGCTCCCCTCCTCCAGAGGAATAAAAAAACAAAGAAGCAGGTTATCGCAAAACATTAAATTTCTGTCTTATTTTTAAATTTTCTTCATAAGATGCTGATGCTATAAACCAATAATAATATAAAAGTTCTAAAAATAAAAATCCATGGTCTTAAAAATGAACAGTATCAATAACTACCTAGTGCAGTGAGTTTCTATTTCAGCAAATTTTAATGAAAAACTATGCTCCTGAGAACAGAACAGAAGAATTATGATTAATTAAGACAGAATTTAAAAAATAAGGTAAAAGGGTGAAATAATACAAAGGAAGTAAATTTTGACATAGACATTAACACACATGAGAAATATGTTTATAATATATGAAACATAAGCTAGGAAACTTAGCATTATTGCAATACAAAATGTTATATTGAAGTAGAATTTCTTGTGATCCATGGACAGTCTAAGAAAAATGTATGGATGTAAGTAGTGATAAAGCAGCTTCTACCTAAGCCACAATTCCAAAGGGAAGATATTCTTTCTGAAATTGTACACTGTTCAAGATGTATAGAGCAATATTAATAATGCATTATCAGTCCATTTGACTCTATTGTTATTATATTCTATAGGAATTCTATGAGATGAGCAACATCATTTTCCTTAAGAATTATAATCTTTTTACAATTGTAAAAGGGATATGTAAAAGGAAGTAGGGGACCCCTAATTTATCTACAGAAATAAAAAAGTTTGAATGGAATCCTGACAGTTGTCTGGGTAATTTTGTCAGAGAGAGATCGTGTTTGTAAAATACAACCTCTTTCACATTTAGGAAAAAAAAAAAAAAGGAGAGAAAAAAAGAGGAGGGAACAAGAAAAGTAGATCCTTTATTAGGCATTCCGCAGTTCCTGTCTATAAAGAAGAGAAAGCACAAGCCTGAAAATAAGATTTCAGTTTTTCTATCTCCTGTGTACAAGAGAGAAAGGGGTTGTACAGGGGACATGGTGTCACTTTACAGTTACTGTGACATAAAAGGATTTCACAGTAATAATGTTGCAACTGCTTTGTAGTTCTACTGGATATAATAAATGTGCGGCAAATTGCATTATTATGCCATCACTTTCCATGAAGTATTTTTTTGCTAATATTACTTAGAAACTGGACTACAGGGAGAACTAACTCAGTACAAGTGAGGGATTTTCCAGATCCCCCTGAACTCACTGTAAAGAGCCCCATCAGTTTCAATGAACCTCATAGAAAACAAATGAACTATGTTTTTATTTACAGTTGGGACTCATACAGCTCAGAGACGCAACTTGAAACCTGCATCAATAAAGGAGTTCAATTAAAAGGGCTACAAACAAGACTGAAAAAAAATTGAAGAAAAAATTCCATATTGAGCAGATAAACAGAGCAGCTATACCAGAAATGGAAAAAAACCCCATGATAGCATCTCTTTTTCTCAGAGCAAATGCAAAGCACAAAGCCATGCTAACCCTTCATCTCTAACTACTACACAGTGGTATTTTATTCCTGCATGCCTTTTCCCACATGAGGATATGAATAAGCTGATATTGCTCTAGAGATAATAAATCCAGTTTAATATAATTAAGACATACACACATGTTTATATCTATATTCCTGTGAGGATGCTTGTACAAAAAACTACTTACACCTGGAAGCACTGAAGTGTAAGACTGAAAGTAGATGTAGCTTGTCATGTTGCTGGGTAAAGTCCAATGGATTTCAGTGCTAACAAATTTGTGGTTTTATCAGTATGAAGTATTTTAAGTGAATATATCTCAAATTTAAATGTACTAACAGGGCAAGATTCTTCTGGAACCTCAGTTTATATCCTGTCAATAGTTTTTCCTGTTGGTATCTGTCTTGGTTTAGATAGACAGGTATCTGCCAGAGAAGGTTGGAATGTCCCTTGGTATGTAAGCTCCTCCCCCCCCTTTTCCAAATTATTATAAATTTGCAATTAAAAGGCTGTCAGGCAAAGATTTTGGGAATAGGTACAGCAGTTCTTTACTAGGGATATAAAAATACAAATGTTGTAGTACAGAAGAATAAGCAAGCAAACAAACAAACAAGAAATCCTAGAAAACTCTGACAGAGTCAGAAATACAACCTGACGCCTTGTTTGTCAGGGTGTTGGAAGCAGTCCAAAGTAAGCCCTCCTGGAGGGGAAGATGTGGTTCTGTTGGAGTAGAGATGGTCCCGTTGAAGAAAAAGGGTTCAGTAATGGTGAGATGGGTCCAGTCTTCTTCTAGGGGTCCGGTGGAAGACAGGAATGACTGGTGACACTTGTGGCTCCTTTTGATCTAGGTTAAGATGGTTTGGCTCCTCCTTCCTGGGTGGAGCATCTCACAATGGGATTATGTAATGTGTCATGTCATTGGTGAGCTTTAATTGTCCATTAGCAGAAGATATCCCTTGGGGGTAGTGGGACAAGGTGTGCACTATCTGTTAAGGATCACTGCACCATCTGTTTAAGGATCACTGCAGCATCTGATAAGCAACACTGACCCATTTGGGCAAAGAAAAGCAACACTGATCCACCCGGTTTCAACAGATGGAATAGAATAACATGTTTTTTTGGTTACAAAACCCAAGACAGTGTCAAAGCAAAACAAGGCATTAATTTAGCATTCCCCATTGTCAGGCAGGTGCACAGCCTATGTCCCCCTTCCCTTGCATCCTATCACTGGACAACAGGGCAGACAACACTACATCCCACTCCACTACTCCCAGGAGAGAGCATAGACAGCAGTGAAGTCATTCCTCACTTTCCTCTTCCCTCAGCTGTATGTATCCAGTGTCCTCACCACTCCTCATAAGTCCTGCCCACTAGCCCTTTCATTATCTTTGTTGCCCTCCTTTGAACACATTCCAACTCTTTTCCACTACACTTATAGTGTTGAACCCAAAACTACACACAAGGGGGGAGGGGGGGTGTGGGGTTGCACCTATGCTTCTTTTGATGACTTATTTATACTTTGCTTAATGTCCAAAGCCTTTAGATCCTTTACTGCATTTCTGCTCTCCAACCTCTTGTCTCCAGTCTATACATATATCTCCGCAGGTGCAGAATCCAACATTTGTCCTTGTTAAATTTCACACAGTTGATGACTTCCCAATGTTGTAATCAATATGTCTCTTTACGCCCTCTTTGGAATCAGTGATGCCCCTAAGTATATTTTCACCCATAAACTTTGTATGCACTCAACACCTGCATCCTGACTGATAAAAATGCCAAAGAGAACCGGCCCGAAAACTGAGCCCTGGGTTAGCACTCATGTATTACCAGATATTACCCCATTTACTACAATTCTTTGACCCTGGATGTTCAGCCAATTGTTCACACATTTAATTTTATCACAGACCTAAGACAACACTCTCAAGCTATTCAGGCCCCAGGACTCAATTACCCCAGAAGCCCTGAGCCTTGCAGAACTGTTAATACAGTGGTGTAGCTTACCTTATCCACATCCAGTTGGCAAGATGCCTTCTCCATGAGGAAAGGGGAAGAATTGTGTAGAGAAAATAGGGGTCTCTTGTGCCCTGGTAAATACTACTTCCTGTCTCCCCAGGTGAAACTCATGGGATCTCTGGCAATGGGACTGCTCAGAGGAGTTGACAGTGCCTTCTCCACTGCATTTGGGGAAAATAAAACCAAAATATCTTTATTTCTCTGAGTTCTTTTATTAATATTTTCCTGAAGAGAATAGCTTGTTTTAGGTTTGAGTGTTCTCGCAGTACACTCAACCCACAGCATCTGCCAGTTCATTTTATGTAATATATTTGTGATAATGGATATTAATCTACTTCAAGTAAAGAGATAAAAACCTAAGAAAAGGCAAGAGAAATCTTACCACTGACTTCTCTCCGGAGATGGAGAGTTGACAGGAAATACTACCTAAGAAACTAAATTGATCATTATGAAAACAGCTGAAATAACAGATGATACTGGAAAGTAATGTATTTTTTAAAATTACATTTGTATAGGGCCTACAGATGTAGTCTCAAGGGAATGTCAAGCATAGAAGCATAGAGAGCAACTGACAGAATGACAGCAGAAGATTTGATATGTTTTAATTCAGATGTGCCTTTCCCCTGCCTCTGTGCAGGAAATAGCCATCAAATATGCACCATTCTATTCTGATGACTGGAGGGATAATGAGAGGACTTAGCAAGATGAGTTTCATTCATTTCAAATGGAAGTTTTTTGATTTACTTATTCCACTTTCAGGTCTAGTTGGTGGTCTATGAGATTCTCTTGCTTCAGTTCGTTCCATTATGAGAAAGCCAAAAGATTGAAATTAAGAGTTTTGTTTGGATCCTGTAGGTGTAACAGAATTCTGAAAGGAAAAGAAGGTGAAAACAGGAGGGACAGCTATTTCACACTAATTGAGTACTAAATTCTTATGAACATTTTTTAGAGAGTTATGTCTACTTTTAGAAAGATTAGACATAGCCTGGCTTCAGAGATTAGTAATGGCATTCAAACTATCTTCATTTGTTTTGGTTTCAAATGCCACAGATTAATAATGTCACCATCTGATGAATCACATAGAAACATTTTCTACTTTGCAATGTTGAAAACACAATGCATTTTCTAGGGCCCTGAGGGAACTAGCTGTAACTCAAGACTTCCCCTTTCTACTCTGTGTGCCACTTCTTGTCTCAGCTGACTTCTTAGATGAGACCTCGGCTTCAATATCTTTGGAGTTTCCATAAATGGGGTAACTTCATGTGGAAGGGTAGTCACCACCATTGAGTCAGATTGCAGCTTTCCAGAGTGTAAAAGACAGATGTGCCCCCTGAGATTCAAAGGAGAGACTGTCAGCCTCTGGGCCAGCTGGTCTAATCATGAGACCTGGCAGGCCATGACCACAGGGTACTAGTGGCCTTCTGTGTGTACCAGGGGAAAAACAGGGTTGCTGTTGTGGGGGGCTTTTTGCAAGGTATGATGTAGATCTTGCCCTGAATATTGTCTTTAAACTGCAGTCCTAAGCTGTAAAATGAGAATGATGCTACTCATTTCTCTCATCCTTAGTATCTTTATTTACAATACGGTCTGTACTTCAACATATGTATGGGAGACTGAACAGAATAGTGCTGATGGCAGCTGGTATTGTAAGCACCTTCTCCTGCACATGTAGTACAAATAATAATTTTTAATTATTATTTAGCATTTTGTTATCTTTACATCTCAGAATGTTACACAAAAGATATTATGTCCTCTATTTCCAGATGTTCTGTATTTCTAGGTGAGGAAATGAAGAGGCAAGTAAAAAACAAGTAAAGGTAAGTATACCATGGAAGCCCAGTAGGAGAGTACACGGAGTCTACTTCTTCCTCTGTTAGGTCACACTAAATAAAGTGACCTACAAAAATGAGATTTTTTTTGTCTGCTTCTATCTTCTTGAAGGGAGAGAAGAATGTTAACAGAAAACCTTGAAGATATCTCTAAGAGATATATTTTTGTGTGTTTCCTAAGGAGAAGTATATTTTTGAGAGATATGTGATAATGCTCCACAAATCCGTTTGAATAAGTAACTCAATTATCACTCCACATCCTGTTTAATATAAACAGGATATTTTAGTTAGATTGAAGACATTTAAGATTTTGTTATTTGGATTTTTTTCTACAGGTAATTTTGCTAAAAGTATTTTAATTATTTTACTCTTTCTCTAGGAGAATAGATTAATTAGACGATGAGTTAAAAACTATCAAAGTGTTTTTTATGTTTGTTGCTTGTTATCTGTGAATATGTGGTGTGAATGAATACTGAATGATGGTAGTGTTACTAGGACCAGGGGAGATCAGAGACTCAGGAATTTGATGTCTCACAGAGTCAAATTGACTTTACCAGTAGGAGTCTAACAGTCACACCAGCCAAACCAAGCAAAACGAAACCATTATCATTGAGGGACACTTTGGAGTGAATAGCAGAATAGGAGCACAATCATTCCACCTCTCAAAAGATTATCACAGCAGTTGCTGTAACTACAGTCTGGTTTCATGATTATGCTCATGCTGCACTCTGGTGCACAGTGGGAGGTTCAAGCATCGTATGGGCACTATAGTTTATATGGCATCTACTACTGCCTCTCTGGACAACGTTACACTGAGTTACATAAAGGAGCCTTTATGAATGAATGCTCATTGTCACACAGGTAACAGTCATGTAGATAAATCAGAAAAAACCTGAATACCTCAGATCTCCTGACTCATTGTTGATTGGTGTCTTTCCAAAATGCTTTGGTCTCAACAATCAGCACTGATTTTTTAATACAAGCTCTAATTTTCTATCTCTGACTTAGTCAAAGTTCACACAGTGGCCAAAATTTTATCAAATTATTAATAAAAAAATCAATATGATGCTTATCCCCCTGAATCCTCTTCTGTAGTCTTACTTACAGTGACAATGAAGCCAGTATTACAAGAACCATCTGAGATGGACTATTCACAGGATCAGTAAGTTTGTGCACTTTATAATCCTGGTGGGATGAAATTTTCTCTCAAGAATATTTAATGTTTTTATGTGCAGGTTTGGGTGGTTGTACATATTTTAAATATGCTGTAAAATCTCCATTTGATATCTGTTAGAATAGGGCAGTAAATACATACTTTTACTGCCTTTACCAAGTGTCAGCTTGACCTTCCAGTTTTCACTCTTTGAAAAATCTAAAATATGTACGTACAGACAAAGTTTTCCAGTTTGCATGATTAAAAAAATAAAGAAGAAAAGCCATTGCACAAGCTATGAGCAACAGAAACATTTAGTACATTTTTGCCAGATTGTACTGCCCTCAGACAGTATCTACGCAACAAAAATCGGTTTTCGCAATGAAATGATACTTGAAAAATGTCCCTTGCAAGCCCTCTGTAAACCATGAAACTACATTTATTTCTGGCAGTGTGGGAAGAGAGGCTGGTAGAGTACATGGGAAGAATACAGAACCAGTTCTTTTCAAGAACACTCTTTGTTACCTTCTTTCAGAGATGATGATGCCTATCAGGATTGGTGGTTTAAAAAATTTACTCATTCCAGTATATTGTATGCACACAATCAGCATCAGGCTGTAGTCTTCTCATCTGGTTTTTGAGCAACACCTGCATAGGACAAAATTCCCTATAAAAAACTTCCAGTGTGCATATCTGATATCTTGGAAAAGTGAGGCTGCCTCCTAATGCACAAAAATCAGTGTGGACATTGACATGATCCAACTCTTAGATTTGCAATCAGGACATCAGGTAGAACTTGCAGTTCTGGTTCCATCTCCTTTCAGCCAAGCTACTATGTTTCTTCAGTGTTCACTTATTTTGTCTTGGATGGACTAGTTGTGTAGTTGTTTTTTTCACTAAAATCTAGTACACTAAGTACTCGGCTAGCAGGGCTAGATCTTTCTCTGTAAGGTGGTCTCATTAAACATCAGACTAAGCTCTAGCCATATGTATAGGCTCCCACACACACTAATATCAGGAAGTTTTCACCACGCTTTGACTATTTTTACAGATAGTTCTGTTACCTTCCTAGTGTGTTGTGAAGAATTAATTTTCAGTGCAGCTGCAATCTTTTAAAGTGACTGAGAAACAAGTGTGAATGCTGAGAATATATTGTGATTCCTTATCTTCCTCCATGAGAAATTGCAACTGCCACAGATGGAGTTGGAACTTCAAACCCTGCTGGTGCTGAAAAGCACTGTACTGTTAATTTAAAACAAAAATCTAGAAGTCAATTTAGGATGCTGCTGAATAGCATTGGAAAACCTTTATTATCCTGAATGAAAGAGCTAGGATAAATTGTCAAGCAAATCTTGGTTTTACAGGCAAGCTGTTTTTAATAAAAGGATTTGGAGACTTCTCTTCTAATTAGGTTAATTTCTTCTTTCAAAGTTTAGTAACTAGAATAAAAGAAGACATGAAGTTAGAGTGAGTATAAATATTTCTGATTGGAAAAGTAATTTTTTAATTTTTTAGAATTTTTTTTTCTTTTCCTGCAATGACTTCTAAATGACTCTTGTGTCATTTGCAAAGTCTTTGTGTGTGTTGTATTATTTTACTAGCACTTGACATTAAAAAAAACATGCATTCAGGACTGGATGTGTCAGAGGATGGATTACAGGCAACCTCACCCCAGATGAGTCACAGTGCAAAACCAGCCTTGCCCTTAATAGCTATGTCCAATAAGGATGAGTGTGATAAAAGGGTGAGTTGGGTGGGCAAGCGAGGAACTGAAGAGTGAAGTATCCAGAGGAGGAATAAGGAGAGAGGAAGGGTGGACCAAACAGGCACTGACCAAATGGGAGAGAGAATTGCTGCTGTGAGGTCGTTTGCGGTCTGCAGTCAGAGTCTAGCTAAGTAAGAGCCTGCAGCCAGAATCTGCAAGGGAAATCTACACTAGGAGCTTGCTGTAGTCAGAGTCAGTGGATAGTTGGAGTCAGGATGACTGAGTTGAGGGGAAGAATGGACTGGGACCCTTTTCATGCTGAAAAGGGTCTGTGTCTTGTCTCATTACTGTCTCTAACATGAGCCCTGCTGCGACATGGAACTGTATTTTAAACATTAAAGTTATGTAGGGAATAAGATAGATGATTTCACCACACGGATACTTCAGTGAAGACTTACATTGTAGAAAACAACAGGCACCTGTGATGTCTTTTTAAATGCTCTAAAATTGTTGTTGCAAAACATTATTTTACTTAAGCAGATGGTGTGGTGGGCTCTTCTCAAAAAAAAACTGAAAGAGTTCCTATTCATGAGCGAGTTGAGCCATGTTAATGTTTACTGTTGCTATCATCTGGTAGGGGCTTAATTGAAAGCATGTGATTTTCTATGAGGCAAGAACATCATCATAGAAACAGACAATTTACTGTGCAGTAACACGCAGTAGAATACACTGACTGAGTCTCATACTGATGTCTGAACAACATCTTCACTCTGCACTGGAATGGTTCTTTCTTCATTTTGTTCTTTGAAAAACATCCAGATGGTTTTCATCAAGAGGAGGCAGAAGAAGAGCTCCAGCAGTGGGACACAGGGGAAATATATCAGAGGTCAAGCCAGAGCTATCTAAATGATTGAAAAGTGTCATTCATGTTTTCTTCATGAAGATGGTGCATTTGGCTCTGACTGGTAGGTATTGGTTCTCCTAGTTTATCTTGCTTATCTAAGGTTTGATACGAAAACTTAAGTTGGATTTTTTTTGCCTCTAACACCCCATTCAAACTCTATGATCTCAGTTAGTGTGCCAGGGCTGTTTTTTGTGGAAATGGTTAACAACATTTTTGTGATCTGTGTAATTCTCAGCTAAAAAATACAACAGTACACAACAGAAAGCAGATGTTAGAAAGTCTAATTTTTTGGATTGGAGCTGCTCTTAATACAGAATTTTTATTGTGTCTTTCCTATAATGATATGCTATTAGCCATATACAGAATTCTACCTGCAAAATGGCTGACCAAAAATCTACTTTTTTATGTTCAGACAGAACATGTCCAATTATACCTCTTAGGAGAAAGATACTACTTGTATCATACCACAATTCACAATTGTTCATTAATACAAAGTGCTGTTCACAGAAACTCTAAGAGTTTGGCTTGCCCATGATATACAGGTGATATTTTGTTTTCCACAATAATCTAGGTCTTTTTTGGAGTGGTTTTGCATAAAACCCAACAAAACATGTTTTTGCTGATTTTATCAACAAGTCGTTTGTGTCTTTAATTTAAACTTTCATAGGCACATCTGGGGAAAGAATGCAAAAGAGATAGTACTATAGCAGGTTTGGATGGGTTTTTTTCTAGAAAAGAGAAGTAGTTAAAGATATTCATCATATCGTAGGGGTTTGTAACTGAAACTCCACCTACGCAATGCTCCGCCTACGCAATTAAATTCAATGATTCATACTGAATCATTGAATTCAATCAAAGTGCTTCCATAAGTGTCTTAAGTTAATGAGAAAATCAAAATATAAAAGGAAAATGTAAATAAATTTTAAATAATTCCAAAATTTTAAATTATAATTCCAATTTCTTGTTCAACATATTTTGTATTTGAAGACAAAAGAAAATTAAGACATGTATAATTATTTTGGTAACAGCCCAAATGTAGAGTGTATGCAAGTTGCACATCCATTGCAAATCAGCGCAATATGAACAAAAAATGTCATCATATTTAAAACCAGTATTCTACTAGGTGCTTTGCAGTGACATTTTAATCCTCAGTATTTTATGAAATATGTCTTAGAATGCAGTAATATTATGTTTAGGTAAAGAAAACAGGGGGCAATAGTGAAAAATCTATTTACAGGGTCAATAATATTTCTAAGCAGAGACTTTTCAGAGTTTAAAGTAATGATGCTGAAAATCTGGGCTGGGGGTTTAGGGTTGGGAGAGAGGAAGCAAATGAGTGGGGCAGAAGGGAAGAGAAAACTTAATACCCAGTTAGAGAATCGGCAGCTTCCCCTTTTTCACCACTACATAGATGTGCACAAAAGAAGTGTGTTACGGAGTGACCTTATGACTCTAGTTAAGCAGCAGGCAGTAGCATTAAATGAAATCTTTAAGTTTCCTTTTTGTTAGATGTGTCAAAAGTTTAAAAAGCTGTTATTTTAAGAGTCTTTTTCTTCTCCCACCCTCAATAGATTACAGGTGTGCTAGGAGTGGGGGTGAAGTAGGAGAGAAACAATTTCCTACCATCAGAAATACTATAGTTATTTTTTCTCATTATTAAACTTGAAAAATGTTGCACATAAAAAGTGAACACCAGTTTCTAGTGTCTGTATTTTAAGTATGACATACTTAGCAGTGCTCCAGTAGGGTCACTTTTCAGTCATATGTACATCCCTATGGAGATGCCCAGGCAACAAAAATATTCACTATATTTGTATTATTTTTAGAAGAGAGCACATAACATTTTAGAGGTATCTGAGGAGCTGCATCTATTTGACCTACGGTTTTTCCAAGAAATGTAGAATACTCCCATGGTATAGACCTATAAAGAGAATATCCTCAGCTGGTCTGGTAACATTTTTAACCTAAAGAGTAGTAAGAAGTTTTAGACAAGGGAACTTGTTTGAACTTTCTTGTGTGAAAATACTGAGAGTAGCACTGTCTGCTATGTTGTAGTAGTGCTCTGGCATTCATCTTCTGAAACTCTAAGCCTCTGCCCTTCCTTTATAGCAAAAGTTTAGCAGTAACAGCTGTACTCTTAATTCCAAAAATAGTCCCTTTAGAGATCACCTAAACTGTGATTTTTCAACAGTTAATTACGCTTTAAGTTGGTAATTAAGCTCCTACATGTCTGTTTCTTCCCTCTGCTTTTTGTAAGCTCTCCATGAGATTACTCTTGAGAGGAGTATTTTTAAATCCATAAAGAAGGTGATTTTGATCCAAAAGAGAAAACTGAAGCATCTCCAATACAGGGGACACAACAAGTAGCAATGTAGCAGCAGAGAAGTAGGCAGAAATAGAGGGAGGTTCCTTCATCTGCGTGGATGTTAATAAGTAATAAGAAATTAACAGATATGGAAGAGTTTTTTCATCTAATCATATTCTTCTGGGGCAGATCTCTCATCAGTATTCAAGTCTGGATTCAGAAACACAACCAGGCTTAGGTTCAGCACTTGAACATCCTGTGGTTGCTTTGGAAGTGCGTCTTCACTTGAAGCACTGTCTTCTTTTCATCTTTGTAAAGGATAGGTTCAAGAATTTACATCTTCCTTTCTCATTCTGGCCACAAAACATTTGGAAATAGAGCTTACTTTTTTGATCTTTTCCTAGTGATTCTAAGTATTCCAGAGTGAGGTGATATTATTCCTATGGCAGAAATATTTTGCTATATATGAGGGAAGTCAGCCTACTCCATTAATCAGTATAGCAAAAGACATACAGAAACAGATTTGTGAACAGCTTGTGAGGCATATCATCAAAAATGTTGTAAATTTTAGTAATCAAAATGGAAATATTTTTTGTGTATCTGGTGTTGCAGGCCCTCTAAATTAGTCTGGGGAAGGACTATCTATCTGCATTTTCAGGAGACTGAATATTATTTTGGCAGTAATTTGATGTTCTTGATGAAGCTGTTGGAGTTGGAATAACAAGAGGAAAAAGATTTTGCATATCTTTAATCTTTTCTATTGAGTCATTTATGCAAATAGTATGTAGAATAAAAACTGTTCATGGCTACATCTAGATCTGCAATTGACATTTAAAATGAAAGCAAGCATTACCTGGAAATGAAAGAAACATGTCTACAATTTATCTCTATTTTACTTAAGTAGCAGTTTTTAATCTGATAATGTAGGAAACAAAGTCTTAACTAAAATAAGACAGTTTTGTCCACTGTGTAATGATATCAAGTTCAAAGAAAAAGGATCACATATATATTTGGCAAAATACCTCATAATGTGTTTTATGGCATTTATGTTATTTCAGAATTTGAGCCTGAGCTTATTTGCTGTTTTGAAGTTCAACAGCAGAAGAGGGAAGGCAAGCATTAGAAAAATCCCTGTTAACTGAAATAGTCCTCTCAGTAACTCCAATAACCTGATATGCTTGTGATCTTAATGTCACGTGACCTTCTCTCATCCTGTGATATTATGGAGTAAATTTTAATATAGTGTTTCCTTTTTCCAGTGCCCAATGTCTTTTGAAGTATAGACAACTTTCAGCTAATGAAAATACTGACAATAAAGGCCATAAATTATGCTCAAATGCTTTATACCTCTTATACAAGTATTGCAAGAGAATATTTGTTTCCCTTATTTCCTTCTCTTTCTTTTCTTTACTTTCACAAATCATGTCTAGTGATAATGGAATGATATGTTACATGTGCATGACCATACTCATGTAGGAATTATGGTCTTGGATTAGAGGATTTGACTGTAAGGCTTTAGAAATAGGTGAGAAGCAGGGGAAGTGTCTCTATGTCCTTTAAAATAAAAATATGAGACAGTCTGTAGCAGTTGGATGCATGACCATACTACAAAGGAATGTAGGCTGCTTGACAAATTAACTACTTAGAGGGTATACCTTTAAATGTGCAGAAACATATCTGTCCTTTAAATATATGCAAAACTGTGTCTGCCTTTTTAACATGTGCAAAACTTATCACCAGAAATTAAGATTTGACTATACAAAGATAGCATGTCAAAAGTGTGTTCTCAAAGGTAAACTTGCAAATAGAGATGAAGGCAGCAAGATAGAAACTTTTAGGTTTACATTGAAAATTCTCTCTTATGGGTTCAGGAGCTTAAATTCTCTTGTAAATTTTAAAATTGTTACAAACTCAGTTGTTATAAATAACTTCAGTGCTTCTGTGAGTAATCTAGTATGTGATCTACTCTATCTTCTTTACACATCTTCCCGTAGCCAAAGCTTTTCAATTTGTCTTTGACTTGAAATTTGGATTCGACTTATAAAGAGTTTGGTAAACCATAGTTACCCTCTCGGATTCTGCATTCAGCATTTCATTTTATCCTCTATACTCACAACAGCTTCAATTTATACACTGTAGTTTCGTTTTTAGCCTCACATGCTTTTTTCATGTCCAAGTCTTCTTTTTCCAATCCTATGAAATGTCTGTCTGTACTTTTTGTTTTCTCATGTATTTCTCATCTATACCTTTTTATTTGGTTAGTCATTATTCCTTTGTCTCTTTTTACTCACTCACCTGCTTCCTCTTTCTTTGAGGCTCACTTTTTTGATTCCATATTCTGACCTGTCCAGATGCTCAGTTTTTTATAAGAACTGCAGGATTAGGTCAGATTGGGCAAACTTCTGGTTTTGTTACAGTCTTAGGTTTGCTGCACTGTGCAGCTGGAAGACCATATTTGACTCCAGGTAGTAAAGATAAATAGCTCAGTGTTTCATTCATGCATCTAAGGACAGACTGACAACTACATAGTGTCTTGTGTTTATAAAACCAGAGTGACGGCAATGCTTATTTGGGGAATAGCTAGGTCTGAGAGTATTAACATTTGTCTCTCCTACTTTTAGTTGATTTCTTGATAACAAAGCATATCTGACTTGGATTTTTATAAACTCAAAAAATCCCTGGACTTTCAATATACTTCTCTAAAATTAAAACCAAATTACAGAGGATCTTGGAAAAGGTCAATTATCTTTTCATAAAAATGAGGCTAATATTAGCACTTTTCATTTTTTTCAGAAAGCACAAGGAAGGACAGCATCCAAAACTAATATTTGCCTACCAAAACTATCAAATACACAGGTTTCACAGAAGTACCAGTGAAAAACAATTATTCAAATACTACTTTCTTACTGCGACTAAATATTCATGAAGTTTTTAAACATATTTTGTTTTCAGAAAAAGTATTATAATTATTTTAATGCCACTGACTTTTATTTATATTTACATTATCTTGCTATTATTTCCATTTTAATTCAAAGAGCTCCAGGTCTAACTGAAATCAGTATTTTTCCTTTGACGTTTAAAATTTAGATTTCTCATCTCTCTAAGAGCACATATCACTTACCACAAGGTACCTTTGAGATATCAAGAAAAAAAAAGCAAGAAAAACATCACTGTTTGTATTCTTTTCTCTAGGTATAATTTGCAAAATGAAATTTAATTTTCCACTGGCTGTTTTTGTTTGATACCTAACTACTTTTTCAATTCCTAGGAGATCAGCCTAGGCATTTCACCTTGTGGTGAAATGAAAAGTTACATTTAATAAAGCTTTTGAAATCAGGTCAGCCATTTAAAAGGCACTGAATCTTCTTAACATCTAATTTTTCAATAGTAAAGGTAATACATCTTCAAATAATTTGTGTGTTATATCTGCCACCATAGTTATTGAGAGCTTTCCTTCATCAGATAGCTGGCTGCAAGCTTTAGATTTCAACCAGCTGTCATCCATTAAATATTTTAATATTGAAAGAAATTAACTTTTAAATCAATATCAAAGATGAAAAAAAAAAAGGCGTTCTCTTTAGCCAGAGCAGGAGATGTCAATGTATAATTTATCATTTTCTAATTCAACTCTCTCCATTTGGTTTTGATTTAGCACTAGACCTTGGAAACCAGAGCCAGCATCCACACTCAAGAGCTGTTTTAAATTATGTGCAGCAAGATTTTAAACACATTAGCAACAAGAACAAGCTGTCCTCATACTAACTGGTCCTGCTTTGTTCTTGATTGTGGAAAATCTCATTTTAACTGCCCTCTAATTTGTTTCAGATAGCTACTGCACCAGCAGCTGCCTTGGCATAGGATTAAACACACATAAAAATATTATCTTTCCACACAAAATATTACCAGTGCCAAAAGACATAACCTCTCTTTTGGAAAAAAAAAATTTTTTTTTTCTATTTTCTTACTTTTATTATTAATGTTCAGTCCCCCATGTTCTTCTCCAAAGTCTTTCTTCATCCAATCCTTTAAAAAGTACTTGAAAGGAATTAGGAATACAAAATAGCCTGGTTTTCTAATACAGAGATGTAGCGTTGATATTTTACTCTTGATTGAAAACTTTGCACATCAGCTTGAATGAGCTGAGAATCTATCACAAGATAGAATTCTTGAAAATTAAGGCAATTTCTTAGTAGTTATAAGTACCTAAAATAAAGATAAGACAAAGGATAACATAGTAGGGTCACATACTTTCAGATATTTTTGTTTCAAATGAGAACACATACAGAGAATCCAGAACCACATTTCAAAATTACCACATTCAGGCAACTAGCAACAGGAGGACACAGATTCAAGCTGGGCCAGGGGAGATTCAGGCTGGGCATCAGGAGTAATTTCTTCTTGGAAAGGGTTGCTAAATATTGGAATGTCCTGCCCAGGAGGGTGGTGGAATCCAAGTTGCTGGAAGTGTGCAAAAAACCAACTGGACGAGGCACTTAGGGCTATGGTCTAGTTGACATGGTTGGACTCAATGATCTCAGAGGTCTTTTCCACCATAAATGCAAAGGCAGCAAAGAAATTTTTTTAATTGAAGTAATCTACAAAAAATTGCCTAATGTCATATCTCTGATGTCATGGACATCCTCAGCACAGCTGTTTCTGTGATGAATGTTGGGGTTATCTATTTTGTTGCATCACAAAAATGGTATCTAGCATTTTTGTGAATGGTGGCAAGGGAAAACCTAGGTACTTCTTTTTCTGTGATTGCTGAAAGGATCCTTGGTGACTAGTTCACTATGAAAAAAAATATGAACCTATTCTCAGTTTCATCCCTGGGAAGTGCTGGAAGATTTGGTGGTGGTGATGGTGTCCCTATATATGCAATTTTTCCCTTTATTCCATTTCACTGAAGGAGTCTGCCACATACTTTCAACTCAATAATTTCATACCCTTAAAAAAAGGTTTGCTTTTCACTAAGGTCTCTAAGAAAGCAATTCCTTGACAAAGGAGCCAAGTTGGAGACGTGCTTGTGTCTCCCCCAGACCTATCAGAGTGTGTGGATGGACACTTCCTGGAACAGTTGGTAATTGAGTCTACCAGGGCTGTTCCCACCTAGAACTGCTGTTTGTGAAGAGAGAAGGGCTTGTGGGAGATGTGGTGGACGGATGAAGTCTTGGACGTAGTGAGCATGAACTGAGTTTTCAGTTCTTGGTGAAACAAAGAAGAGGGTCAAAAAAACCCACTTCCTTGGACTTCTGGAGGGTGGAATTTGACCTGCTGAAATGAGTGGTTCAGAGAGTCTCTTAGGAAACACTCCTCAAAACTAAAGGGGGCCAGGAAGATTAGACACACTTTAAGAAGGAAACACTAAAGGTGCACGAGCAGGCTATTCCTTACGTGCTTACAAACAAGCCAGCACAGAAGAGCCATCTGTCTGAATAGGGATTTGCTGCAACTCAGAGGCAAAAAGAGTTTACAACCTTTGGAAGTAGGGGTAGACTTATCCAGAAGAGTATAGCAATATCAATAGATCATATAGAGACAAAACTGGAAAGGCAAAAGTTCAGCTCTATGTGGCAATCACTGTAAAAGATAATAAAAATTATTTTTATAAATATATCAAAAACAAACGGTGTTTGTATAAGCATATTAACAACAAAAGAAGGGCCAATTAAAATCTCCAGTCTCTACCGGATATTGTGTGGAATATTGTCACCAAGGATGAGGAAGAGGGCGAGGTACTTAATGTCTTTGTCTCAGTCTTTAACAGAAAGGCTGGTTATCCTCAGCTCGTTGACCTGGGCGGCAGGGAGCAGAATCCAGGAGGAAGCAGACAGTGACTTGCCACTTTGACAATCATGACTCCATAGGGCTGCATAAGATACACCCAAGGGTGCTGATGGAGCTGGCAGAAGGGCTCACCAAGCCACTCTCTATCATTTATCATCAATCCTGGTTAACTGGGGGGGGTCCTAGAGGAGTGGAGGCTTGCCAGCATGATGCCCACAAACAAGAATTGTGAGAAGGAGGATCCAGGAAACTACAGGCCTGACAGCCTAGTCTTGGTGCCAGGGAAGGTTATGGAACAGATCATCTCAAGTGTGTTACATGTCATATACTGTGAAACCAGGGAATCAGGCCCAGCCAGCAGCGGCTTAGGAAGGACAGGTCCTGCCTGATCAATCTGATCTCATTTTATGGCCAGGCTGGATGAGGGAAAGGCAGTGATTTTTGTCTACCTGGACTTCAGTGAAGCCTTCAATAGAGTTTCCCACAGATTCTCCCAGAAAAGCTGACAGCCCATGGTTTGGTCCGGTGTTCTCTTTGCTGTGTTAAAAACTGTCTGGATGGCTGGGCCCAGATAGGTTGAATGACATTACCAAGTTCCAGTTTAAATGATATTACCAAGAGGTTTATTGTTTTGGTCTGTTGAACAATGAACGAACCTCTTGTAAATATTTTAATTTTGTTACCATATTAACTCTGAGTATTAAGTAGGGTATTTGTATGAAGTAAAAGATTCATTGTGCTGAAAAAATATTTGGAAATCTTCAGGAATTCGAGCCTGCTGCCATATTGGCCAAAAATTATTTCTTAGGTTAAGATTTGGTCATGATTTAACTGTGTTCAAGAGTAGCTGCCAGGAGGCACTGATTGCCACATACACAGGTGATGACAGCTGCCTGCTGTTAGCATTTTGAGAGAAGGTGGGGGCAGCCATTCGTTAGGAATCAAGAAGTGTCTAAATTGCCTTTTGATTTGGGATCATTAAGAAAGCCTCTGAGTATTGGCAAATTTGAATTTGAATAGTCTACAAAGTGTTTAGGGTATGAAAGAAACCTCTTAAAATTAGATTCTCCTTCATGAATTAACACTAACTATTAGAGCGTGCTTGAGAGCTGGATCATCAGCTTATACACCTGTGGAGAGGCAGCTAGATACTTCAGAGCAAACAAAACCCTTGGATTTATTTCAGATAACAGACAAATGCACGTTCTCTTAGTTCTGACCATCTATTATTTAAGATTTGTGTTTGAAGCTGATTCAGGGCTGCATTTTTTTACAGAAAACTGAATTAAAATATTAGTTTTGTTTTGGGCTACAAAGAGTCAGGAAAATGAAAATGAAGGGAAATTTTTCTGCATATCCAATTTGATATACCTTACAGACTAATTCCACTCAACTTTTGTAGGTTTCTCATTTCATGTTGATGTTCCTGTGGCTCTTCAAAGAAAAATTTCCTTTGGTAATAAATTCCTTTTTCTGTTCCCTAAAGAATCTGTGTTTTTTCCTGATACACTTCCTGAAGAAAAATTAATCTGGAGCACATCCTAATTTTTTTTTTCACTTTCCTTTTTCATGGTATTGGAGGTATTTAACGCCTTTAACTTAAAGAAGTTAAAGGTTTTTTAAAGGTTCTATATTTTTTCTTCTCTTACAGTTGAAAAAACCATGTTTTCCTAGATCTATGTCCTTCTAGTTGCCAGCTTGAGTTTGGCTTCAGCCTGCAGTCCCACTTCCTGTCCTGAACACTGGACCATAGAGCCGTAGCTGGACTTTAGCAATATGGGTCTGTGTAACTTTGTAAAACACTTTGCTCTGCAGGTTTTCATTCCAATATCCCTGGCCAAGTACCAAGTTTAGAACTCAGTGAACAAGGAGTTTGGCTGCAGTTTTGTGGTCTGGATCAGACTCCTTGTCAGTTGAAATTTATTCATATCTCAAGAGGGGAGGTCTTCCTGGAAATAAGCCAGAGATCTGGTCGTCCCTGAGGTGAGACAACGGTAAAATGGAGGCTATATCAGGATTAAAAGTGAGAGTTTTATCACTTAGTGGTCTCCCTGGCTAATTTCCACCCCAAAAATCTGAGTTAGAAAGCGATAAAATATCCCCCCATTTTCTCTTCATGCCTGGCATCAACACTGCTTGAGAACTTCAGAAAATGAGTTACAAAGCAGGGATAAGGCTTTTCGACCTTGAGAGCTTGTCTTCCATCTTTAGCAATTTCTTCTCTTTTAGGGCCATGTGTGAGCTGTTCCATTACTCTTTCGAGAACACAGGCTTCTCTGGTGTCTCCTCAGGAAGAAGGTAGTCAGATTAGAGATCTTAGGAGATATTAGGAGTTGTCATCTTCTAGGTCTTCTGTCCTGGGAACTGGATAGAAAAAATAGTTGCTCCTTTCTGTAAAGAAAGCCTTCAGCACTAACCCCAGAATTTGGATCTTAAGTAACACAATAATATTCTCAAGTGGGAAAAAATCCAACTTTTTTTTTCAATTTTTATTTTATTTTATTTTATTTTATTTTATTTTATTTTATTTTATTTTATTTTATTTTATTTTATTTTATTTTATTAAGTTTTCTCTGTAAAATATTTGAGGAACATTCCAGAAGTAGATGCAGAGACTTAACAGAAGAAAGATATTTCATTCTTCAGGGAATGGGAATAAATATGAACAAGATGGTCACTCCAGAAATAGACTTTTTGATATAAGTTATTAGGCATTTTTGAATAAAGTTATCAGTAAAACAGGATTTTATTTCATTTAGCAATGGCCTACATCCCTCAATCTTTAATAACACTATTAAATTGTTTCCAAAGAGTTGCTGGGGAAACCAGACCTGAGACTTCTAATATTATACTCTAATTAAATGTTACTATATTCTTGAAACAACTGCCTTATCATGATTTTGCACATGTTCCTATATGTGCATCTTCCCCTTTAAAATCTTATCTGACTTCTCAGTAAGCCTGATTTGATCTCTGATGTTCCAGGATCGTATGTCTTATATATGAACTGTAAAGGAGAAATAATATTTCTCGTCTGAAACCTAGGAAAGATCTTTGAGATTAAGCCAGTCTCCAATTGTTTGTTCAGGTAGCTTGTTGTTTGCTGCTCTGTACTCTTTTGACATTATTTTGAAATTTTTTTTCTCACTTCCAGACTGAAAATAGAAATGTAGATTCATTGACTATTATGACACACAAAGAATCACGTTCTTTCCTTAATTAGACCCTTACAAATCCAGGGTAAATTTGCTGCAGCCAGTTCAGTTAATTTGGGTATCTCCCAGATGTAAGAATCCTGTCTTCATCATCTCATTCTTTTGCATATAGAAATATTTGTGCTTTAACAAGCACCTACCATGATAGAAAAAAATAGTTATTCGCCCTTGAATGAGCAGATAAAAACCAAGAGCATTTCTGGTTTGTGTGTTCCAAGTGTAAATCAGTTTCCACTTTGTTTTTTAAGAATACTTATACAACATTGCAGTTTACCAAAGAGACCACAGGGATTACTTTTGCCAAAAAATTGAATTATATTCTTCTTTCCCTCATTCTGTTCCATCTTTGTCTGCTGATTCTTGACAATAACCTAACACCTTCCACAGTGTTACTCAATCAAAATTATAATTTAGACATCAAATTCAGCTTTTTTTTTCTTTTATTTTTTGTCTTCTTTTGGTAAATTTCCATTTTATCTACCAGTAGAAACATTCTGCTAGTATTTCAGTACACTGTCTTTTTTTTTTCTTCAAAATGTAAAACTAGGCTTGCAGGAATTAGCTTCTTTAACCCATGTTCCACTGATACAGGAAAATATTTTACAAATTCTAACTGAAGATCAAAATGAATAGAATTGTAGCATCACAGAATAATTTTGATTTGAAAGGACTTCTAGTAATTTTCTAGTTTCATTCCCTTCTCAAAGCAGAACTATCTTAAATTTAGATTAATTTACTCCAGACCTTGTCCAGGAGAGTTGTGAATATGTGCAAAGCTGGAGATTTTACAAGTTCTTTTGGCAGCTTGTCCCATTGTGTTACCACCCTCATTGTGAAGATCTTTCCTCTATGATTGGCTGGAATTTCTTTTGCTGCAGGTTGTTGCCAGTGTCTTTTGACCATCTGCTGGAGACCTCGCTCCATTTTCACCATAACTTCCTATTTTAGTTGATGATGGCCCTTAGCTTTCTCATCTTGGATCTACATGTACTGAACTCCCTGAACCTCTTCTTTTATGTTCTGTGCTTCAACTTCCTAACCAGCTTGGTTGCCCTCCCTTGGACTTTTCAGTTTTTCAACATTTCTTATATATTTGGATGCAGTAGTCCTGATGTATTCCATTAAGGTTTGAACAGAATAATAATTTGTCTATGATATTTGAATTCGTGGATGACTTTTCAACATGTTGTAGCTAGCTTCTGGAGTTCTGGCTTGTAGCTTGGAAGTTCAGGATGGATTCCTGGTTATTTGAAATTGTCATTGTTCCAATGAGTCCAAAATGACTAAGACAATTTACCAGAGATAAAGAATTACCTCTTGCAGTGATGAAGTCAATATGTGCTTTGGTATGTCAACAGCTGCCAAAGTTTGAGTCTATGACAAGTTCCCTCAAAATCAGTGTCAAACATATTTTGATGTTCTTTTTAATGTCAAATGTTTCCTGGTCAGTAGCACACATTTTTTTTCATTCCGAATTTCATGAAAAATTTTCCGCAACTCGAATAATTAAAATAGACACTGAAGCATTTTGTGTTGTCATAGCCATATTTATACTCTTATGTACAGAAACACAAATATCAAAGTGTCATGAAACTCCTTCTTCTGAGCAAGTGTAGTCACGATATAAGATTTTCAAAATAAAAATTAGAATTTCATTCCACACTGCTTGAGCATTCTGATTGTAACATTCTACAGCTTTTCACATCACTTTAACCAGACCTCTTTAACTTACTTTTTCATTTTGAGGTATTAAGACTCAGGGACTAGAACCATCTTCTCTCCCAAAAGCTAATTCTTTGCAATAAGGTATTCACAATGCTACATTATTAATATATGTATTTTAATAGCCATAAAGTCAGAAATTCATCTTTGTATCAGTGTTTTCTAACTAAAAAGTAGAAGTCCTATAATTTTCATACTTAAATCTTCATAACCAAGGCTTCTGGAGGATGCACAGTAGTGCTTACTACTTTAATCAATGGAAACTTAAGATAAAAAAGATCATCTGACTTACCATTTAATAAAATTGTCTACAGAGGTATAATATAAGGAAATGGGAAGGTTTTCTGGAAGCTTGACAGTATTCAATAGCCTGGCCTAGCTTTGATTCTGGTGAAAAATGTATTTCAATTTGAAACGGATTTAATTTTGGATCTAGAACCAGTATCTCAATCACTAAATAATTTGAAATTGTCTGTGGCTATTGTGTCACTGGCATACTGTTCATCTTTCAGAAAGAGTTTTCTACTATAATATCATACACATATGCATTGCAGTTCTGACCTCCAGGACCTAATTTTGTCATTTCTGACAGAAGTATTCCCAGCCAAATTCAAAAGGCATTTCAGATAATAGTGGGTTGTTCCTTATTCACTCTCCAAACACAAATATTTTATTCTGGATTCACTATAATGTTTTCATAATTAGTGTAATTTCAAAAGGAGCAGATATTATTTCTTGAAATTTTCCAGCATATTTCCAATGTACTTTCTGGGTTCCTCTCCTGTAATCCTTTGTAATGACTTCAATTATTTTCTTCCTGTAGGTTTGAATATACTAAAGTATTTGAAAGAAAAACAAAATGTTGAGGTAATGTTAACATTCAAACCTGAAAATATCCTTTTCAATAAGAAAACTTACTGTTGGGGCAATGGAATGTTGTTTCAATATCTCTTGGTTTTATCACCTTCATTAATTATTTAACTGTACCCACTTTCTAAATTAGAAACAATCTAAAATATTTAGAGCACTAGTCTATTATTAAAGTTATTAACAGGCAAAGTGGCAAGTTGCTCACCAAAGCATACACTTAACAACTCTAGTTGTCCTCAGCCTTTGACAAAAATACTGAATAGGTGTCTTTCTTTCAGAATAGAAGAGAGGAAAAACTTGCAAAACGCTGGCAGCCAGTACTCCCAGTATATATCACATTTCAAAGGCTTCAGTTATTTATTTAGTTCAAATGTGGAGGATTTCTGTCGAATTCCACCTTTCCTTACTTTGAGCAATTCCAAAGTAGCTGGTAGCATAGCAGTCTAATTCTTTGTTCATGTTTGCTTGTGAAGACCATATATTGTGTCTAGAAGTTAAAGCCATTGTAATCTGGCTGCAGCTGGGATATCTACATAGAGAATATCGGCTACATTAACCTGTCATGAACCAGCTGGATAATAAGATATATGAGTAAGAAGTAAAGTAAGGACTCTAATTTGGCCCATGGAGAAACCTGAGAACTGAACTTTCATTGGGTTTTGGTAATCTGAGTGGAAAAACAGAAGAGGACTTTGCAGATAAAGTGTGAAATAAGTGTTTTCACCTTGTATTTCTGATTCATTAACACATATATATACCTAAAATGATTAAAGTGTATCTACAAATATAACTTTGAGGGGTTATTTCTGATCTTTTTTCAGATTCATGTTCGCTTACATTTGAAATTTGATAATTTGTTGTAGAGAGGTGGAGCCTTTAGAAGCTGCTGTGTTCACAGCATACCTTTTCCATCAAGGCTAGAGGGAATAGAAAAATCATTACTGAATTTTCAATGCTACTCCATTTTGCAGCAGCTTGAAAAATGTTTGTAGAACACTATGGTAACATCATTCCCCGGTGTTTATCAGGCCACCATTTGAGAGGTTGTTCATTACAACGACACAGAGAAACATTGGAAATAGTTTTGTGACTTAGCTGTAGGAATCAGTAGGTCGTGATACAGCCTCAAAAGGACATGCTGAGAGAATCCCATCACAGAACAAGGTAAATCTCAACAGCATCAACATCGACCTGGAAGCTGTATCACTCTCTCTTCAGTTCCACATCCTCAGCTGACTAAGCTTAAAGTTCTTTTACTCCCGCCTCAACTGGAACACCTGCAATAAAAATGTTGCAATAAACCTGCGTCAAATACAAAGTACTCAGGTATGCAATAGCCTCCTGAGGCAGAAAAGACTTTGATCCAAAGCCATTCCCTGCTAGAGGCTAATAGGTTTCAAACATTTTCTGATTTCCAGAAAACCATCATTGCCACTCACTTAATAGGCCAACAAAGGAATAGATCATACAAGGACCGAGGTAAAACTTATGCCTACCTTTCTCATGAGCCTAACTTTTAAAAGACCCAAATCTTCTTACCTTAAATGAAACATTTGACATTTTTAGTCAGAATTTTTCCCTAGATTTCTGAAAGATCCCAAGCCAACTTTTTGACAAATAGCTCATTCACCAAAAAATAAAAAACAAAAAAAACCACTTAGGTACATTAGAAAATATAGTTCAGAACTGATGCTATTCAGAGCTGTTACACAGACATCAGAAGAGTTATATTCAATTTCCCCCATGTAAATTTAATGCTGTGACTTCAAATGATGACATTACCGTAAGTGAAAAGGTCTTACAAGGAGTAATTCTCTGTTTTTCCATGGATTCAAATTAGTTATTTATCTACTTTTTAGCAAAAGCATTAAATTACCCTTCATAAATCATTACTCACTGTTCATAGACAGAAATGAAAAAGGGGATTTCTGCATGTGTGGAGTTATCTCACATGTAATGAATGTGATAAGAACCAGCACTAGAAAGAAAAATATAAATCCACTCCTTTAAACCCTCCAAGCCAGTACTACAGTACTTTTTATAAGTATTTCAACATAGACATATAAAATATACCAAACTCTTCTTTCTTCCTGTTTGTACACAAAAATTAGCATGTACATGCAGGCCATTATGCCTAAAATATTTAATATTTTTTAAAATAAATATGTTAAGCCGCTTCAATTTTTCTGTTCACTTGAAAGAGTTTCTATCTGTCTGTATTCTGCTTGAAATATTTAATGAAATAGTTTTCTCTACTGAGTGGTAGAAAACAGTAGCTATGTTCCTATTATCTGGTCATAATAAAAATAAAAACATTTACTTGTTTATCTTCCACTTTATGTAAATATATACAATTACTGCATCTTGAGACAGCAACGAAGAGAGCCAAAGTAGAATTATATGGCTGTACTTTATGGAAATACCTTATTTTTAACACTTGTTAACATTCTTAGCTGACTGTACAAAAAGACTGAATCAAGGTTAAGGCCCTATTTGTGTAAAAAGAAGTGTATTTATTTAGCTTTATATGCTCTGAAAGAGTTCTTTAAGTTCCTTTTGCAGATATTCAGTGGAATCTCAAAAATAGTGAGGACAAGGCAGAAAGCTGGCAAAAGCTAACAATTGGCATGGAAAACCAATGCATCTACTGGCAATGTATGACCAGGAACAAAGATACTAAGTCCTTTATAAAAATCTATCAAAACCCAGTGAAATGCAAGAGTGGAAGAAGCATAATACAAGAGAAATGCAAGAGATAGTTACTCATGAGGCTTAGAAGGAGCAAATGTTCAGTAATTCTTTTTTCCACATTCAGGCAAAAAAAGCAGATTGATGTATCATAAAAAAATTATTTTGGTACACGTTAGAGTTTTGAGTTTCTTAATAATGTTTATTTAAAAACTTCAAAAATCCTAAGTTTAAAATTTTAGACTGTTACAACATTTTAAAAGTTAAGCATTCTAAGAATAACTCTGAATTATGGAATTGGACAGGATCTCATGTACATTGTTATTCATTTTTATAGAAAACATAGTGTAGTGGAAAGCATTTAGATTTTGTAGTTAGGGAAAACTAATGGAGCAAAAGCTGTACAAGATTACTGAAGATGTTAGGTACATTGTTTGCCACTAAAGAACTTCACTCTCTTAGTAGCTTGCTGTAAGAAGAATTATTTTGTGTTCTATAAAACCTACACATTAAAAGTCAAAAGATAGGTTTCTCAAAAACTTAGAAATATTCTGCCTTTCCTTCCAACTTGTGCTCCATCAGCTTAATAATTCAGGGCTTTGTTTATCAGTGATATTGATTCAGAGTAAATGTGTGGGCATATTGATATGGAATGCAAAGAGTAGAGATAGGAACTTTGCATAATTAATAAGAATGGCTGTAGTGTTTCAGAAAGAGGCTTGTCAGCCATGTATTTTGTTTCAGTGGTCACTGGATCAAAAACAAAAAGAGCAACCACCGATGAGCTGGAAGAAAACTAATAAAAAAAGTCCACAAGCAGACATCAAAGTAAGTATGAGAAGCATGGTGTATGGTCTCCTACTACCTTTCTAATTATCTGATATGGTACTTTTTAAAAATAGTCTTGTTAAAAACCTAACACTCAGTCAATACTGGTAATGTGATGAGGAGTAGACTTCTGTGTGATGCTTGAATTGGCTCCTCAGGGTAATGGGGGACGAAAAAAAAAGCACTCACAAAATCAATGCAATCACAAAATACAATAATCCCTGTATTAAAGGGATTAAAATTTGGCTAACCAATAGACCACAAAATGTAACCCATAAATGAGGACTCATCTTCCTGTTGAGGTTGCTTCTAGTTCAAATATTCAAGAATCTGTCCTCACCCCATTGATCTTCAATACCTTTGTAAATGAACTGAAATAAAATATGGAATCATTGCTTGTAAAATGTGCAGATAATACAAAATCTGGTGGAAAGAGAAGTTACCATGGCTATAGGTCAGTTATAAACCAGGCTGATCTGATTCATATAGTGAAGTTGGCTCATTTGATCAACATGAGGCCGAAGATTGCCAAGTGTAAGGTCATGTAATGTACAAAAGAAAAAATGTAAACTGTGATTACTAGATGAGAGATTGTATCTTATAGTGCATTACAGTGGAATGGTTTACCACAAATAATCAAATAAACATGAGCTCTTCAGACCATATATCTACAAAAGAGTCTTCCTAGATGTATAGACAATTACCATACAGACTGCAGCCATGGTATGAGCTCTTCACCATAGAGAATAATACTGGCAACTCTGTTTGAAAAGGGGATATTAAGACATCAGAAAGGATTTTAGAAAGAGCCATAGAAAACTTACAGAGTAGAAAATTTGTCTGTTTAAAGACAGTTAAGACACTCCATGTACTACATTTATCTAAAAGTTTGAGGAGAGTCTTCATTATCATCAATGTGTCTACATACAAACGAGTTTTCTTACAGTGAATGCCCCTGCATTTTATCAGGACAAGCCACAGAATCCTAATTATTGGATAAAAAAGCAGGGAAATTAATAGTGGGCAAATCTTTAAATTAAATTATGATTTTAAAAATGCAATTAATTTTGTTTATTTGTAATTCACCATTTGAGCAACTTGTACAGAAATAGTAAATTTCCATCACCTGAAATTCTGATATGAAATTACCACCTTTCTGAAATATTTTGTGATTAAACACAAGTTCCGGGGATGTTGAATAACTTATTGAACAGAAAATTTTGTTAGAAAATCAGACTACTGTAATCCCACCCCCCCACCCCCCCCACCCCCCCCGGCCTTTAAATATTTTTAACTACTTGGAGTTATATGCAGGTTTTTCTTCCATTTTGGAGCCTGTCTCATGTACTGGTGTAACAGCCCTGGGATGCTGTGGCTTCCCAATGTGATGCCAAACACAGGATACAGGCATTCCTAAATGACTAATAGATGGACAGAAATGGAAAGCATGCTCAGGAGGGCTGACACTCACCCATTCCTTTTTTCTTTACTGTATTTGCATACACAGTCAATTAAGCTTTAAAAAATATTGATGCTTTTGAAATGTAAATATTTTTAAAATACTAATTTGGTTACTTCTCTGATGTTCCTATTTTACATCTATCATACACTAAATTAGAAGTGTTCTCTGAATGGAACAGAAGAGTTCATTTGGAAAGGACCATCTAGTCCAACTGCCTGGCTGCTCCAGGGCTGAACAAAAAAGCAGTATTAAAGGTATTGTCCAAATATCTCCTAAACACTTACAGGCTTCAAGTATCAACCACCTCTCCAGGAAGCCCATTCCATTGCTTGATCACCCTCTTGGTAAAGAAACGGTTCCTAATGTCCAGACTAATCTTTCCCTGTCACAACTTTGCACAATTCCCAGTCATCCTGTTCCTGAATCCCAGGGAGAAGAGATCAGTATCCTCCTCTCCAGATTCCCTCCTCAGGCAGCTGTACAGGGCAATGAGGTCACCACCAACCCTCTTTCTCTCCAAACCAGACAAAACCAGAGCCCTCAGCCACTCCTCACAGGATGTGCCTTCCAGCCCTTCCACCAGCTCTGTTCCCCTCCTTGGGACCCTTCAAGGACCTTCCCACCCTTCTCAACCTGTGGGGCCCAGCACTACACAGGGCACACCAGCGCTGAGCTTGAAGGAATGTACAGCCCAAGGTCTATCAGTATAAGGCAAAAAGCCTCATTGGATATTTCTTCTCTTTCATGTTCCCTAATGACCTTCAGCACATAGTGGTCAAATGGTAAAATGGCTTTCTTGGACTCCTTCTTTCTAATAACACATCTAAAAAAGCCTTTCTTCCTGTCTGACAAAACACTGGCCAGTTTCAACTCCAGCAGAGCTTTGGCCTTTTTTTGCCTTCTACCTGGATATGTGAACCACATCTCTGTAATGTTTCTGCAATGCCTAAATTCTTCCATAGATCATAAAATTTCTTTTTCCTGTTGAGCCCCAAGAGGAATTACCTGTCCAGCCAAGCTAATTTTCTTCCATTCCTTGACTTTCTTCTTGACTTACAGCAAAATGGGGCTCTGCATCATAGAAGTCTAGAATAGTGAAGGTTGGAAAACACTCTTAAGATCACCTGTTTACCTAGCACCATAATGTTCACTACTAAACCATGCCTCCCAAATCCACATGAATCACCACCAAGGATGGTGTGTCCACAACTTACTCGGCAGCTTGTTCCAATCCTTTGGATGGTCAGCCTGACCATCCTTTCAGCAAAGAAATTCCTCCTAATCCCCCTTATCTCCAGGCAAAAAACCCCAGCTCCCTCAGACAAGCCTCATCAGACCTGTTCTCCAGACCCTTCCCCAGCTCCATTCCCCTTCTCTGGACACGCTCCAAGACCTCAATGCCTTTCTTGTCATGAGGGGCTTGGAACTGAAACAGGATTTGAGGTGCGGTCTCACCAGTACAGAGGGATAATCCCTTCCTTAGTACTCCTGGCACACCATTGCTGGGGTAAATTATCTCCTCAGCAGCAGGGGTATTCTTCTAGGGACTTGTAGTTTGACTGTCCTGCAAATCTCCTTTTAACCATACTCCACCTGGACAGCCTTATGGTATTGCTCCTGCAGGGTACTTTATTAATTCTTCAGCACTTGATTAATATTACTCGGGCTCTACAATCCAATTTACCCCTTACCCCATTTTTGTATATAAGAAACCGCAATGGAGAATCTCGCTCTAAGAAACGCAGATTTGTAGCATCTGCCAAGAAATAATGGGTCTGCACTAATTTTTCCTCATAATACACAGTACACAAACTCCAAGGTCTAATACTTTTTTTACAATGACCCCCCCAAATAACAAGTAAAAGCGACGCATGGATAGCAGGGACATTCAGGAGTTAAAACAACTTACCGTGTTTTTCTCAGTTATTGATGATGACGCTGAAGCTTGATTTTCAAGTCACCTGGGGAGGAGGCAACTCTCCATTCAGGGGTATCCTTCTGGAGATCAGCCTTCTTTACTTGGGAGGTGTGAGTCCAGCCTTTTTCAGCTGTGCGAACTGAAATGTGGTGTCTTTTTCCTGTGTGGATTCTTCATGCACGTCGAGTTTTATGAGTGAAATATTTAGCCACGGCTCCAGAAGACCCTTTTCCGGGTATTCTCCGAGTTTTCCGAGAGCTCCCCCCCCCCAAGCTAGCTTTTATCCGACCCTTGGCTGTGGTTTTATCAGTGAAAATGGGGTTGGTGTCAAATCCAGTGCCACAAGGTATCTAACTCCCGCCGGGCGGCTGAATCAGTGGGGCGCCTCCCGAGCGGAAAAGGGAAACCCTAGACCCCCAAGACTGGCCCCACATTGGGCACCAAGTTTGTTGTAAATGATAAGCCGAATCCGTGAATTAAAAATATTAATAACAAATTTATTAATAACAAATTAAAAAATTAAGAATTTGGGAAATAGAAAAACTTCAGTAAAAACCACAACCAAAGTGCAGCTCTGATCCTGGGAATCAGCACTGGGTGAATTACAGATTCTGCCCCCTGGGGCACAGAATCTCCTTTGGTTCACAAATTCGGGGAGTGCAGGGTCTATTTTTACACAGTTTCCGGATTTATGCAACTGATTACTTCATCAGTTCTTTTGTGTGTATGGTCTTGGATTTATGTTCATCTGGTTTCTTCTTTGGATGTGATTTTGGTGAATGGCTTTTCTGGGGAGACATAAACCTATGTCTGGGTTTGCAGGAACCAGGTATTGAGATGTATGTCCTTGATGAGATTGGGATGATGAATATGGGGTGCTGAGCTCTTGGCTTATGGCCGATGCTGGCGGTGCTCAGCCCTATCTCCTATGGGTGGCACCCTCCTTTCTTTTGGTGATGGGTTATTCTCTGTTTCTGGCAGAGGAATGTCTTCTCGGAACTCTGCATTCTTTAGGCTTAGGAACATTATACAGTAATATACAAACTAACTCTCAGACTACAGTTATATAGGTTTTATACCATGTTATAAAAAAGAAAACACGAATTAATCCTACAATATTTATCACATCTGCTTAGCTGGTTTTAAAAGATATGTTAAGACTTTTCTAGGTTTCTTACTTAGTGCAAGTGCTGATGTGCAAACTGCAAGATTCTGAAGCACATGTATAATCAATAATGCATCTAGCTGCTCTCTGACTGAGTTCAATTGTAGTATCTATTAGATCTAGCCTTCCAATACCTTGCCTTGAAACAATAATTCAGGCATACCAGGGCAAGCTGTGCTACATTAACTTCTTTCTGGTAGTAACTGGAAGGAAATACTGCTTGCAGTGTAAAACCTGTGCAGTACTTTGTCCCCTTTAATGAAGTGACCCACCAAATTATTGTTATTCACTGATAACAGTATTTCTATACTCTTCTTTGACTTTATACAACATCTACATTGGCCAAATTATTTAAAAAAATTGTTGTGCCTTCTATAATTTTTAAGAGGCATTTGCAAAATAAAGAATATTCTGTACCCAGAAACTCACTACATGCTTTGTGTGGCTTAGACATTTCTTCTTTGTTTTTAGGAGTTTATTCAAACTGTATTTACATTTAAGAGGATGATCAAACTAATGTTTGCTGGAATTCCAGACATGTATTGAAGACAGGATAGCTTTTTTGAAATCAGTAGAAAAATTCCTACCCTTTGGGTCTAGCATTAGGAACAAAGATTCACAAAGCAGTTATTAACTTTTGGGAAGTGTATAACAAATGAGGACCTTTGGGCTGCTTTTATGGGTGGAAAAATATTCTGAAAATAATGAAGGGAAATAAATGGGTATCATAAATTATGACAATAAATACTAGCGTAATTGAAGAATTATGAGTATCTGCATATTCCCAGAGTTATGCAAATATAGGTAAGGGCAGAATAAGGCTGATGACTTTTTAAAATCTTGCAGTACTGTATCTCCTCAGTTAATGAACTGTTAATTGACAATCACTCTGAACTGGTTTCTTTTAGTTAAGGACTTTCAATGACCTTCCATTCACACCAATCCCTCACTAGATTCCCAGTCTGAAAAGTCAATACAGTTTTCAAAAGATGACAGATCCACATTCTGCTCTTTCTCCATTACAGAAAAGTCATTTAATATACAGGGAGTATCCTGCACTATCACATCTGCAATAGTTAAACTGAAAGCTGGAGGTCAATTTGCCAAGTACCTTACATCTAGGTCGGCCTGACTCCTGACAGGTCATAGTGCTCATTGTCATAGAGATGTTTACAATAAAAGAAACCTATATATTTTTTCTTTCATTCTATTCCTATCTTTAGGATGGAGTCTGCAAAACCTAATTACAGGCTGGGTTAATTCTTAATCTAGCAATGAGTAGAGGCATAAAACAGTACTGAAACATGCATAAATTATCCTACAATAAATTGTAATGATCTGGGCATTGCTATTAAGATAATGATGCATAAAACAACTACTGTAGATTATACAGTGATATATAAGACTTTTAGGTGGTAAGCCTCTGTCTGCAATACACTGAACTTAAGCATAATGTCACTGTTCTACAGCAGTGTATTTCAAACTTATTTAATATCTGTTTTTTTCTATTTTTTCCCTAGTGTCTTTTTATAAAGACTTTTTCCTAATCAAACCGAATTTACAATAATAATTAATATCTACTCTAAGAAATTGTTTGTGTCTGACTCTAGCTTCTATATTATTTGAATTGTTTCTTCTTTCATTCTCCCTCCAAGGAATCCTTCTCATTCCTTCTACAGTGGGCTGTGAATGGTATACAATGCTTTGTCTCTGTCTTTTCTTACTTCTTCACTTGGGGTACACACAAGCATAAATTCACCTAAATTCTCTGTGTCAGTAGCTCAGATATCTGTTTCTCCTCCAGTATGTGTACTGGTAACTTTTCATGATCAGCTATTGCCTTAAGACTGAATATGTTTTAATAATCTCCCTTCCCTGATAATGCTTTCCACAATTTCTGATCATCACCAACCACCTTTCAGCCTCCTGGAGATTTTTGAAATTACAATGATTCTCATAATCTAACCATGTTTCAGTTTTGTTACATTCTTCTGGGAAACATAAAAAAAAAGCCTCATATTTTTATTCCACAGTTCTATTTTCATCATTCAAACTCTTCTTGATCTCAGAAACAACAGATCTGTGGCCTTGACAAGTGCAACATTGTCATTCCCGTGGATATTTGACAAGTTGTTTTGCAGTTCATTTTCTCATCATAGCAAACACTCTTCCCCTCTTTACCTGTTCTTCCAGTTATTTTTACTGTCGTTTCATGTTTAAGACCTGTAGGACTTGATTCTCACTTACGTATTTTCTTTCATTTAATATGTAGAAATTGATTTACTTTTTTCATCTGCCTGGAACATTAGCCTTGCTGTCATTCTTGTTAGATTTTTTTAATAAAGAGAAGAATATTATTGTTTCTTCAGTGCTGGGTCACATAAAACACATTAGACTCATGTCCTCTGGAAATGTAATCGATATATTAATATATATATACATTTATTTTAATGGACACTATCAGAAATTTCTTCACTTCTTCATGGAAAAGAAAGAGCAACATTTCATTTACATGCTACAGAGCTGCAAGAATTTTCCAAATATTTGTTAAATATTTACTGCCTTTTATTGGATAGTGGAAATTATTATTGCAACATCTGCCAGATAATATTAGTTGTAGTTCTTAAGAAAAACTGCTAAAAAGAGCAAGCAATAATCTCCTAACTGTGCTCCAAGAAGATTTGAAAATCCATTCTATGTGAACTAAAATCAGTGGGTACCTCCTCTTCTATCTGACTTTAAAAACAGAACCAGGTAGAAAAATATGTTTTTAAAATGAAACCATTTTGCTTGCTTCTTTATGGCTAAAATTTAATAGAAGCTTGCTACTGAAATTAAAACAAATCAACAACAAGAAAACACTCAATAGGAAAGCAAGACTACTCTCCCCTACATGATGTCAACATTTTCATTGTTTTTTAGAATGAACCACTCAAAGAAAGTTCTATTGGTGGAGTAGAATAAATCTCTTGATGTAAATGTACAAACTTATATTGAAAAATTTTAAGGTTTTTGGTGGGGTTTTTTCAGACTGTAGTAAAAATGATGAAAATCTATGAAGTATAGCAAGTTGTGAATACCACAAATAATTAGCTCCCATCATCTGGATTAGGCAGCTCTGTTTCTTGAACCCAAATACTCAGAAATGTTCTTCCAGTTATAAGTTGTAACGAGCCTAATCATTATGGGAAGTCAAACAGCTTTTTTTAGTGGCTTGGTGTTATAATACCTACTTTAAAATACTTTTTTTTTTAATGGATTCATTCTATTTCTATGAAAAAAAATTATAATCTTGTGGCAACTAAAGTTAATAACCAATTTTGGTGAATATTACTAAATAGGTTCTCAAATAAGTGCTAGTTGAATACCAGTGTTGATAAAATGAAACATTTCCACATAAAATAGCACAAGTTGCACGTAGTTCAATAGAAACTGCAGGTACTTGCTTCTGTGAGTTGTGTAATGGTGCTCTTTCTTTCCTAACTCATATTTTTGAGATACTGTAATGTGTTTAATTTGAGCTGAAAATGATGCAGATTTAGTATTTATTCAAAAAGAAAGCTACTTTGTTTTTGTTGGGGTTTGGGTTTTTTAACACAGAGAGACATAAAAATTGCATCTAATAGCACCTGCTGCCTCAGCTAATTGATACATCTTGCATAGCAGCATTCTGGGATGCATAGGTTTACATGTCATTTTGACTCTAGGCCCTTAGTAATGTGGTGGCTTCCAAAACTTCCAATTAACTGAAAAAGCATAAGTCCAGCCCAAATACTTTTTTGAGGAGGCTACAAAAAGATAATTTATTTGAATTGGGACTCTATGATATTCTGCTAACAACATCTCTTAAGATGTACTTGTATGCAGATTTGAGCTTTTATTGTGCAACTTGGGCTAAGGAAGCACAGTAAAAATCAAATATAAAAATAAGTTAACTCTTGTAGCCAAGCCTGTTAAAATTAGCTAACCATATTATATTAAATCATCCATCTGTTTGTTACATTATCCTGGCAATAATAGTGGTAAACCAAATTTACTGGCTGTGTTTTATAGTTTGCTATCTATAATTTTAGTTTTTAATTTTCAGGATCTAACTTACTTGTACTGTGCTATTTTATTTACACAAATTTTTTTCTTCACCTTTACATATTTAATTATCAAGTTATTAGTTTTGAGATGATTTCTAAACAGCCAGAATGATGTGGTAATTGTACTTTCAATCCGGATATTCGTTGCTATATTTATTTCATAGTAAACAACTTTAAACTGCAAATCCTCTTTAGTTTCATTTGGCCCTGCCAAAAAGAAGAGAGAAATATGACCCTTTTCTCTGGGCTGTATACATTGCCATGAAACATGAAGGTCCAGATTGATAAAAGAAGATTTGTCAGTGAAATCTATGTCCTTCCGTTTTTCTCCTTTAATTGCTCAGTTCAAGAAGTCATAAAATCAGGCCATCTACACACCCCATAAAACATATGGAAAAAGTCAGTTCCCTAGATTGCAGTCTGTTAACATGGTTGTTGATATACAGAAATACATGAAGTAGAGCTCACAAGCAAGTTACTCAAGGTTTATCTTATTCCCCTACTCCAGAGAGGCCACACAACACATTTATTCATAGGCCAAAGCTTCTCATGCCATTCATTCTGGAAACAGGATGGGAACAGGAATGGCTGGAAATGGAAATGTTCCACTTTTTGCATCGTAAAGATGGCAGGAGTCACGGTAGTCGTTGAGGTGCTAGGAAGTGGCTTCTAGAATTCCTTCATCCTAAAGCTTTTCAAAGCATGTTTCTTGCCTCCTAGAAAGGTGCCTAGCATTATTCTGTGGCCCACATGAATGGAAGGCACCTTCCATCTCTTCTGCAGAAGTTAAAAAACAGTGGCAATCCAGTTTTCAGTGCATCATAAAAGCTGAGAATATTGGGAGATCTGTTTCCCTGAGGAGATTTTTCTATAAGACATGAGCACCCTAAGTTTCTAGTCCTGGCTACAGGGATTGCTTACTCATCCTGCATTAAAGAGTCATACAGCAGCGTGGGAAAAAATGTTTGCATAAAAAAAAGAGATAAAACCCAACCAAACTCAAAGAAGTCTATACCCTCATAGGCACCTAAGTGCTTGGGTGAAGCTTTAGAGGTAACTCAGGAGGACTTGGAAATTTCCTCTGGTTGCACTTAAGGCACTTACATATTTTAGTTTTGTGTTCAGGACCTAATGGACATAATTGAGCAATTTATGAAAAACACTTACATAAATAGCCTGTAGAACAGGGTTTATGTAACAGACATTAATGTCAAATCCCAAATGATTCTCCTTTAAACAGAGGGAAAAAATGCTTTCAAAAGAGAAAATAAGAAAGGTTGGGTTTTATTTCAAGCTTCTTCTATCAAACCTCAAATCTTTTTAATTTAGTTGACAGCAGATTCCACTGGAAAAAAAAATCCTGGAGCTCAGCAAGTTATTGTTCCCACGTGCTGAAAGACAAGAGGGTAGGGAAGATGACCAGCCTGATCGAACAGAGAGTTTTGGCTTGAACTCAGAGGAAAACATAGAAAGAAAATCACCTCTGAAAGATGGAGCAGGCAGTTTGGGAGGGAGTATCACAAGGAACAAAAGGAGATTGAAGGAGAATCTCCATCTTTTATTGGATTCAGGGGGAATCACAGTGACAAAAAATGAGGAAAAGGCCAGTGTGCTTAATGCCTTCTTTCTTCAGCCTTTAGGGGAAAGGTGCATTATCCTCAGGATACTAAGCCCCCTGAGCTGGAAAACAAGGTTGGGGAGCAGAATTAAATCCCCACAAACCAAGAGGAAATGATCAGTGACCTGCTACACCTACCTCTAAGACATACACAAGTCTAAAAGGCTGAACAAGATCCATACAACGGTACTGAGGGAGCTGGTGAAAATGTTTAACAAGACACCTTTTGTCATTTATCAGCAGTCCTGGATAACTGGGACGTTCCAGTTGACAGGTATTTGGCAAATGTGACCCTTATCTACAAGAGAGATTATGACAAGGATGCAGGGAACTACAGGCCTGTAAATCTGACCTCGGTACCAGGAAAGGACATGGAGCAGATCACAATCATAGCACAATGTATAGCAAATGCAAGACAGCCTGAGGATCATGCCCAGCCAGCAGGGGTTTGTGAAAACCAGGTTCTGCTTGATCAAGCCGATCTCCCTCTGTGACAAGGTGACCTGCCTACTGGATGAGGAGAAGGCTGTGGATGTCTGTCTGGGCTGAATTAAAATAAAGCCTTTGACTCTGTCCCCCAGACATTCTCCTGGAGACACTCTTCCCGTGGCTTGGATGGGTATGCTCCTAGCTGGGTAAACAGCTGTCTGTAGTGCAGGGCCTGGAGAATGCTGGTGAATGGAGCTCCTGGTGAATGGAGCTACATCCAACTGGCGGCCAGTCAACAGTGGGGTTCCCCAGGGCTCAGTGCTGGTGCCAGTCCTACTTAGATCTTTATCAAAAACTTGGATGATGGGTTGACTGAGTTTCCTCTCAGTCAATTTGTAGACAACACCCAGTCAGGTGGGAGAGTTGATCTGCTGGAGAGAGGAAGGCTCTGTAGAGGGATCTGGACAGACTGGAACAATGAGCTGAGGTCAACAGTATGAGATTCTTAAGGTGAAGAGCTGGGTTCTGCCTTTGGGTCACAACAACATCATTCACTGCTGCAGACTTGGGGCACTCAGGCTGGAAAGCTGTCTGATAGGAAAGGGCCTTGAGGTGTTGGTCAACAGCAGCTGAACATGAGCCAGCGTGTGCCCAGGTGGCCAAGAAGGCCAATGGCATTGTGGCCTGTATCGCCATCGGCCGCAACCCAGTGAGCGGAAGCAAAGGCAGAGGAGTACCCATGGAGAACCCTGATGATCCTGAGCCTACTCATGTGCCCCACAATTGGCCGGCATCCGTAAAAAATGCCCAGTATTGAGACAACAAGCCGGATAAGTGAGTGCAGACTTTGTCTCGAGACTGCCAAAATGGTACAAGTAAAAGCAGAGACTCTACCTTACCTGGCACAGTATAACTGCCCTGAAAACAAGCAGAAGGGGTACTGCGTCTCTAATGACACTCGATTTGGGGTGTGTCAAGTAGAAGGGAAAATCATTTACCACAACCCAGAAGCATTACCCAGGAGACAGAGGTCAAAGCTACTTCCTACAAAAGGGGGTTTTTACACATAAGAAACCAAAAAGAGATACTAAAAAGATGACAAGAGTACCTACCTGTAATCAATATAATCTCACAATTTGGATTAGAAGAAAGAAAGAATCCACATTTGTGGCATACTTCCAGGTTAATAGACTTTGTTAGGACAACAGTAAATTAAATATGTGTATGATGCATGGAAAAACCTACTGGGTTGGGAGAAATCTAAAATATGATAAATTGTCTCGTAATAATGAACCTATTATGTTAAATCTCATGAAAGAAGATGATGAAAGGATATGTCTAAGATATGAGAAAACTTTCTGTTTTTCAAGGAATGAAGAAGGATTAGACCCAAAGACTAAAAATACAAAAATTAGCTCAGAAATTGAAAAAACAAAAATCAGAAGCTAGACAGAAACAGAGAGAACAAGAAAGAGTCAGAACATAAAGGGCACAATATGACAAAATGGTGATTGGTGGTTGCCCACCTCAAGCAAAAACCTTTTTATAGAATTAATGCAAGAAATAATAACAAAACTAGAGCTAGTAAATTGTTAGACATGTAGAAGATTAAAATCAGCCAAAAAATAGCCATGGAAGTGTAAGAGCTTAACCCCAAAGCAGCTTCTAAAATAGGACAACAAGCAAATGTCAAGGATACTACTCCAACAAGAGGGGTGGGTATTAAATCAGAAAGTAATTGAAACTATCTGCATTAGCAGAGAAGGAAGGGAATACACTGATGTAGTAGATTATACCCCATGTAGTTCCACTTTAATGGTCAATTCAAACAACAAATGAAAGATTTGGCAACCAGAAACCCCCACGAGGTATTGGAGTCGTTTAAAGGAAGATAAATGTGAATGGATAAAACACATAAGATTATGTTGGAACAAAAGCTCTGAAGTTAACCCTTACCAATCCTTAGAAAATCTGGAGAGATTTTGGAGAGAAACTGAAGGGGTATATATCTAATGAAAAGCCCCAAGAAGTATATACTAAATCTGTGGGAAAAAAGGCTTACAGTGAACTCCCCCAAAGACAAAAAAAAGTTCTTGTACCCTAGGAATGATTCAGCCATTATTTTTCACACTACCAAAAACTGAAAATAATTTGCTAAGAGCACCTCTGTATGAAACTCTAAGTAGGGAAAAAAAGAGAATTAAAGAAAAAGCTTCCTAATGTAGGGGGGAGTCAGAAATGAGAAAATAAAGAGTAGCCTGCTAAATGAGTAATAGAATGCTACAGCCTGGTTACCTTGGCTCAAAATAGAAATTAGGGTTATTGTACCCCTATCTACTTGTTAAATAGACTAATGAGACTACAAGCAGTAGTAAAAATTGTGTCAAATCATACCTTGGAGGCACTGAAACTACTAGCGAAACAACATTCTCAGATGCGGGCACTTGTTTACCAAAATCATATAACATTGAATTACTTGTTGGCTGAAGAAAGAGGTGTCTGTAGTAAATTTAATAAAGCTGAGTGTTGTATTGAAATTGATGATTATAAAGAAACTATCCAGGGTTTGGCAGCAAAAATCAAAAAGGTAACTCATGTCCCAGTGCAAAAGTAAAACCCTATACTCCAGGCCTCATAGTAAGACCAACTATTTCAGACTAGAGCCTAGAAGAAACAGATAGCCTTGTTCATACTCTGTTCCATAACAAGAGTAATTTTCTTGCCTTGTTTAATACCCTGTCTTATTCGATTAATACATTCTGTCGTTCAAGAGATGCAGATAGAAGCACTTCCAACAAACCCAGAAATGACTGCCAGAAATTGAAGGCAAATCCCTGGAGTCCCAAAATTATTAAAGCTAAAAAAACCAGACAATAATAAAAATAAAACAGCTAAGGCACTAGCAAAATTTGAGATACGAGTAGCCAAAAAAATTTTGAAAAATAGTGCATCCAACCAGATAAAGAGTGGAATGAATTCATAGATTAATTTAGACAGAAATAAACTAAAAAATTTTGAGATTTCTTAAATCAAAACAAATAGTAGTCATAATGAAAATAGACACGAATTAATGTGTTAATATAAAAGGAGAGGGATTGTGATAAATATTGTAAGATTAATTCGTGTTTTCTTTTTTATAACATGGTATAAAACCTATATAACTGTAGTCTGAGAGTTAGTTTGTATGTTACTGTATAATGTTCCTAAGCCTAAAGAATGCAGAGTTCCGAGAAGACATTCCTCTGCCAGAAACAGAGAATAACCCATCACCAAAAGAAAGGAGGGTGCCACCCATAGGAGATAGGGCTGAGCACCGCCAGCATCGGCCATAAGCCAAGAGCTCAGCACCCCATATTCATCATCCCAATCTCATCAAGGACATACATCTCAATACCTGGTTCCTGCAAACCCAGACATAGGTTTATGTCTCCCCAGAAAAGCCATTCACCAAAACCACATCCAAAGAAGAAACCAGATGAACATAAATCCAAGACCATACACACAAAAAAACCGGTGAAGTAATCAGTTGCATAAATCCGGAAACTGTGTAAAAATAGACCCTGCACTCCCCGAATTTGTGAACCAAAGGAGATTCTGTGCCCCAGGGGGCAGAATCTGTAATTCACCCAGTGCTGATTCCCGGGATCAGAACTGCACTTTAACTGTGGTTTTTATTGAAGTTTTTCTATTTCCCAAATTCTTAATTTTTTATTTGTTATTAACAAATTTGTTATTACTATTTTTAATTCACGGATTCGGCTTATCATTTATAACAGCAGATATCATTTATTCCAGCAATTAAAAATATATGTGGTCATGAGGTTACCACAATGAAGGATATTTATTTGGTTCAGTACTTTAAGACTCCTATTAAATATTGCAGTCTCAAGTTGACCTCTAGTTTCCACTCATTAGATAATACCAGGCATTTTCTATTAGGAATTGATGTGTTTCTTTTGCACATCAGTGCACAGTGGATAATTTAAAAATAAAAAACACATTGGTTAAAGGAATAGAGTATGCTATTAGCAGCCTTTGATCTGGGAAAGCTGCCAGTCTAGCTGGTGTCAAGTTAGCTAGTATATAAAAGAAGGAGCCTATACCTTCACATTAGTACTATTTATTTCACTTCTATAAAGATTTTCCTTTTCGAGATGTAAAAATTTTGACTAACGAAATGCTTTCTCTTCACATTTATCAGGGAATAACACCCTCACCCTGAATTCCTCGACACGACCAGTTCAATAGTTACAACTTTTTAAGAAGGAATTCTTTATTGTTTGTTCGTTTGTTTGTTTTAAATGCACTTCCTGGAAATTACCCTGAGGCAGCTGTTCGGTTGTTGTTCTTTTCTCTTCCCCATCACAGACCATTATCTTTTGATGGGAGTACATCTAGCTCTGATATGATAGCCTCTGCCTAAGCCAACAAAGTGTACCAGTATCCCTCGAGAATAACAGGAGCAGAACCTGCGGAATCCAGGATCTGAGGATTTTCAGTGAGATGAAGGGACATAAATTCAAGAAGTGTATTTGGATTGGGTGCAGAGAGTAGAACTAAACCCTAGAACAACAAAGTAGCAAAGATGTGTGGTGTTCTCCCTTTTTAGCTGATGCTGAAACCTTCAGGCCTCTGACTATCACTTAGTGCTCCATCACAGAGGTATTCAGGGCTAGACGATCAAAATGTCTGCTGTGTGACAAGTCAGTGTAAGGATCAGGATAAAGATACGCTGAGGAAGAAAGTCAGAGGACAGTTGAACCCATCATTTGGTTGTTCTGAGGGCTAGAATTTTATTATTTATGAGACAGATGAAGTTTGATGTTCACTGTAGTGTCAAAAAGGAATTAAATTTGCACCCGCAAAACTGAGATTCCTTAAATGGGTCAATGCTTCTACTCCTGTTTCTGTGCTTTATATAAAATAATTTAAACTGTCTCCCAGATATGTTCTTTATTCCCTTCTTCCAACTATTATGCAGGCTGTCCCAAAAATTCAAAGTGCCTCTTTTCCTACTTATCCAAGAAAAGCCAGATGGGTAGTGGGATTCCAGGGAAATGTGTTGGTCTGTCACTTGAAGGAGGTCTGTAAGAAGAGAGATTGCAGATGTATCTTCCATCCTGCCACAGTTGAGGAAACAGAGCAGGGGACAGGGAGGGATTGAATATGGATTTGCCTGAAATTGAACCAATTAAGAGATAAGCATTCACTTCAGAACACACTTCCATAAAGTAAAGGTGTTAGCTGTGCTTCGTGATTATGGGTTGAGCTCTTGCTCCCTCTGTCAGAACTACAGAAAGCTCCCAAAGATCTGTAATGTTGGCAGGTTCTTGGGACAGGAAAGAGAATACATTTGAAGGGATGCAACAGAGTAGAGAAAAAATGAGAGCATGACAGGAACCAGTCTCCTATAATGTCTGTGTTTGTGTCTCAGACACCTACTTTGATGGAACTTACACAGCAAATGGTATGGCTCAAGACATTTAAACCCTTTGATCATAGCCATGTATACAGCTATAACCTTGGAATGAAATTTTTCAAAATTCGGTAGGAATTTCGTTAAGTTAGTGTATTATTGGTGAGTATAACAAATAGAAACATTGCAGGTAAGCAGCATTGCCTGAGGTCAGACATTAGTCCAACAAGCTGAGGACTAGGAACAGCAACATTATGTCTGTTACCAGTCTACTTAATATTTAAAACGCTTGTTACAAACTTTAATTAATTCTGACTGTAAATGTTTGTGATACTTAAATATTGCGTTCCCATGTGAAAGGATTAGCTGAGACAAAAAGAAGGGCTTAACTTTCAAAGGTACAAAGCAGCCCAAGACCTAAGACACTGGTTGTCTCTCGCTGAGACTTTGACAAGTACCTAAACGCTTTCAATGCCATTGATGGTGTAAGGAAACTTTGGAAAATTCCATTTGGTACCAAAGGTACTTAGATATTTTTGAAAATCTGGCTTCTTGTGTCTTGCCTAGTCATGTACCACATCAGAGGTAGTCAGACTGGGCCAAGTGTGTCTCAGAACACCTGCATTGATAATGTTCCCTAGCATACCTAGAGATAAGCTGTACCTTTTCCAAGCCTGATACTGGCCTGAATTGTGACACAGAAAGTAGTAGCTCAATTGGGCTCAGTACAGCTACCCTTGGGCTGCATCTACATCATCATATACACCACATTTTATTACCAGAAATTCTTGAGGCATCTGATATTAAAAAAAGTTTCCAAACCAGCCTTTCTAGAATGTTCCCTGGAATGAAATTGCCACTCATACAATACTGCTGACCTGGGTTTGTATTTCTTTTCGTGATTATAGTGGGACTTCATTTGTTACAGACCATGAAGAAAACAGCTGCCCACAAGCCCTGTTTTCCATTGCTCTTTGCCTTATCAACTGTGCCCTGCAGTTCTTGCAAAGGACTGCCATTGTCATGTACTCAAATCCATTGAATCCTCTTTCTGAGATCCTGTTATGCTAAAATGTGTTTTGTGTAATTGTGTTTGATCTCTTTTGCTCTCGAATTCCATAAGAAAGAGTCATGGGTGTTCGAGGAAAACAAGCATGCAGATAGACTGTAAATACTGGAACGCGATGGGCCATCAGGAGCACTTTAGTTCTGCATTGCAGTCCTTAATACACAGGTTGCAGTAGCTCTATCCCAGACACTCGCATCTGTGTGGGCAGGGTAGCATAGCTATTTCATGGGGTGCAAATATCCTCCATATAGTGAAGTCTTGAGCCAGAAAAGGAATTCCTACTTTTTTTTTTTTTTTTTTTTTTTTTCTCCTCCCCCCCTCAGTTTCTGCGATTTTTTTTTTCCGGAAATAACCTACAAACAATGCACAACACACAAAAGCTCTACCCAATCTTCAACTGCGAATCAAAGAGGGCAGACAGCCTCGAGAATAACATTTCAACAGAGCCTTTGGAAAATATTTCATCCACTCTGTGCGATCCAGCTGGAATCTGTTCGGTGTGCTCCCAAATCAGCTTGATAATGAGCTCATAACTGTTGATAGCAGACTGGCTGATTCATAAGCTGCTTGTCACTATTTCATAAGTGATACATGAGTCACATATTTAAATAAATTCAACATAAGAAATATTGGGGAGCCAATAAATCTGACTATTTCTTATTAATCTATCCAAACATCTCCGGCACTGTCATCCTGCTTTTTCAAATTTTGCTATGCCCATCTTCTTAAAATTTACTGTATATGCAAAACCAGCAGTGCAAGCAAGATGGTAATCAGAGCATAAAACAGACACATGCACTCTTCTACGTATTAATAAGTTAGTGGGGGTGGATGGAAAAGAAATGGAAAATAAAACAGGCCTCAGATAATTCCAGAATGACAGAAGTGATGTAATGCTCAAATTATAGTTCTTTGAAGTAGGCTCTGGGTGAACTAAGTACATAGCACATGGCGAAAATTGTGTGGCAACTGCTGTGGTGGAATTTGTCTTGATTAAGACTCCATATGAAAAGATAAATCTTTCTAAGTAGAAAGAGGAGTTCAGTGAATTGAAGCCAAAAATTGAGCATGCCATTTGAGTACAGGAAGTGAAGTAAACATGAGTTTGCATAATGTATTAGAAACCCCTGTATTGCATTAGGAAAATTCATGTCTATATACTCTCTGAAAACAAGATAGAGCAGTTGCTAAACTTGCTCTTTAAATTTTAAAAAATCAAGATCATATTTATTCAGACTGTGGTCTCAGCATCCATAAAATGAATTAAGACCTTTTTGTTGCTTTGTAAGGCCTGGGTTGTGTTTCTGACACAATTTGTATCCTCCATATCTAGAATACACAGTACTGTGGGGTCATGGTAAAGAATGAAGTTTCCAAACTCGCTTTAGTGTGAGCTGACTTGTTCTTTCTGATCAAACGGTGAAACCCTGCTATAACTTACTGTAGCTCATAGATGGATTAATCTTGTGATTTAACAAAAAAGTATTTTCTTACAAAGTAGGTAAGTGCAAACCCTTAATTAAAAAACACTCAGAAACCCCCCAGTGATTCATCCACATACATTGAAAAGCAAGACCAAAGCAGGCACAGCTTCATCCCCAAAGCAACCCTCTGGGCAAAAAGATTTGGAAAAGATTTTAGACCAAATATTGAATACCCATAATATACACTAATTGATACAGCTATTTTTCCTATTATCTCTTACAGTTATATCTAATAACTGCATTATCAACACTTTGTAGCTGATAGTTATGTATGTAGTAGAAAAGCTGAGGCTGGTCATAAGTTTTGTAGTCAGTTGTGGATTTGCCTTGTCACTGCCTCCAGGTCTTGACATTTCTTTCAAAGATTTAATTTTTTTTCTGTTGATGTAATTCATAGACTCTGGGACTTTTCTATTTTTTATGTAGGAGTGACTATTTTTCCACCATCAACTGATATAATTTTAATAAAAAGAATTTGTTTTCAATAGTACTGGAAGGACTTAATTGTTGAGACATTCAAATATATTGTTTTTCATCCCCTCCCAAGACAATAGAACCATATTTTGTTTATGTATTTATTTGGTGCCTCAAACCATAAACTTGGCATTGGGGGAAACAAGGAAATATAAGCAAAAGATATTTTGTGCTCTTCAATAGGGTTTTGGGATCTTTGTGGTCACTTTTTTGCAATCTTGTAAATTTGATACTCCAAACCATTATTAATAAGGGATGACACTGAAGCAGAGCATTCATTGAAACACACTAGTAAAGGTTTGAATTTTGTTTAATTCAGAATATGCAGGCTGTAACTTGTGATGTAAAACAGTGCAGCTCCATTTAATCTAGTTGAGTCACAAAATTTGAAGCACCTAGTACTATAGTCTTAGAGTTTTCACAGAATCACAGAATATCTAAGTTTGGAAAGGACCAGTGGAGCATGCTTGCTATTTAATATTATTCCCTATGTTAGAATGTAGAGAGTTGTTAGGCAGATGGATGGTTCCAAGGACCTACTCACACTTGTAATACTACTCGGTAATGTTTAACAAAATCCACAAAATTAGGCATCTTAGCCAAACACACCCCTAGAATTACATTTGTAATATGGCATTAATACGTTTATTATCACAGAGGGAAAGGGCAACCATGCCATCACTCCTCAGAATGCAATGGATCAGCTTCAGTCATGGGGTGGATTATGGTGGTGCCTCCTCTCCCCCTCCTCCTTGGGCCTGCTCTATGACCTCAGTGGTTCCTGAAAAGCCTTGACTGAACAAGCTGAGCACTCCTTTCCTGTATCAGGAATTTTTGCATGATAAAGGTGGAAACAATTCTGACTGCAGCAGTTGCCTGAGCAAGGTGGGGAACAAAAGACAAGCAGCTGACTTTCTTATCCTTGCTAAATCATTTACCTGAATTGTAGTCCAAGTGAAATGGAACCATTGTTTCTGGGTTTTGTTTTTTTTAAAAAAAACCAGCCCTCCAAAGGATAAAAACCTACTGGTAACTAAAGCAAATCACCTTGTGACTCTGTGAAGAGCAGACCCTTTGAGTTTTCCTAGGCTGCCAGGGCTGCACAGTAACTCCAAGTGGGATGACTTTTGGAGCTCACCATCATTCCTGTTCGTGATACTTGAAAGACCATTGCTGACAGTGAGAAGTAGGCTGACTCTTTCAGGCACAACCCATGCCTGGGGTGAAACATCAAGAGATTTGACATGAGTATCTCACTGAACCTCAGGGAAATTTTTGATGGGTACTTTTACATGCTTTACATAGATGAATAAATTTCTCTGCCACTGCGTGTGTGAATTGATTATGAAACGAACATTGTCACTGTGGATCTATAATCAAGTTGTTGTTGTTGTAATTGTAGTACGTCCTGTTGAATCACTTTGTTACTATTAAATTAGTCAATGATTAAGTACTGCTAAACCCTTTTTGTAACCTTATATTTTTGCATCCATATGCTTTGCACCTTCAATCTTTTGCAACTCCTGTCTCTATGTAAATCATTCTTAGTTGATTCTAATGAGATTTTCCTATGTGTGCTTCATCTAGGTCATAAGCAATAGAGTCAACTTTTCCATCTAGCTCTGTTAAAGTTTCACCTTCATAAATTTATATTAAAATCTGTTTTTTGCCATTAACCTTGATGGTGATTCTTTAAGTAGCCTAACTGTTTATTCATGACAGTAGACTACCCTTTTACTTATATTGCCCAAATAACAATAAGCCCACCTCTGCAAAGAAGATCAGAACCTTTGGTGAAGCTGTTTAGAAGGTGCAACTAGCCTGTCAGTGTGGGCTTGGGTGCTGTGGGTGTGCCACCATCCATAACCCTCCTCTGCCCCATTCATGGCACTCACATGGAGGCAATACCCTGCTACACACCCTATTTCTCCTCTAGCTGGGGTCCCAAGGAGGTGCCAATGGCTGTGGCCATTCAGGAGATAACAATGTCTTTGGCATATAATATTATTTTTAGCCAAGATGGAGAAGGAGGATCCAAGGTTTTACGCCCAGGGGTCTCGCACAAAGAAAGGAAAATGCTGTTTTGTTTCCAAATGAGCAGCAGCAACAAAGATTAGAGCCCAGTGACCATAGTGGCGTGCTTAGTGCATATGTGTGACAAGAACAATATGCCAATTCTTAATGAGAAGCAGAAATTTTTTGGCTCTGACTGCAAGATTTTCAAGTCTTTACAGCCACTTTTAACATGAGAGGCATATGTGATATTTTCTTCATCTATAGCTACAAAAGTACACATAGACATCAAATGTACATGTGAAAAAGGGGAGAAATGATGCATGTATAACTAAACAGACTGTGAGGTGATGACAATTTGTAGGCTACATATTGAATTTATTTAATTTAATAGACAATAGACTGTCCTAATGTTTTAAGCCAACAAAGTATTTCCTGGCTCCCAAATGTCAGCTAAAATAACTTTTTTTCCTTGTCAATTTCCAGTTCTTGGCTACATTTTGTGCTAATTTCAAACATATGTCATATACAAAATATGTTAATTTTGAAAGCCAAATCTGGCAGGAGATGCTTGTTGAACTGGCATAGAGAAGTTTGGGACAAACAGACAAGCTCAAAGCTGGCAAGATGCATTTACAAACCAAAATGTGCATTTTTAAAAATGTTTTCCAGCTATTTCCATGTGCACTCAGGCAGGAATAATGAAGGAAAGACAAACAGCCTGTAAGAAAATTTCAATGTGAAATGAAAACACCTTTAATTTAGACATCTGCTGCATTTTCATTTATCCCATAAAGTTGAAAAAATCAGAGTTCAGTGTTTTATAGAGTCCTTAAATACCATAGATGAAAATCAGGGTAATAGAAATGTGATGGTGTTTATAATACATATTTACACTTTACTGAAACAACCGCTAGTGAGATTGGCCATAGAAAAGCAGGTTGTTATGATTTTTGCAGAAATCCCATAGATTTCCATCAGTTCAAATCAGTTGTTCTTCACTTGTTCATTAAGCTGCTTTGCAGAACTATTATCTTCTCAAAACACTCCATGAAATATTCATGTCAGTTAAAAATAATCTCTCCTCAATATTGACACTTTATGAGTTTAACCCAAAATTTATTCAATTTCACAGTGATTTTTGTTTCTTTAACTTCTTTGTACTAAAATATTTATATATATTTTATATATAAAAAGATATTTATATGTGGCAATAAGCATGTATGTTTAATTCTTAAACTACTACTGCACTTATTTGTGCATATATATTATTGAACTGATTGTAGCAGTAGGACTTCATGTCATTTAATACACACAGCAATTTTGATAATGATGGATGCAATTATAAGAGATGAATCTTTAAATAAAAATAAATATAGTTGCAAACTGAAGTGTAAAACTCTCTCAAAAGAATATAATAATGCAGCATAGAAGAGTACTAAAGGGAAAGACTGAAGATAAGAATATAATCTTGATTCTGTTTTATTAGTTGGATGTATTACAAACTCAGATTATGGGAGCATTTGCCCTTTTTCCTATACTTTCTAATTCTTTACTTAAAATTTCTTTTGTACTTCTTTGCTTAGAATTCCTTTGCTGTGTGATTTAAGCATATATGATTCTTAAAGATCTGAATTAGAACAAAAAATGTGTTAAAACTTTCCTTAGTTGGACGTTCTGAAAAATTTTGGTAGGAAGTATTGATAATGCCAAGCATCACAAAATACATATCTGGTGTTAAACTATCTAAATATATTAAAAATTTAAGTATAAGAGTAAAAACGCAAAGAAACGGGATAATAAAATCTAAATTGACTCATTTACAGGAAGAAAACCACACTTTCTCACATTCTAAAAATGGAAAGAGTGAAAACAAATAGTTGCTTTTTTTATAAACCAAAACTCTTCTCTGTCAGAATATTTTGACTTCACTAAGACTACATTTTTAGGCAGACAACTATTGGACTCTGCAAAACAATTGCTCACCTCTTACCTAAACTAAGTAACAATCTCCTTTGAAAGCCAAGTTATGAATAACTTCTGTAGGTGGGAAATTCCACATTTGTCTGCTTAGACTAGTTCATATCCTGCTGTCTCAGATAGACACATAATTTCAATAAATGCTGAAGAATATACTACTACAGATCTGCTGTCTGAACAAAGGCAGAAATTAAAAAAGAAAGAAGTGACAGAAAGATTGTCAGGCTTCTTTGATTGTTTGTCTGGACGCTGAGGGAAAACGAGCCCAGGTAATGCTGTGACTTTTAACATAAAGCAATTTCTGCAAAAACCCCATTGAAAGATGGCGACTGGAGTATAGTTACTTGCCTTAGAAATCTATACAAAGAATTACCTTGCAATCAGATACTGTAGGATGGTTACATAGACAACAGGCACTATACAATGAAAATAAGGTTATAGCGTTGGGCAATTAAAACAAGCAAAAAACAAACACCAAACCAAAACAACAAACAAAAAAGCCCTAAACCACTGTAAATAAGCTTTGATACATAAAATGTATGGAATAGAGAAGTCTGATTGAGAAGGCCTAGAATATACTTAAGTGGACCCCTGGATCTTTTAAAATTTTACCAGTGAAAGGTTGTCCCAGAGGACTGGTTGTATTCTGTACCTTGAATGAGTATCTTAAATTCTGTACTTTAAGTCTTATAGATTCCACTGTGATCAAAGGAAAGAAATAGAGCTCTCCATAAGGAGATTCATCCTGTCTCTCTTGAATTGCTATCCCAGATCCATGAATTCCCTCTCCAGTTTACATTTCATTCTTTAAATACCAAAAGAGAAATTAATAAGATAACAAGAAGACAGCCCAAATCAGACATTCACTGCTGAGATAATTAGAATTACTGCAGTCCTGCTCAGATGAAATAGTCATTTGAAAGTGGGGTAAGAAGGCATTTATGCCCAGTATGTAAAATGAGAAAAACACTTTTCACTTGAGCTTTCGTCTCAGGACTCCAGAAAACACTTAAGTGGTTTAGCACTGAATTTGTGGATGTGGAAATACCAAGTTTGTGGATAGACCAGTTCTCTTTCCACAGATATTAAAAATGCACTTCATACTCTCACATAGTCTGCAAAAAATGGTAGAGGATGCCAAAACAAAAAGAGTCAGCAAACAAAAAACACAGTGGCCTACATCGTGAGAGCATGGGTAAGACATTCACTGTCCTCAGGCAGGGATTGAAGGAAGTGACATTCAATACTCAGAACAGGGAGACCTCATCTATTCTTCTGTTAATTCAATGTAAGTTTTGCTTTTTATATAGGATTTATTCTTCTTTACTCAAATTAATTGATCTCTTGTTCTGCAATTTGCACTCAGAGCTAAATAACAATTGTATCTTCAGAAAGAGATCCCACTCAAAGTGAAACAAATCCAGCTTCATTTTTGTTTATTAGACAGAGAACATATGAAACTTGAGAAAAGAATAAGAATTTAGCTGGCCTTGATGAGCTGATACTTTACAGAAGAAAAAAAAATATTGCAGATATCAGATTTATCACGGATTAATTGGATTTTAAGGTTACAGAAATTTTTGGTTATATTTACACTCTTAGATTTGGATAATGCATATCTTCTTATAAATAAATTTCATAAAAGTCCTGTTTAAAGAAAGAGTTGAAGCAGAATTTTTTGTTTACAATGACTTAAAATAAAATCTTGATCCTGTGTGCATTTATTTCAGAAGCTTAACTTTACTCATGGGACTGAAAATGGAATGCTTTATAGACAAAATTATCCATAAATTCTCATTATGGAGCTTTTCTCACATGCTTATACATTTGTTAATGTATGTGAGAAATCATATTGGGCTGGAATTTAACAAAGTGGATGTCCATTCCACACTACTCTCAATAATTTGTTCCTCATAATTTCTCTGAAAGAAGTTCAGACACATGTGCAGTATTTCAGAGGAGAGATACTATCTTTCTGCCTTAAAAGAATGGCTAACCTACCCTTTGAGAGGCTCCATTGTCTGCTTTTCGGGACAATTACTTGAATGTGGGATTCAGGAAAGTTTTCTATATCATGAAAAAGGCAAACTTATAATAGGAGTCTAAAGCAAGGTAGGTAAGGATTGCATATTCAGTTCCAATTCTGGGACAGCATCACTGTATGTTTGACTTTACAGTCTTAATGATTTTTTTTAACCACTAAAATTGCTGGGTTTTTTTAAATACATAGAAAACAGGGTTGTGTTCAACACTTCCATTAGCAGTTCTTGGAGTGTATAGCTGGGTCTGCAGGGAAAGCTAGGCTTTTGGGAAATATTGAGTGTGTGTCTGCTTATAGATATAGAAGATATAATTTTTCCTGCAATCAGTCTTCTTTCAGTAATGCTTAAAAATCATTTGTTCATTTCATAGTCATTTAGGACCTTATGAAACATTGCCCCCTTACTTCACCGAAACCACAAATTTCAAAGATAAATACAAATTACTATGCAGCAATAAGAAGATAGTTCATAAAACAAGGCATAAGAATTTAGCAGTCCTGTCTTTATTGATTGAGACTTAATGTGAAGTGAGCATGTATCAAGATAAGTTAGCATGTGAGAATACACGGAGCAGATAAAGTTTTCCATTTCTTGTCAATACCAACATTGTTGACAGAAGAACTTTTTGACAGTGCAAAACAGGTTTTTATTTGGGCAACTTTAAACACATTTAAATGTGTAATTAATTTTTATATGAACACATTTGACATCAACAGAAAAATGTTATTATAGAGAGCAATCAGCAATTCTTGAATTTCAAAGAGGTTTCAAGCAAAAGTGACAGATTTTCTACGTACCCTTTTTGCATGTTACCCTCTTTCAAAAACACTAGATTAAAAAGATAGTGTATACATTCCTTTAAAAAAATGAAGAAAACAATATATTAATATAGATCCAATTAGATTGTAAATTGCGTGTTTTTAATGGTACAAAACATTTTCCTATTACGAAGTTCTCACAATATATTGTGTCAGCATTACATCTAAACAACTTTTACTGGCAAACTTGTGTTGAAAAATTTGAACTCCTGGTGTTTCAAAGGACCTTATGAACTTCTGAGCAGTGTGTTGTATTTGGCATATCATAAGCACACATTGTGTAAGATTTTTCAGACTTCATATATATATATACATGATGCATATTAGTTTGTGAATATCTGTGCATGGGCAATATCATACATTTTGGCAGGTACTCTTCTAAAAAAAAGATGCTACCTGCAAAGACTCTTCCTACTTTTATCTTTTTCTTACTCTTTTTTTCTTTAAAGTATTTTTTTTTTCCCAAATTCCTGTATGTCCTTTATCCAGATAGTGTTATTGATGCCTGGTAAGTGGGAAGGGTACAGAAAACTCTCATTTGAAAATTATGAAGTTATGATTTAATGGTTTAATTCTTCTCTAGTAAAGGATTTATTTCTTTAAAAATAAATATAATTTACTACTTTAAATAAAGTCACGAAATCTGTCAAAATTTTATTTTAATTTTTTTTTAAATTCTATTTTTTTGTCAAGTTCTGTCCATAGGTAGCTTCTATAGCATGTTCAATTAACGATATATTATGGTTATTTCTTCTGCACAGATTTCAGCTTGCTGTGCTATACAGTGAAATGGTACTACCTTTACATAGTAGTACCATTTACATAGTACCAGTCTAAAATATGTGTTTACATCAATTGATTTCAAGGGAGTCACTGATCATAAGTGGCTTTTATTAAGTGAAACAGAGAGCAGTAGTGACATTACCATATCAGAAGAAGATTTGATCTCAGGTCACGGACCATTCTATTTTAAGGCATGTTGTCCAATTCCTGCTGAAGCACCATTTGAACTGTGGAAATTTTGGCAGCAGCACTGACAGAGCAGGTTTAGCTTTGAGAATGGTATTGTTTTGGTCCTCTTTTGTCTCGGAAAAAAAAAACCCTAGAGATTTTTTCAGTCACTTTCTGTATGATTTTATAGCATATAGAGGTGTGTTTCTGCCTAAAATTCTGAAATTATGTTCTTTATATGTATTAATCCTATTTTCTTATAAGAGTGTTACTAACATTAAGGGAACTAAACAACTGCTTAGAATTATATATGCATTTCAATTTCTGAAGCATCAGATCCCAAATCTTCTTTAATAATGTCAATTAGAGCCTTATACAGAAAAATGCCATTACAAGCCTTATATAGAAAAGTCAAAATTACAGCATTATTAAGATTGGGAAAGGCCTCCAAGATCTCCAAGTCCAACCTTGGACAAATAGCAGCACACCAATTAAACCCAAGCACCAAATGCCATATCCAGTCATTTCTTGAACACTTCCAGGGGTGGTGACCCCAACAGCTCCCTGGAAAGCCCATTCCAATGCTTAACCACCCTTTCAGTGAAAAAAAATTTCCTGATTTTCAGTCTGAATCTCCCATGGTGTAGGTTGAGACTATTTCTGCTTGTTCTCTCACCAGCTGCCCTGGAGAAGAGGCAAATATCTGTGTTGCTATACTTTCAGGTAGTTGTAGAGAGCTAAAAGGTTTCCCTTGTGCCTTCTCATCTCCATGCCAAACATCCCCAGCCCTCTCAGCCTCTCCTCCTAGGGTTTACTCTCTAAATCCTACACCAGCTTTGTTGTCCTTCTCCAGACATGCTCGAGCAGCAGAGGACCTTTTATTTCAAGACTGAACACTAAATGATATCTTGCAAATATACTCCTGCTCATTGTTTATACTTGCTAAATCAAATAAGATTAAAGAACCCCATAGAACAAATAGAAATTTTGAGGGCATGCCTTTTGGAATGTTGACATTAAAATGGTTTTCTGATAACAAGTTTAGTTTAGCAGAGCCTTGCTATTCTGTGAAATAGTGATCACTGAGCTCGAAACAGATGTCAGATGTACACAATTGTTGCAGATAAGAGAGTTGGAGTTCACTCAAGTACCTTAGTTTCTTAAATAAATATATTTAGTTTCTTAAACAAATATATGAAGGTAGAAATTTAATGGATTATATTTTGCTTTTAGGTATAAAGCCATGAAAATTTTACTGAGGCTAATAGGTTCATACAGTTGGGTCTGAGAGTAGAATTTTTCTACAGATCCTCTCCATGTACCAAACAACTAAAAATGTGTTTTTATTGGATGGGAGGAAATGTTTGTGCTGCCAGCTCATATTCACATACAGTGTTGGTGTTTAGAAAATGTACAGAAGGCTGGAGAATGCTACCAAATGTCTTACAGAGGCTGTCATTGAACATGAACATTCAAAACTTTCGCACCAGTTCCTACCTACTGGAGGTGAAAACTATGTGTGCATAAGGGAGGGCTCATCACTCTCATGAGGTTCTCTTGAGCTCTGCAGAGTGAGACAGGTGAGGTATAAGGTATCCACTGTGGGAACATCGCCTCCTTACACTCAGAGCAGGGCGTGGCAGCCACCTGGGTGTCCCTGGCACCATGCTTGTTCTGGGGAGCTGGCACACTTGGTTTTGCATAACACTGACTGCTGTCCTCACTGCCTTGCCAAGCTGGTAAATTACAAGTACTTTACTTTTGTCCTAGAAGCCAAGTTAAATGAAATAAGTATCATCTGTGAGCTGAATTCTTGACTGACATTTTTGAAAACAATGAAATAGCTAAGAGCTTCCACATTTTTTGCTTTCTCCCATGTTTTGCATTATGTTCCACATAGATGGAGTCTCGTGGTAAGCTTCAGTAGAGAATTTTTTGTGCAGTTCTTCTCAGATTCCCTCCACCTCAGTCACTGTCATCCATTAAAACATATGTACACAAATCAAAACAGCAAATAGCAAACAAACAACTGCGACAATTTAAAGTCCCTCATATTTCTTTAATTGGTAATAGGATTGCTGAAAGCCTGGAAGATTTGTTTGGTATACAATTTTAGATTTATAAACTGGGTGTTCTTATGACAGTAAGACATTTAAAACTTCCTAGTTAAGAAAAAATGTTCCCTTCTATTCCTGAAATTGAAAAAACCCAAAACATTACCTTATTTTAAGTTTTTGAAAATACTGTGTTTTGATGCTTATTTATTGGAGTTCGTGTATTTTGCATTTAAAAATAGGTCATTGCAAAACTAAAAAGGAAGTTACAAATTCAGAGTGTTAAACCAAGACATTTCTCAGGCAAATAAGTTATTTGTTATGTTTTACCTTGAAATAGAATTCTTACAGAGTATTTGTGACAACCCACAGCAACCCATTTTTTAAGGCATTCTGTAAAGATTTTTCTAGGAATCTCTTTGTCTAAATTTTCCGTTGAGGTAAATATGGATATTACATATTTCTCATGCAATGTGTTTTAAAAATTATCATCCATGTGAAAATTATCACATTTGTCTGATGCATACACTCTGAACCAAATCTTTTCCAAGTCTTCCTCTACTGATTATGTAATATTGTTTTGAATATTTCAGAAGCACTCCTTTGTCACACAGATCATATTAACATTTTCCACTTCCCATATAAATACAGAGACTGAACACTTGAATAACCTGGATACATCCTCTAGCTTCAAGGAGTCATGCCAGCTGTCCCAGACTTTAGTAATTTTTAATAAGACAGTAGATTTTGCTTAGCTTTTAGACAAAGTGTGAAACTCCTTGTAAGTCACATTTATGTCCTGCCACTACAGTGAAGGAAGAATAAATGTTCCGTATTGAACAGGTAATTGAAAAAGAAAAGCTTTAAAAGTTTGAGAACAGAGGGGTGAATTTCTGTATGCAGTGAGTGAGTTTTACATCTGATTGTGGTTTAGGATTGCCAGTTTTCAAAGAGAAACACTGTTAGGTCATTGAACTCCATAGAAGTATATGTTTTCTTCAAAGTGAGTGGGAAAGTCTAACTCTTCCTCCTGGTATATCATTCATGGAAGTGCATCAAGAGCAGTAAGTTCCAGCTAGTGGGCAGAAGTGTGCTTTTATTATGCTTGTATTCCTCTGACACAATTCTCAGTGCAGTAAGGGATTTGTATGAGAACTGAAGTCACTAAGTCTTGTTTCCAAGTTCTACCTTAAATGGTTTGATATGTTTGCCAGAATCTGGATTACTTAAGGAATAACTGGAAAGGAAATAATCAAGGACATCACAGCTCTCATAAATTTTCCTTCTCCCTGGCTTCCCTTCCACTTCTGATGTTGGAATTCATTTTTTCCTTTCCTATTCTTGCTCTGTAGACTGCTAATATTGTTTCTTTCATTTTTCTTTTGTCCTGATTTTTTCTGGGTATCATTCTCTGAGTTTAATATTTTTAATAGTTCCAAGGTGCAAAAATGTGCCTTTGGACATTCACAGAGATGATGCTCCCCTTTGGAATAAAGTCTGCAGCTTCTCCTTAGTTTTGAATAACCAAAGGATTTTGGAGGGAAGGTATAAAAAGTATTATTTCTTTTTCTCTTTTACAATTTATTTTTTCAATATATGCATTTTGATGCATTATACATATGTAATACATAACTATGTACAATTAGAGTATTGTTACTTATATGTATATGGTATTGTATTTGGTGTATGGGCTGTTTAAATATAAAATACATTCACATACTTATCAATATATACTTCAATAACAATTCTATGTTTGTCATATATTTAAGGAGTGGTTATGCCCAAATTTTGCAAAATCTATTTCTATATTTCTCAAGATCTCAGTTGACACGGCACACTGAGGGCTTAGTACAGAAGCTCAGTATAACCATAAAAACAGAGTTAAGGGAAATATTCTTAAGCTACACTGGATAATGTGAAGTTCATTGCTGGTTTTTGCAGGGATACCATTTATATGAAGTTCTTATAACTCAGATACTAAAATAAAATAGCAAAATATCTGTTAAGAGGGTCATACACATGACTTTCCAACTGCAGGAACGTTTCACCAATGCTGTATAAAGTTTTGTACCTTCTTTTCCCTCTCTGTGGCTGTGACATAATTGGATACCACTTTATTAATTGTTCTGCTGCTATGTCACCATTTAATTTTTGTTGTTGTTGTTGTTGTTTGTTTGTTTGTTTTTGGTTGTGTTTTTTTTTTTTTTTTTTTTTGGGGGGGGGTGTACCAAAGACAGAAATGTGCACAAATTTCACCAAAATTATTGTTTTCAAAGTATATTTAAGATCAGAGAGATGTAACATATTGGTAAATGTACTAAGCATTGCTGCAAAAGCAGGTAGCAGTAAGACAAGTAACATACAGAAAACTGGTAAAAAATCTACTAAAATTATCAAAAATCTTAGGGTCCACCTAAATTATAATTTTGAATACTGCTCCTAATCTTATTTTTATGTACCTACACCACAGACCTACTTCAAACATGAATATTTTGATTTAAAAAGCAAATGGGGAGAAAAAGTGAAAACAAGTCAAATGCAAAATTGAAGTATGAGAAAAATTTGTTTAATGCCATTTGATTTCATTGACTATAAAATTGCTCTTGGCTATGAGATACCTTCCATCTAACTTTATTTGTCTGTGTCACCAACCTGATGATATTCTACAATGACACAACTACCTGGATGGTTGTGCACCTGCACTTCAGCAAGGATTTTGACAATGCATCTCATAATAACCTCATATGAAAACTCAGGAGGTGTGGCCTGGGTGAGTGGACAGTAAGATGACTTGAGAACTGGTGGAACAGCAGATGTCAAAGGGTCATAATCAGTGGCACAGGGTCCACTTGGAAGCCTGTCACTTCCTGACATGAGTGGTGTCCCCCAAAGGTTCCATACTAGACCCAGTTTTTAACTTACGCGTCGATGACTTGGACAAAGGGAAAGATGTCTCCTCAGCAGGTCACTGATGACACAAAGCTGGGAGCAGTGGCCAATACCCCACAGTGCACTACTTCAGAAAGACCTCAGTTGGATGGAGACATGGGCAGAGAGGAACCTTCTGAAGTTCAGTAAAGGCAAATGCAGAGTTCTTCACTGTGGAGGAGTAACCCCAGGCATCAGCGCAGGCTGGGGGCTAGTCTGGGGAAAATAGCTCTGAGGAGAAGGACCTTGGGATCCTGTTGGACAACAAGCTGCCATGAGCCAGGAGTGTGTCCTGGTGGCCAAGAAGGCCAATGGTGTCCTGGGCTGCATCAGGGAGAACATTGCCAGCAGGACAAAGGGCGTGATTCTGCTCTTCTACTGTGCCCTGGTGAGGCAGAGCTGGAGTGCTATGTCCAGTTCTGGGCTCCTCAGGACAAGAGAAACATGGAGCTCCTGGAGAGAGTCCTCTGTTGGACTCAAAAAATGGTTGGAAGACTGGAGTTGCTCAGGTATTAGGAAAGTCTGAGGGAGCTGGACCTGTTCAGCCTCTAGGAGATAGTAAAACTGAGAGGGGATCTTGTCCATGTAAACAAATCTGAAGGGATGTTCTTCTTGGTGGTGCCAAGCAAAAGCACAAAAGCCAATGGACAGAAACTATTGCATAGGAAATTCCACCTAAATGTGGGGAAGAACTTCTTAACTTTGCAGACGACTGTGCACCAGCACAGATTGCTCAGAGAGGTTGTGGTGTCTCCCTCACTGGAGATCCACAAAAACTGTCTGGACACAATCCTGTGCCATATGCTCTAGCATGACCCTGCATGAGCATGGGCGACTGGATGTCCCTCTGTTGTTCCTTCAAACCTGACTGATTCTGTGATTCAGTCTGTCTCTAATAATCAGTGTATAAAATTGTTACAACTTCTACAAAGAAGAAATCACCACATACTTTGTATACATTGTTAATAATATTAGCTTCAAATTCTAATAAATAAGAGAGAAAAAGAATCCTGTGACTGAAAGTTTACATCTTGTTATTTGATATTTATGCACTTCATGTAAAGGAGCACTTTTCAAGGAAACAATCTTCTAAAGAACCATAATGTTCTGTGTTCTGATTACAGTTCATTTAATACACTAGAAAAAATGAGATCAGATCAAAATTCAGTGGAATTTCTGAATCACAGTTCTGTCATAAAGTTATAAGAATTGTTGAAAGAGAGCTTTGTCTACCTGCAACAGGTAAAGAAGAAAAAGAATGAAAAAAGAGAATGAACTTTGGCAAAAATGAGCTATAGCCAAAATAAGAGGGCACGGTTTTGCTCACTTTTTTTTTTTTTCTTTTTTTTTTTTCCCACAGAAATGGATACTGAAATCCCCTGAAATTGTAGTGCGAAAGCCAAAGTCTGCACATCTGAGCCAATTTGGATTCTGGCTTGATTTACAAAACTATACAGAAAAAAGTTATGTATACTTCATTAGTCAGTGGTGAATGGAGGGAAGCAGGGCAAGACTTATGCTGCAGATTAGCCAGAAAACCATTTATCAGTTTGTGAGTCATCAGACTTGAGATGATGGATCCTCACTTTAGCAGGAAGCAACTTTTTAGGCCTTCTGAATGCTGGCTGGTTTTATTTTGCATATGCTTATAACTGTGTGTGTGTTTGATAGAGCTCATATGGATTGTTTCATATTTCCTTTCGATATTTTCTACCATAAATTCACTTTTTAGAAAGCATTTTCTTGAAGAATTATCACTTTTTTATTCTAAGTTGTAACTACCTCAATTCTCTCTCTGGAAAAAGAGAAGACATTCTACATTTTACAATACACTAGAAGATGAGTAATTTTCCTTACTACAGGCAAGTTCCCTGTACAGATCAAAACTCCTGAAAGGAATAAAGAGGGTTGAGACAGGCTTTTTTTTTTATTGTTGGAGGTGAGAGCTCTCTGGTACACTAGTTCATGCCTGGCTCCAGTGACAGGATAGTAAATGTTCCTTGAAAGGAAGTTAATATCAGGACTGAGTGGAAGAGAGTACAACTATGTCAGGTTTTGCTCTTCCTATTTCAGATCCCATAAGCAAAAAATAAAATGAAGTATTGTTCCAGGAGGATACCACTAGTATCTTGAACTGCTGACCTCTGCAGAGACCATACCTTTCACAGTATCTGTTCCCATGTGGAGCTGGGAAGTCATATTTCCTTTCCTTCACAGCTGTGCACTTTCCTTCTCTCATACCCTTTAAATACATGACAGACTAGATAGACAATACTAACCAAAAGCATCATCACTTTGAGCTGAATTTGGGTTAATACTTCAGTTACCCAGACAAACTTCTGAAGGATTTTGTTCAGAATGTTGTCAAAGTGAAATATTAGCAATAGATGGGTTAAAGAGGCAGTAGTGTTTTGACCCTGGCTGGAATCTAGGCATCCACCAAATCATCTCTATCCCTCCCTTCTGCAACTGGACAGGGGAGAAAAGATGTAGTCTATGAGCTGAGGTAAGGGCTGTGAGAGATCTCTCACCAAATACCATCACAGACAAAACAGACTGGAAGTAAGATATTAATTGTATTTCTTACTAACAACATCAGAGTGGAATAATGAGAAGTCAAAACCTTAAAAACACCTTAAAAAGACCTTAAAAACACTTTCCCGCCAACCCCATCTCCTTCCCAGCTCTACCTCCTATCCCCAGTGGTGCAGGGAGGTGGGAAATGGGGGTTATGGTCTGTTCATTACACATTGTTTCTTCCACTGCTTTGGGAGAGGAATCCTGCTGCAGCATGGGGTCCCTCACACAGGAGTTCGTTTTACATGAACTTCTCCAATGTGAGTCCATCCAACAGGCAACAGTTCTTCCTTAACTTCTCTACTTCCACATGGGTCATTCTTCCACAGGGTGCAGTCCTTCAAGGATAAAGAACAGGCTGCTCCAGTGTGGGTTGTCCACAGGATCACAGATCCTACCAGGAAACCAGCTCCAGCATGGAATCATCTCTCCACAGGTCTGCAAGTCCCAGCCAGGAGCCTGCTCCAGCACAGACTTCCCACGGGATCTCAACCTCCTCTCAGGCATCCACCTGGTCCAGCCTAGGGCTTCTGCATGGGTTGCAGGTGGATTTCTTCATACTTGTGATCCTGTATTGGCTGCAGGGACACAGCTGCTTCACCATGGTGAAATGGAACCACAGCTCCTTCTTCACTGACCTCAGTGTCTTCAGGGCTGTTCTTCTCACATGTTCTCACCCCACTCTTCCCTGGCTGCAATTATATCTGAGCAACAATGGGGGGGGGGGGGGGGGGCAGGGGGTGTTTTCTTTCTTAAATGCATTATCACAGAGGCGTAATCACCATTTCTGATTGGGCCCAGCCTCTGCCACAGAGATGTCCAAGTTTGGAGCTGTTAGGGATGGGCTCTGCCAGGCAGAGAGGAAGCTTCTGGCATCTCATCACAGAAGCCACCCCTGCAGTCCCATCATTACCAAAGCTTCTCCATGCAAATCCAATACAGAGACACAAGCTTACACCTAATTTTCATCTCTTTGATTTGGATACCAAGAGTGAGACATTAGATTATGCAGGAATTTTACAAATGTTAAAAAAATCTGGTATTACAGACTTGACACATTTGAATTTAAGTCATGTGGCCTCCTGAGATCACTGGTATGTCATTTTCATGAAATTAAATTCTACATTGTTCTTCTTGTACAAGAGACATCAATTGCAGTTGGTTTGCTGTTTGGATTTTTTAAAATAATTTTTCATTATTCTCTTGGAAATCAATTGCTATCATTTGCTTTAAGATGACAAGTTTAAACATTTCAAATATGTTGCAACAATACATGTATTTTTTGTGTGAGATGATTACACCAGAGTTTCAAACTCAAGAGGGGCTACAATATGTCTGACATATTTCAAAAAAAAGTGGGAGGCATGAATTTATAATTTTAGCTGCTGCTGAAACACACGGTAAGCAGAACTGCAAGGAACTGCAAAATGATTAACTGACATTGAAAAGTATGACATTTATTTAAATCTAGTACTGCGTTCACAGTTGCCTTGCACAGGGACTTTGATGCATATGCCAATGTTATAATAATAATATTCTTAAGGTCCATTTAGTGTAAGGCTGAGCAGTCACAGTTCCTGTTCAGTTTACATCAAACTCGGTTTTTCTACTAGCAATGAGAAAATTGATGTAGCTGACACTATGAATAGAGAGTCCTGCTAATTGCTTGCAGGCATTTTCATCAGTCTTCTTTCACAGTAGAGGGGCTGTTCAAAGACTGGCAGTCTTGGGCTGTGAACACATAAATGTAAAATTTGGTATATGCAACAGGTGCTCTAAATTAAGATGAATAAATGCAACTGTATACCAGCATGGAACAAATTCTAAAAATGTTACATGGTGTGCAAAATGTTGGTGGTAGATTATTTGTTATCCTTGCTCAAAAGGTGACACTGGCACTCATTTCCTGTGTCAGCAGCAACCAGCAACCAGATTAAATTGCCTTGAAAATCACAGAAATTCATGAATGTGGAAAGAAAGACATCAACCATTATGCAGGGTAATGAATCCAGAATTGCAATTAATTAAATATGGCTTCATTTTATTTTGCTTATCCTTCTCTTAGGAGACCCCAAAATAAATTCTACTTAAAAATTCTTAGGTTTATAGATAACTAATTTGACATCTTTATTTTTTGACCTGTAACTTCTAACACTAGCCTTATGAACTTTAATTCATAAACATAGAAGGCTAGCAACCTGTTATATTTTTACACTATGGTTCAATATAACAGATATTTCTAGTGTTATATATGAATCTGCTGTTTAAAAGAACCCCAGTGTGTTACCACACTAGTGATGAACATGATGAACTGACAATATGTTAACAATGAGTTGGCAATGCCATGCATACATAATCTGCAGCCTTGGACTGCAAAGCCATGTGAACAAAACCAGAGGTGTGTGGTAGCTCACCAGAGCTGATATGGCATTAGGTCACTGCAAGTCACAAAACGTTTAGGGTCCCCCTGACAACACCCGTGAGCACATTCCCAGTGACAGGTCCCCACCTCTAAACCTCTGCCTCTGGTGTGAATGCTCGTGCAATATTGGTATCATCTTGAGTCACATACAAACTCCTTTTGTTGAAAACTTCTGGTTTTTTTATTGCCATTCACTTTTTTTTAAAACAGTATCTAGTCACATATCCAGTAAATATTTTCAGCCTCTTTGTAGTATGTAGGGGGAATATTATTATAGAATCACAGAACCATTAAGGTTGGAAAAGACCTTCAAGATCATTGAATCCAACCCTTGACCAAACACCATCACATCAACCAAACTGTAGCAATAAGTAGCACATCCAGTCCTTTCTTGAGCACTTCCAGGGAAGGTGACTCCACCACCTCCTGGGGAAACTCATTGCAATCCTTAACTTTCTCCTAATCCTTAATCCTTCTCTTTCACTGAAGGAATTCTTCTGATGTCCTCCCTAATTTAAACCTCCCCTGGCACAGAATGAGGCCATTTCTTCTTGTCCTCTCACTGGTAGCCTGGGAGAAAAGACTGACCTCTATCTTGCCACACCCTCCTTTCAGTACTTGGAAAAAGCCATAAGGTCTCCCCTCAGTCTTCTTTTCTACAAACTGAACACCACCTTGAACTTTAGCCATTCCTCATGTGACTCGTGGTCCAGACTCTCAAACATCTCTGTTGCCCTTCTCTGGACACGCTCCAGCACCTCAATGTCTTCTTGAATTGACGGGCCCAGAACTGAACACAGAAATTGAGGGTGTCGCCTCACCAGTGCTTAGTACAGAGGGATAATCATTGCCCTGATCTTCGTGGCCATAACTGCTTCTGACATAATCCAGGATGCCACTGGCCTTCTTGGGCACCTGGGCTCCTGCTGTCAATCAGCATTCCAGGCAGCTTTCCAGCCACTCTGCCCACAGCCTCTGGCCTGGCACAGGGCTGTTGTGACCCGAGGGCAGGACCTGGCACTTCAGCGTGTTGAACCTCATACCATTGGTCTTGGCCCATGGATCCAGCCTGTGCAAGTTCCTCTGCACACCCCTCACACCTTTCAGCATATGGACACTCTAACTCAACTGCAGCTGCCCACTGTGGATGCATTCATCTACTGTACATTTCCTTCATTATGTTTATGAATTCTGTTTTCTTAAGCCTGCCACCTACAAAATACCAAAGTGGATTTCAAAGTGGGATTCATCTGTAGGTTTAGTAGTCCAATCAGTAGCAATCATCAATAATTCTTTCTCCACTATGAACCACAAGGGTGGGGAACTTGTGACCCAGAGACTGAACACAGCTCATGCCTGTATTTCCTCAGGCTCGTTGCCACTTTTTATGTGTATTTATTGGCTATTACTAGAGAATGTGCTGGTGACTGTAAAATATATTTGAAAGGCTTATTTGTCCCTGAGCAGGGAGAGGGTTCCACTCCCCACCTACTGGTAATGTCAAAGTAAGTCTCAAAGATTAAATGAACAGTTGAAAAAAAAATTCAATTAGTAGAGGAGGATCAAATTACAGTGAACTTCCCTCCTGGGTTCACTGCCCATAATAATGACTTTATTTAGAACTAAATTACTGAAAAGTGTCACTTTAAAATGTGCCCTGTACCTATCTCTGTGTCAGGTTGAAGTAGATCCTTTGTTGAATGATGGAGTGGCTGAAGTGGATGTATTTCAGAGTTACGTTAAACCTTAAGTATTCTTTATAAACTAGATATTTAAACTGGTGAGACACCTTCCAGTCTATTTGAACATATTCTCAAAAGTCTTACAACCTATTTTTCAGGGGAAGAAATACTGTCCCAGAGGGACAGTGCAGTCTGAGTCTCACCTGGACCTTGTCTCTGAGCCAGGAAATCAGGCATATTTTACAACTGCAACAACTTCACAGAGATTCTTCTTTTTCCTATGTGATTCTTTCTTACACAAATCTTCCTGTTTTGTTCTTTAAAGAAACCCAGTCTGGAGCTGGGTTCCTCAGAACAGTTTTGGCAATATATTGTGACCAGTGCTTTCCTTCACTTGTGATACTATTTCATGAGGCAAATATAAGTAGGCTCAACTGCAGATAACTTTTGTGTTTTATTGCAAAAGTTCTTTGAAACATCAATGATATTATCTGTTAAAGACCGCAGGCTGGCATTTTTTCCAGCCAGTATTTTAATCTAGTAAAGAGTAAGCTAAATTTAAAAGAAGGAAAAAAAAAGTTCAGGGTGCTGCTATTTGCCTGGGCATCTAAGCATTACTTGCCCTGTTCTATCAGTTCTGTTAAAGTGTAATATGAAGTTTTCCTACTTTCTCCTGGTTACTGATTTGCATATATTCCTTTTTGAAAATATTAAGAGATATACATAATAGAATAATTCCAAGAAAAACATGAACATTCCACTTGACATTTTTTTATAGAGAACTAAACAGGAATAGGGTAGATTTTCTTTTTCTCTTAATTCCTCTGGAATTCTCACATACCTACTCTTGCTTAGAAAATGTGTACTGAAATAAAATTAATGCTTGCTTTTTGTTCAGCATATAAAATAGAGAGGCTATCATTTCTATTATCTAATTTTCATGGAAAAATTGAAGAGAAACCTGCATATTTCAGTCTTTGGTTGAATCTTTGCCATTTTACCTTGATTAGACTGCATGCTGTTTGACGAGCCGATGACCCCAACAGAGAGAAGCAAAGCTTAAGGCATTTTCAATTTTGTTTTTGGAAAGATTGTAAAGATTGGTCAGATAATTGCTTGCCTGGGGTATAATTCACAGAATCATATAATCATAGAATGGTTTGGTTTAGAAGGCACCTTAAACACTGTCTATCTCCAACAGGCTTGCTGTAGGCAGAAATACATTTCAATAGATCAGGTTTCTCAGAGACCTACCTATTCAACCCAGCCTTGAACGCTGCAAGAGATGTGGCATCCCACATTTATTCAGTGGGTATGGATGGGGCATTGTCTTGATTACACAGAAGAGGCAGAGTTTAGCACTATGTGGTCACCATAGTGCCTCTGTCTGGGGAAACCACATGACTTGAAGGAGCTGTTAGTCATCTTGGTTTTGTTCCCAGTGCTGAATACCTTTTTGAGGGTAAAACACCTTTATATATATATATATATATATATATATATATTTATACATATATATATATATATATATGTGTGTGTGTGTGTGTGTGTGTGTGTGTGTGTGTGTGTGCGTGCGTGTATGTTTGCATATAAACACACGTGTGTGTCTATAAAGGGTAAAACACCTTTATATATATATATATATGTGTGTGTGTGTGTGTGTGTGTGCGTGCGTGCGTGTGTGTTTGCATATATATATATTTCTATTTCTATAAATATTGCTGCTGTAATTGTGTGTGTTTTATTCCATTGCTTTGTGCCTTTGCTTTTAGTGAATTTTTATCTCAACCCATACTCTCTGCTTTTTTGTCCCTCTCTTACCAGAAGGGGAAGGGATATAGCTTATTTGGACATTGATTTCCTGCTGGTGCTAAAACCAGCACAGACATTCATATCCAATTCATTGAGTTCAATTAAGAGCAAGATTAAAAAGTGTAAGAAGTGCTGTGCCACTTTTAATTGTCTATCTCATGTATAGGGACTACAAATCCAAGATGAGATGTCCTTGCTATGAATAACATTGTGTACAGTGTTTTAGCATAATCACTTTAACTTGCATCAGGCCTTGGGCATTTAGAAAAATTAACAGACACTTTGATATCTCTCTGCTTAAACATATGGGCCTTAAACTTCAGGAGATTTATTCCAGTAGGTGAATTTATAGTTCATCTTTTACTATCTCACTGAGTAGAGTTCACATAGCCTTTTTCCGTTTTATTCCTGGGCCTTTCTAAGACTATTTCCCACCTCCAGAATGGACTCAGAGCTCTGTGTTTAACCACAGCCAGACTGTGATAAGACCAAATAAAGTAAGGTTGTCAGATGAGGAGATGCAGGATTTGGGGAGCTGCTGTGTAGCATTAGGATAGAAGAGAGTTCTAAACCAGGGGCAGCAGCAGCAGTGTGGTGAGAGCAGAGCAGGGCAGCGCACACAACATCCGAGCTGACTCAGCAAAGGAGTTGCCTTTGCTGTACTCAGCACTGTGATTGACAAATGCAAACAAGCTCTCATTTGTAGCTGCTCTATGATTACTGCTTACACACAGATATGTCTTTGCAGCTGCAGAGAAATTCAGTTCAGCTTGACTGGGCTAAATCAGCTTAGACCACGTCTTGTTTGCATGGGCTGACAGCAGGCAGAAAGGTGGCTGTCATGGATTGGCTGGCATAAGCCTCAGATTTTCCCACCCCTTACTTCTCAACATGTACTGAACACTGACATATTTTTATGAGATTTTTCTCTAGCGAGATCTTTTTACCTACTTGCTTTTTTGATTTGTACAAAGGCAGCTTCTAAAACTGTTGCCTTGATGCAGCATTGCACAAGATTTGATTAATTCAAATGTAATTACCAACTTTCTTACTTTAGTGAATGCATTCAGTTTTGACTATCTAATTTGAAAAATGTACTGGAAGAAAAGGAAAGGAATGAGAAAAACATATAGAGGACAGGTGAGTGAGAGCAGAAATCTAAAAAGAATTGTTTGCTGTTGTCTCAATTTGGAAAAATTAAATAAATTAGTGACAAAGATATTCAGTTATGCTAAGCAGAATAAAGCAAATCAAGAGAAGACCAATACAGGGTTGATATTTGAATACAAAACCTAAAGAACTTTGACTAAACTAAAAGCAAGTTATATATGTATATTTCAGTATAGTTTTTGGTAATACCTTTTAAATGCTGAGGAACTCATTCCCACTGGAATTCACTTGTGAAATAAGTATTTGCAAAAAATTACACTGGATTTAGACTAGCTTTGATAAAATTATTGGAAAAAGCATCTCAGGACTAGTAATCACAGGAATACCATCTTCATGTTTTAAAATAGTATCTGAGCACCTCACCTCTGGAAAACTCTTTCTCATGTGGTAAACTACTTGAAAATCAGTTACCTTTGGTTATGTGTATACCTTTCACTCAGATATTTATAAATAGTTTCAGATCACCAAACCGCATGAACTACTGTATTTGAGGTTGTTAGTAGATTTAATATTCCTAAAATATTGAAATAACCAAGTCAGAGAAAGCTAACGATACAAGCCATGACAGCCAGTAAAATCACTGATTAAAATAGTTAATCAGCTTATGTGCAAGACGGAACTCTAGATGGAGCAGTTCCCTTTGTTTGAACTTTGTTTGCTGGGCTGATAATGATTTCACTAAGTTAGTAACTATTAGACAAATAACTGGCCTAAATATGATTACACAATTTCTGTTTGAAACATTCAAACTCATATTGGATTTCCTAAATAAGAAGCTTGTACATTAGTATAGGAGTAAAACCTGAAGTGAGTGTCCCCCCTCCTACATTTATTATTCAAAATAATAGCAAAAAGTATTTTTTATGAAATAACGAAATTGTGTAGTGCAGCAAAAAGTAATGAAATACTTCATATCAACCTAATCGGATATGATTTGCTCTAATGGCAAATTACCATTTTAAAAGGAGAAATATGAAAAAGGTCTACCAAAGTAGACTTATGGGAACTAAAGTGTTGTGTCATGTGCCAATATTACCAGATGAATTTCAAGTGCCACAAATCTCTGCATGTTGCACCATTTAGAGAAAAGCTTCATGTAGTCAATTTTCAATCCTATTTTATGGGAGAAAGATGGAGGGTTGCCAGTGGACAGGCTTTCCCTTCTAAGTCCTTGTTCACAATCAAGATAGCCAGGAAAATATGGCCAGTTATCTCAGAGTACTCTGCTTGGACTTCTGGAGCCACCACAAAGAGCATACCCGGTTGCTTAGCTCCAGGAATACTACCAGTGTATTCTCACCTGTGCTTCTCTAAAACTTTCTCAGACAGTACACGGACCTAACATGCTTCCAGAGATGTAGTCCCATTCATCTAGGGTGTTTGTCCCCCCTCAATATCTGTAACAGTACAATCACTGCTGAATGAAAGATGAAAAATACAAAAAGAACCCCAAAAAACCAAAACAAAAACAACAAAAAACCACAAAGAAACAAACAAAACCCAAAAAGCCAAACAAAAACCCAACAAGCCAGCAATAAAAAACAAACACACACATTAAGTAACAAAAAAACAACAAACCAAAACAAAAACAAAAACAAAACAAAATCAAACTCAAAACCAAGAAAGAAAACTTATCTCCTTTGGTCAGATTGCATCTGTTCTCCTTGCAAAGGAGATGCAAAAGAGTAGAATCCACTTAAGTTCCTTTTCCTAATTAAACATCTCTCCCAGAAAATTAGATGCAAAAGAAATGGTCTTCCATACCTGATCTCCCAAGCCAGAGTTGATGCTTAAGGTAAAGCTGTTCACATTAGCATAATTCTCTTTCCCTTTAGAATGAAACTTCAAGGAAAGCAGCTATTGGAGTCGTGCATTTTGTTAATAGCCATTGCTCATTTTGAAACTAGCCTCAAGCTACATGAGCAAAATAATATCTAACGTGCACAAAGACCAGATGATGGAAAATTAAAAGAATCAATTCCAGAGAATGTAAGATTCTTTGCAGACATAGAATAATGAACATCAACAAAAGGAAAGTTCTTGTGCCAATATGTAAAAAACCTGCAGCTGAGAGAATGACAGGTATAGTTCTTTTAATTCTTTCATTTTTTTACTCTGTCCTCAGTCCTTAATACAGTTGGTATCATGGGCCAAGATTTTTTTTAATGGAGATGTGAATTAATGGCCTTTTAGATGATTTAATCCAATTGGCTACCATTCCATCCTGCCTGGCATACATTCATTAACTATTGATAAATGCCCCCCAAGGTTCTTCTGCTAAACTGTGATCTCTCAGTAGAGGACGTATTCAAGAAAAGAATAGGATTTGTTGAGCCTCTGGCAAAAAGATTAGATTTGCAGACACAAGATGCTGAGCCACATTGCTAAATGTGATGCTGTGACAGAGGACAGTCTATGGAATACTGTTTGCCAGTGGTCAAAGGTCTGAGTCAACAGAAATATCCTCTACCTCTCTCCTGATCTTGACGAATAGTGCCATTATAGGTTAATAAATTACATGACCTGATGCTATGATTTCAGCACATTAGTCACTCTACATTCACATTCAAGATAAAATAAAGTGGGGATACACATTTTCTAATTGGGAATTTCTAAATCAATAGTTATTCTGCAAAAGGAACTATGTTAACAAATGAGTTTGGGTGGCTGGCAGAAAGCAAAATTATGCCTGGAAGAGCTCACAAATCACAAAGGAAAGCAATCACTTAATTTCTGTTGAGTGAGTAGCAGGTAGCAAGATAAACACTGCACTGTAACAATTTATACGTGATTAGAATAAGGCAAAAGATGAGAGAAATGGATGGGGTTTAATGAAAGGTTATGAAAACACTGGAATAATAATTCTAGGGTAAAAAAATGGTGGATTTTTCTCTGAGGACAGTACCTAACACCAGAATAATCACAATTTAAAGAGTAAAATTATTATCCAGTTTCTGTGAAAAAATGTCACAGTTTTACCATTAACTGAATGGCAGTGAGACAGGTGCCTTTAGTCAATTTTAGTATATGGCCACCTGTGAAGTTAATCCACAGCTGAAAAGATCAGTCCAACTCTGCTAGATAAATTAAATCCAGTGAAAATATAACCAAGAGGTGAGCTGTTTCACAGACACAGGTGTCTCTTGCACAGGTAATGCCGACAGGACAGCCCATTTTAAAGAATGACATTTAAAGTGTCAACTATGAGCTGAAGATTGAGGACTTCCAAAGTTTGATTACTACAAAAGTCTTCGTTTTAAAGCCATGCCCATTGTCAGAGTCATTTACCTGTCCCCGTACTCACACCAATATATATTTGCACTCATGGACTAATACAACTTTTCAGAATTCTGTAAGGTTTTTATTAGAAAATAAATAGGAAAAAACCTAAGTTAAAGGACTACTTCACAATAGGATTTGGGACCCATGAGCTCTGAAGAAAACCATATTTTTGTAAATCAAGTTTGCATATTGATTTAAAGTTTAAAATATTATTTTTGTTCATTGAAACCATATCTAGTTTTTTAGTGAAGGTTGCAAATTCAGATATAACCACAGAAATTTTTAAAAGTTTCTTGAAGGAAAACCAAGTTTTCATCATTTTACTTCAGGGTTCATAGAATCTCTAAATAATCACTTGACACAACACATAGTACTCTGAAACAGAGACCTACCTCATAAAAATGGGCCTCTGTCTTTGCAGAGATATTTCTGTGCATCGTTAGCTCTCACAGCAATAAAGTTTATATAGGACTCCTCAAGGACAAATGATGTAAAGAATAGCAGCATTGTTGATCTGAGGGAATACCTCACAGAATGCTTTCAATACACAGAACATGCTCTAAAAAAAATTATATGAGCCCCTAGAGGCCACAGTGCAATAGAAACAGAGACTAAATGTTTTGCCTAAGAAGAAGAGAAAGTATAAAGCTAGAAGGTAGAAAAGCATCATAAACAAGCCTCAATTTTCACACCTTCCTGAGTCTGAATCTCTGATGAACTACTTCTTTTATTTTCCAGTTATGGTGTTACAAAGGAAATCGAAATTATCTGAATTTTGTGCTTTTCCTTTAATGGCATAAAAGGAATCTCACTAAGATAGATTTCTTGTAAGTGTTTGAAATATCCTGTCAAAGCAAATCTATCCAGCTGTGTCCCAAATCCAGGACCAAGTCTACATAACTTTGCACAAGAATGCCCATGCTTTTCACCATACCAGTAGATATTTGAAGTCTGTCCTGCAACTTTTAAGCCCTACTGTCCTGTTCTGAACAGATTCTGTCCTTGTCCTATTTAATGCATGTTACTGAAGGACAAAATATGAGGAGGTAATGGACCTAAACTTAAAGTCAAGAAAGGGCTTGGCCATATGATTTCTGCTAATTTGAGCACAGATTATTTCTAAGCACTTGCCTGGTTTTGGACACAAACCCCTGGTGTCTGCACAGGCAGAAGAAGCAACAGTTGAGTGCTAGTGACAGTTGAGTAGTCGGTGTTTTCTCTGCTAGATGTCAGCAACAGTTGCTATCTGATTGGTGCAAGCAATGCTTTCCAAACAGTCAGCAAAATCCTGCCTCTGCAGATTTCAATGGCAAAACTCAGCCGACTTCAGTGGGCTCAGAATTTAATTTACTGACACAGTATTTTAAAACTCAGAATTTGCCAGAGGCCAACAGTCCTTCAGAGAAAAATAATTTAAAAAAAATATAGAACAAGAAGGAAAAATCCATTTCTTTCCTAGCAGCTAAAACTCTTTCAGTGCAATAAGTACAAGAGCAAATAATCTTTCTCACTGTATCTTAAGGGAGTTTTTAGTGTATATGAAATGTAATCTCTCTTTGGATCACAACAACCTGTTCATTGCATTCAGCCAAGAGCCACAGTTCCTACGTATGCAATTGGATGATTTCTTATAAATGTTGTTTTGGAGTCTGATGGTGCTGATAGCTCCACTTCCCACCAATAAAACTTTCTTCAATCAGGGAGATGAAGCTTTTGGTTCTCCTCTAGTGAAAGTGCCTTTGCCTTTGCTAACACCTCCATGGTTTAACTCTGAAAAATATTAAAATTATCAAGAGTGAGGTAAGACTAAGGGAACAAATTAAAACATACGTCACGCCCACTGTCACAAAACAAGATCCAAGACACTGACAGTCTCTAGTAAGTCCCATGATGACTGCTTAGAATGGTTACAGATGCTGATAGTCTGGAGAAAGAGGTATGAATTTATCTCAGCAAAATTTTTTACTTCTAGATGGTGCAGAAAGGTTAGGCCAGCTGGGACTTTAGTGACATCCTTTGATGTAAATTTTTGTATGTAAATGGAATTCATTCAAAAGATTACTAAATGTTTCCTCCTCATTCTTCTTCAAATATCACTACACTATCCATCGATTAAACTATTTGGTATTGCAGACTCCCATATGTTTGGGTTTTTTTAATATTAATGACATAATATCATCCATTACTTAGCTTTAAAATGATTTATATACTTTATAAGAAGATAGAGCATGAGACAAGGTCAAGTTACTACAACTTTAATCTACCAAGTTTTGCCTCTAAGGCAGTAAAAAAAAAGCATTAAAGTTTTCTTCGTTACTCTATGTTGGCTGTATTTTGCATTAGAAGTTTTGAGTACATTACAAGATAAATGTGAAGAACTTATCCCTGAAACCATACTGTTTTCTACCAAACTGTATTTTTAATAGCCCAGTATTTTGTTGGGCAAATAGTTTCCTGCAGTGGGATTGGAAAGGTAGAAGAACACATTTTTTCCCCTCTTTAAATATGGTAGCATAGATTTTCCTAGGTTTTTAAAATAACTTTTTATATTCTTCCAATAAATATGAATTTGTTGCTTGACTTGATGTTAATATTTAATTCCTTCCAATTACTTATTATTGTTGTGCATAAATTAATTAATGAAAATATAAATAACAACAAATTTTTTAAAAATTAAATTTTTCACATGAATATTTCTGTTTTATTTCATGTAAAGATTTTCACAGCTTGTGTATCCTCATAGGCACAGAATACAATAGGTTTCACAACTAATTTTAGATCATATACTAGGATGCCAGTCATTTTTGTAGGAAGGACTTAACATTACTTGCTTAATTATTTTCCTCTCAAGATTTTCAAATTCTTCTAATTTGTGAGTTTATTCATACATAGAAAACTATAAAAAAAACCAAAACAAATGCATTCAATTTTTTTTTACTTGATCTACTCTGATTTCACAAGTCAAAACATAAGAAAAGGAAACAAAACAACAAAAGAAAGTGTAAAATCTTCATCATTAAAAGACAGGAGGAAAAATTAAATCATATACATGGCTTTGGGTGAATACCGCAGATGTTAGTTCCTCCAACCATAATCCTCAACATCAAGTAATCCTTAAAGGTTCGGTGGGGAAGTGGTTTCCAAAATCCCTGGATTGTCATGATACTGTGTTTGAATTCTATTACTCATTTCAGTTAGGCTCAGTTTCAGGAAATCTGAGAAGCTTTGAAACATATGTGCCTACACTGCTAACTGTTTTTCCCCTCACCCTCCTCCTCTTCCTTTCATTATCTTCTCCCCACAACGTTTTCTTCATTTCCCTTGACTTCATTCAGCTTTCTCATGCTGGCATTCATAATGAATAAATTCACTGGTACAGCTAGGAATATATTACTGTTGAATATTCCCTGCAGCAAAGTTCCATATAAATTGCTTATCACTGACAGATGCCCACTTAGAGATGCAAAACTGCCTAACTCAGGCCTCCCTTTCCTACCCTTTTTTGTGATATGTGAATGAAAATGGACGTGGGAGAATGACAACCTTTGCCTCTGAGGTACAAATCTCTTAAGTGTTCTAATTATTTTGATTCCTATCTAGTCTGCTCGAAGTTTACCTATTTCATGTGTGCTGGCACACACCAGCCAGCAAAAATAAGGCCAGCTTGAATAACCTCATTGTTTGAACTGCTTTCCAAAATTAATACTCTCAGGACATTCTTTCAAAAAACAGGAAGGAGATGGGAAATAACACTCTCAAACTGTATGAATAGTTCTTGTTTCACTTGTGTTCACACACACACCCCCACACCCACACCCACACCCACACACTGTCCAACCCCAGCATTTCTCAAGTGATGGATTAACTTTGAATCCTCTAACTTTTTATATAAGATAGGAAAGTGCTTCTACTGTTAGCATCACTAAACCACATTACTGAAAATTTGGTCATCACACAACAGATGCAGTGTTCCAAGTGTGATACTAATGTCAAAAGACCTGTTGCTATTAGCAGATTGCAAGGCATTTGGGATGTGCTGGTGAAAGCTTGCACATGACTTCTGCCTCTGAAAAATCAAGAGGGTGGATGTACCTTTGCACTCTGCTCATTTATGACTGCAGATTGTGCTTGGATGCCTGCACTGGGTGTACAGAACATTCACCAAGTCACCAGCAAACATGACTAGATTGACTTCCTGAACAGTTATTCATGCTAAAACACCCAGTAACTGGAAGGGGTTTCAGGCAGTCTTCCCAGCATTCACTGACGGAAAGTCTGCCTGAAATATCCCACTGATCAATATCCCACTGACCTCCAGATCCACATGGAGATCAGCATCAAGTGGTGTCCCACAGGGATCTGTACTGGGAATATCTTAATATCTACTTAGTATCTTGATCAATTATATAAAGAGTGTAATCTCAGCAGTTTACATCAAATGACATCAAGCTCACAAAGGACAGGATACTGTTCCAGAGGGGGACTCAAAAAAGCTCAAGAAGTAGGCCCTTCAACAAGGACAAGTGCAAAATCCTGCACTGGGGTTGGGTCAATCCCCTGCTACCAACAGAGGCTGTGGGAGAAAGGTATTGAGAGCAGCCCTGTCAGGTACTTGGACATCCTGGTGAGCAAATAGCTGGACATGACCCAGTTATGTGCACTTGCAGACTGGAAAGCCAGTTGTATCCCAGACTGGATCCAAAGCAGTGTGGGCAGCAGGTTGAGGGAGGGGATTCTACCCTTCTGCTCTGGTAACACCCCACCTGCAGTGCTGCATCCAAAGGAACTTAAAAGAAAGATGGGAACAGAATTTTTAGCAGGGCCTGTTTGATAGGACTAGGGGTAATGTGTTTCAACTAGGAGAGGGTAAATTCAGACTAGATATAAGGAAGAAGTTTCTAACAATGCGGGTGCTGAAACAATGGAACAGGTTTCCCAGAGAGGTAGTGGATACTTGATCTCTGGAAACATTCACAGTTATGCTGGATGGGGCTCTGACCAAGTTTTAGATGTCCCTGCTCATTGCAGGGGGGTCAGACTTGGTGGTGTTTAAAGGTTCTTTCCAACCCAAACTATTCTAGGATTTTATGATTCTGTGTGTTCATTAAAGGACAATTTACACACCAGCGGCAAGGTACAATCTAGGCTCTGCTTTTAAGTGGAGGTATGAAAAACTGGTTTATTGAAACTTAAAGGAGGAGAAGCTCAATTCTGCAAGTGTGTCAATAGCTTCTGTGCCACTACTCAGCAAATTTGTACTGCTTTGTATTTGTTGGGAGGGAAGCTAACAAAGTGAGACTTCTACCTGTTTTTGTTATATACAAACCACATGAAATCTGCTCAAGTTTGAACCATTTTTCCCTCAGATATGGAAAGCAACCACATACTGTCTATCTTATTTTATATCAAGACTGAAGAGCAAAGAGCTGTCTCCACAGAAAACAAGGTGCCAATATTTTTTTTACTCTACTACAGAGGCTCAGTCATAATGAGAACCAGCGTCCTTTTGCACTGAAATGTTTTGCATTGCTTCCCTCTTTAACAGCATTTCTAGGAAAGTAGACAGGACTGCTGAAACACTCACAAATCTCCACTACAAAATAGATCCCATCTCCACTTTTTTTCTCTTCCAAAATTTTCCTTCTTCTTCAAAGTCAGACATGGGATGTAAACTGAAGCAAAAAAAGTACATGTATTCTACACCTATCTTGTGGAAAGTGCTGATTTCTGCATACTTATAACACTGTTGGTTGCAGCAGCATGCTGTGTACCTGGGTTCAAAGTGAAATTTGTACTTTTATTCTCTTGCCAGTACTTTTGATCTCTTCCAGAAGACTACTGCATCCTTCTTTGCCACTGTGTACCTCCAGCATGCTGTGTATATTTGAGCTTGGAAAAAAATATAATTTGAGTATAGAAGAGAGAGAAAAAAGGACTTTAAAAAGCATTGTTCTAGGCTTGCAGTACTGAGAAGACAAAAAAAGTAGGCATACATGAGCTCTTGTATAGGTTAAAGACAGTTTAAAACAGTCCTCCAGACCCACTTTTTACAAGCAAGAAATGTTGAAAAATACTGAAAACAACTTTCTCTTTCCCACTCTATTTCTCTCCTTTCTTTCCCTCCCCCACCAGCACCCCTATGCCATTAATTCAGCTCAAAGATATTTTGCGCAGGTGTTTATGTAACTGTGATATACTGGGAAAATTCCAACTCAAATTGATTCAGCTCAAAGACCTCCTAACCACACTTCCATCAGCACAGTGGGGTGGTCTAGATCCATAGTAAATGGCCAGTTCAAGAAATTCTGCATACTTTCTCTAAGCTCCTAAACCAGGCTACTTAGCACTGGTGTGTATCAATGAATCCATTGCTAGTAATGAATTTCCTGTTACAAAAAATATTGGACTGCTGAAGCAGGCAGGGTAAAAGCCTAAGTGACCGGTTTGCTGTTTCTTTTCCCTGTGGTTTGCTTGGAAACACATCTCCAATTGTTTTGCCATAAGCTAAGTTGGTTCAATGAGTTGCCACTAGACAATTTTAAAGTGGCTGAGAAAGTTTTAAGTCCCAGCTATTTCAAAATATTACTTTGCAAGGTTGCAAAAAATTAATGCTAAGAAACAAAGTTAGCTTGTATAGAAAAGGTATTTATTTAACATTATAAATGTTAAATGCTGAATCATTTTTTGATGCGGAATAAAAAAAATATTTTGGGAAATTGCTCTCTTGGCAAAGTTACATACATTCATTTGAAACAAAGGATCATTTAAAAGCAAAATAAAGGAATCTCTGGTGTGCATAGTCATTGAGAGTCTTTGGCTGTAAATTCTCCTCCCTTTTCTCTGTGGAAGCACATGTCTTTGCCTGCTGTTCATCAGCCTTGATTTTGATGGGGTGATTTTTAGTCAGCTGTCTCTATCATTTTGGCACAGACAAAAATCCTTTAAAAATGTTACACTTCATCAAAGTGTATCATGAGACTTCACGGTCATTATCTCAATGGTTGCTCTGATGTGCTACAATTGGCAGGGCCACAGACGGTGGGGGGTGTATTAGAAGAAAGCCAGTGTTTCATGTGGAAAGCTGGCAAGCCACTCCAAGCTTCTGTCAACAACTCAGCGGTCTGATCCGATGCACTGAGTGCTGATTATGCTCTTGTTTCTGTAGGAAGTAAACAAGAAAATGAATTCCACAGCACAACACAGCCTCTTTGTATCTTTAAAATGGCGTGGCTGGAAACCAGCCAGCCTCGTTGAAAGTTTGGCCATTTGTGTCATCAGGGCCCTGGTACTGATGGAGGCTTTGATTACAGCTTGGATCCAGCACTGAGACCTTTCATGGACAACCACTCAGCAAATCAAGGCATTGATAGGTTGTTGGGTCAATTTAGCCATAAGGGCGTAGAGCAAAGTCCTTTTGAAAAGACTAATGGATTAGCTACACAACCAGTCCCACTGTAGGGCCTTATTTCTCAAGTAACTTCACGACTGCTTTCCAGCTTGGCAGGGACTCTCTTCCTCTAAAGCTAGCTCCAGTGCGTTCTTGTTATCAATAGTGCAGCTCAAAGGATTAGACACAAAGAGCTTTACAATTTAATGAAAACAGCTGTTGAAACAACAATTAAGGCAAACAATAGTTTGCATGAAAAAACTATTAATTATGCAAAGTTATGCAGAAAGTAGAATACTCTTTTATTCATAAGCACCTAATGTGACTGATAGAAAGTTAGACACCTTCTCCACTATTGATTTAAATATTTCAGCAAGTGGTGTTGCTTATAACAATATTCACCATTTTTTGCTTTGTTAACATTTCAGCAGATAATGGTTCAGAGCCTATGAATTCTCTGTGGTATGGCTGCAGCAGGAACAAGTAAAACAGTAATCTAACAGCTAATACTTCCTGTCGAGGCAGTACTGATCTCTGAAGTTTACAATGCTACTTTACTAGGAACAATGCCTCACAAAAGCAGTATGTCATATTGCTATTTCCATGCATTTCTCTCTTTTCTACCCCGATCCCCATTACACCGTCTCTTCCATCATGTGTCTTTGTGGTGAGGCTTTAAAGGCAGGCACTTGGTCAAATCACTAACCACAGGTTTCTTCAGCAGTATCCACTTGACACCTCTTTCCTACCTTCAATGAGCTGCTAGCTCCCTGCCTCCTTGTCTTCCTTTTCACTGAAATTCGTTGCTTCTCTATTTGCAGTCTCCATCCTTGACTAGCAGTGCTGAGAATTGACTTACAGTCTTTTGAATACAGTATGTTCCACATTTTGCCTCCGTCCAGCACCTTGAGCCACCATACCAAGGAGTCCCATTTAAAATGTTATTAGCTTTGCAGATATAAATACTGTCTTATGCCTCCAACCACTGTTTATTTCAGCTGTCAGTTAATTGGCATGCTCTAACACCCATATTAAGCCAGCTTGAAAATATTGCTTCAGAATGCCTTGGGAATATAACTAATTTCATGCTAGAACCTAATAAGTAGGATCTGACACTCTTTCATATCTTCAGTAATCCATTAGGTGACTGTAACTTTCAGTGACTGGATGAAAGCTTTGTTAGTCATAGGGTCTCTACTCCAAACACATCACCAGAATTTAGTACAGTATCAGCACTAAAATGCAATTTCTGATTTTCTGATTAAATAGACTTTCAGTGATGTCCCAGAATGTAGTTTCATATATCCACTTTAAAAGCTCTCTGCTAAACAGGATTATAATTCTGTTGAAATATTTAGTTTCGTTTCCTTGAATAGTTTTAATTTAACAAAAAATATATATAGCAGTGACATAAAATAAAAAGAAACAAAACAAAACAAAACAAAACAAAACAAAACAAAATAAAATAAAATAAAATAAAATAAAATAAAATAAAATAAAATAAAATAAAATAAAATAAAATAAAATATAACTTCACACTGGATCAGCTCCTCAAATGATGCAAAAAGAATTTTGCCCCATTATTTAAGAATCTCACAAAATATTTCAATCAATGTCCTGAAAAGCTACTTTCTTCTAAAATCCAGAGAACTCGTTTCCCTGCTCCACCTCATCTGCTAAATATATCCCTTTTCCCCTTTTTTCGTTTCAGTTTCATAAAGTAAGGATTTTTTTATCCATACTGGCTGATGCTTAAAAGTGGGATCTTCTGTAATCAGCATGTCTCGAGGAGACTGTGAAAGTTCATTAGCACATTTGCTGGCAATAATCCAGTTAATGTGTATTTGTTCAAAATCTCAAAAATAATTTTATTATGAGGAAATGCAATCTCATTTTACATTGCAAAGTTAAACAGAAAAAAATTGTCCTATACAGCACGGTGCAATTTTTTTTTCACGAGAGACTTCTAAACAGCATCTGAAATTTGAAAGCAATTACACTAGTTATCCAGATGTGATTTTTCAATAATTTTTTTTTTTAATTTTAAAAAATTTCTTCAGCAGCTCTTATTCAGTGATACTTCTCATAGCTGTCATGCTGGCACAGCGTACCCTTCTCTTCATTAGTCATTCATCTCATGGAGCTTAATTGGACAAGGCTAGAGTGAATTTGACAAACATCACAGCAGCAGAAAAAGCAATCACTCTTTCAAGATGAAAATTTGTTTGATGTCTTACTGTGTAACTCATTTACTCTCCTTGGGCATCATGTGACCTGAATGTTAATCAGCCATTGATTGGCTTCTCTCGTGGACAGTCACACGGCAGGAATATTAATGGACTGGGACTGGTAGCAGCACTGGTAGGCAACCTTTGGATTGGCTGCCAGGTTAAGATAGGGAGATAAGTGGGTGCTTAATGAACACTTGACAGAACTTCACAGAAAATTAAGGCCCTAAAATAGCATGAGAAAGTCTTGTCAAATCAAGCATGATTATCATTGAATGCTTAAGAAATTCATCATCTGCATGAAATTGATACACTTCAGTACCAGCAGGCCCTGCAGTCAGCAGGGACTCATCAGACTTTTATTTATATGTGTTCACCAAATCACATTAATTCTGAGAGCTAAAACATGCTAAGGATGAAGGTTATTTTCTGTTCAATCTAATTTATCTCTGACAATAATCATCACTAATAATATGTCAAATTAGATTGCAGTCATTTAATGCATGCATGCTGATTTGGAAAATAGTGTTAAACCATCCCATAGTAATTAACAATTGCTAAAGGTGTGCAGGGCCTAAAGTCTTCAGCCTGTGTAGATAGAAAATTACATTTTATAGAAGGGATTTATAGATACGTATCCTTATCTGACTCTGAATATAAATTACAACCTGTAAAAGTAGATGTAATTTTTTATTAAGCAATTAGGGCTAATAATCTTTGAAAAAGGTGTCTACCTCTCTCCAAATTATTTTGGGCCAAATTCTGCTACTCTAGAAACAGAAAGGAGTTGTACCATTGCTTTGTTAGAATGAATGACTCCTTGTTCTTCATGTTTTCCTTTTCTTTTTTTTTTTTTCCCTTTTTCTGTGGGTTAACTTTCTAAACATTTACTAACAGCTTCTAGCTTTTAGTACAGATTTAGCAAGGTTTTGCAAGTAAATATACACAAGTCTATTCACTGTACAAGCATTAACGGCAGCAGTTTTACTGTAATTACATGTATTATAACAATGCACATTCCACAACATCTGCCGGTGTTATTAATTTAATACATTTTGATCTTGGTGCGATACTGGTGGGTGAGGGTTGGTGGTGGTGGTGTTTCTGGGTTTTGCTCCCATTTTTTTCTTTTAGATGAAAGCAAGATCAGAAATTGTGCACATTAACCCACCCAGAATCTCCTTTTCTTAAGGAATCATTAAAACAAAAACTGCTTCTGCTGAAATGCTGTTAATGGTTCTTTTTTTCACAGTAGGTATTTCATGGTACTGATTGCTTTAATAATACTTTTACAGTCTCTTGACTTATTAAGTATTACTGTATTGCAAAATACTTCATTTAAAACTGTCTGCTTAGTAATGAAGTTGTACGGGAGCACTTACATCCTTTTTGTCTGTTTTTTTACACCCACACATACACACACAAAAGCATGCTTTGGCTTACAGAATTACATTTTAAAAATAAGAGGAAAATAATCTGTTGTTTCTTATTTTCCCTGCTTTAATCTCTCGTGATCCTGGTACTGCTTCTCTCTCTCTTTGGAGACCCTCTTTATTGATTAAATGAATCTGCTCGAAAGGCTGGTTCCCAGGCTCTTTGATCTAATCCAATCTGATCTTATCCGATCACTTCAGCAGGACATTGGGGAATTAACAATAAGCAGCTTTACCACAAGTGTTTAATAACTCAACACAATCTCCTTATGGCTCCGAGCTGCTCATGTTCTCATCCAGTCAACGGCTCGCGGTGTAACAGATTGGACATCCCTCTGAACCTGAGGAATTTTCATGCGCTGTGAAACTAATCGCTTCAAGTTCCCTCATAAATCACACAAAGCAGATTTCAGCATCTTAACAAATTGAAAAAAAAAAAAAAGAGGAAAAAACGAACGGGGGGAGGAATTCATCCACTGAACTAAGGACTTGGAAGGGGCACGAGGAGGGGAGGAGGTATAATCTAAATTCTGTCATCTTATTTAATGTGTTTCTCATCTGCTTAACTTTCACAAGCATAAAATAATTCAGGCAGACTAAAGCTTTACAACCCTTCAAGCCCACACTGGCCTTATTTTTTTCCCTGTATGATGGAAAACATGTGGTTGCTGCAGCAGTTGCATTATTTTGTCCCTGTAAAAATCCCTGAGTTTGCTGTTGGCATGAAATTAGGCAGGTAGCAACATTGCACAGACCGGCATGGTATTTTAACTTCCCTTTGTAGGTGGCTACTAACAGTGAATGGATGAGCAGATGGGATGCCTTGCTGCTGACTGGAGAATCAAGGTTATTATTTTAAAATTCAAGAGCAGTAGCATATCCAAAATGGATCCAGTGTCAGATTTGTTTAGCTCTTACACCTTTCCATGTCACAGTCCTCCAGACAAGTAGAGTTTTATTTCTACTTTCCATGTGTCAGAAGGAGAATCACAGCCATCAACATTTGGGCTGTCTAACTCTAAACAGAATCAGAGAATGAGCTGAATCAGAAGGGATTCAGAAAAATCAAGTCCAGCTCCTGGCTGGAGAGATCAGTGCCTGCCCCTCCTTCTCCCATCTTGAAGAAGATGTAACTGCAATGAGATTTCCTCTCAGTCTCTTCTCCTCCAGGCTGAACAGACCAAGTGAGGCTTCATCTCAAGGCTCTCCACGATCTTTGTTGCCCTCATTTGGATGCTCTCTAACAGTTTAAAGTTTTTCTTATATTGCAGTGCCCAAACCTGCCCCCAGCACTCGAGGTGAGGCTGTCCCAGCTCAGAGCAGAGCAGGACAATCCCCTCCCTTGCCTGGCTGGTGGTGCTGTGCCTGATGCTCCCCAGGACAGGGTTGGCCCTCCTGGCTGCCAGGGCACTGCTGACTCATGTTCAACTTGCCACTGACCAGGAACCCCAGGACCCATTCCATGGCACTGGTCTCCAGTGTCTCATTCCCCGGTCTGTCCATACATCCAGGGTTGCCCCATCCCAGATGCAGAATCCAGCACTTTCCCCTGTTGAAATTCATGTGCTTGGTGATTGCCCAGACCCCTGATTTGTCAAGGCCTCTCTGCAGGGCCTCCCTGCCATCAAGGGAGTCAACAGTTCCTCACAGTTTTGTATGGTCTGTGGACTTGCTCAGTATTTTTTCCAGTCCTGTTGTGCTGTCTGCGACTGATGACTGTGTTATTTTTCAGCGTTTTCAGTATTTCCAAGAATAATCTTTCCATAACTTTACCAGGCACTGAAGTGAGACTGGCAGGCCTGTAGTTCCTGGGGCCCTCCTTGCCCTTCTTGAAAGCTGGGACAATATCCCCCAGCTTCCAGACAGCTGGGATCTCTCCAGATTCCCAGGACTGTTCAAAAATTATTGAGAGGTTTTGTGAGGACACCAACTACATCTTTGAGGATGCTTGCATGAATTCTATCATGCCCCAAGTAGGGATTCAGATGAAGCAGTGAAAAAGTTCACTAGTCAGAGATTGGCACCAGGCCTTTTAGACCCACGAAGAAGGCCTTCAAAAATCTGATAGTTTTGCTGTACAGCTGACACATGCACCTTTGGGATTCCATTGAGCAAATTAACATTTATCCAGCACTTCAAAATTAAGTTCACTAAGTACTTTTATAGAGTTGTGAAGAGTCCTACACCGTAAACAAAAAGTAATAACAATGCAAACATACATACCAAATTAGACTCACCAGAAATCTGATTTCAACACTTTTATTAAAGTTTTAAGGAGACAAGGAAGGTGTTTGATAATTGGTTTTTCTGCCAACATATTTATCAAATTATATCAAAACCTGGCTCTGTAACACAGGTTCTAAATAGTACCAACTGTAAATGTAGCCATTAATTTTACGGTTTCTTTGGAAAGCAGTCGTCTACTGTCAGAAAGTTCCTTGCTGGATTTCTTAACACTTCAGGTTACTCTACAGTAATGGATGGAGAATGGATGTCTAGCCAAGGTATCTTGTATTGCTCAGATCTTAGACCAATTAGAAATTCTAAAATTATTGAAGATGCAGTTCATTTTCAGATAACATATTTGAAATTCAATTTTTAAATTTAAATATAGTTATGATCTTCAAATACAATTCAATCATTTTCTTACTTTATAAAGTACCTTACTTATAAAGAACACTCAAAGTATCTCCATAAAGGATTTAAGGTCAATTGCAAATTCTTTTATCTATAGCTCAGTCAAGAAGCATTAAGGAAGGCTTAAAGGCTACATATGTCTAGTTGAATTTATCTGAATTTTTAAAATTATGGCAATAAATGGAAAAATCTTCTATAAATAGGGTTTTCTTTGATACTTTGAGACTTTGCTCCTATGAACAATGCCTCTTTTTTGGTTAATGCCATGGGACTATCATGTAAGGGGCCTTTAACTCCTCTTTCTTGCTCAGTCATAATCACCAGCCACCAGAGGCTTCTTTATATTTACCCAACTTTCATAATAAGCAATGATGATGGCAAAGTCATGGACAATTTTGGTGAGAGCTATTATTTGTTGATCATTTGAAAATCAACCACAATAATTCAAAACATTGTGGGCTATTTGTGGATGATTTCTGGAAACCAGTCCAAGGAAGAAACAAAATCCAGTGTACCTTCCTAAATTAACTGAGATGAAAATATTTTCCTAGAAATGAAGCAATATTTATAGAATTGATATAATATTCAGATGTTCAAATAGGGGGATTAATTCTGTTGTTGTTGTGCTCAGAGTTCACTGGGATTTAATGAAATGTTGTTTCATTTGACAATTGGATTTTTCAAAATTCAGCAATTAACAGGGCTGACTTGTGTACATGAACATATGAAAAACTCTTTTCACTATCCCTCTCATTCAAATAATCACAAAAAGGTCACCTAAACTTGGAAAAATAATTCTGAAAAATATTATTGTCTGACTGTCAATTTGAGGCTTTCATGACACTGGCTTAATATTTTCCAACAAAACATTCTTTTCAGAACCCTTGTTTGATTGAGGCATTATTGTGTCACAGGAAACACAAACGTTAATTTTAATTAACTTCTGATGCAATAGTCAGCATGCCTTTGCAAAGCCACTTCCTCTCTTGCCATCACAACTGCTGCGGATCTTTAAAGTCTGAAGCCCAACAAGATTGGGTAGCATACCTGTTGCACCATTTTCCCCTAAGGTGCTGCATTGTTTTTCAGTAGACAGATTGATTTGTGAACCTTGTAGTATTGTGAGACCAGAGCCTGGAAGCCTGAGAAAGGCCAGCAGCTCAACAGGAATTTTGGAGACCTCAAGAATGAAAGCTTGAACTGTTGTTCACATGACTTCCATGTTGCCTTGAAGAACTGAAGTGCAAACCTCTTCTGTGTTTACATTTTCTGCACAAAATGTTTTGACTAATGCAGTAATAGTATAACTTTATGGGTTATTTTCCCACCCATGTTTTGGTTTCTGGGTTTTTTGGTTTTTTTTTTTTTTTTTTTTTTTTTTTTTTTTTTTTTTTTTGTTTTGTTTTTGTTTTTTTTTTTTTTTTTAAATTACCCATCTATTTCACATTCCAGAAACTAAACTCTGTGTAGTCATTTTGGGGTATAGCTTTTATTTTTCAAAAGTCCCAGGGAGACAGAAATGCTGATTTTCAACACTGTGTTTGTAGCTGTTTGATGCAGTGTGACTCCATGCTTATGTCAGTTTTATGTCTTTCAGAATCATAGTAATCAGGTCTTGTTTGGTATTCCCATGAAGGACAGTAATGGGAAAGGATGCTTGCCTGTAGCTGGTTTCCCTCTTGGCTTACTACAAATGGGATGAAGACAGATCCAGAATTTTGCCTTAGTGTGAGAGCCAAATGTTACTTGGAGCATTGCACTCCACAATTATACCAAGGTTAAAGACATGATTCTGTGGGTAAATCTGCCTACTTAGCTGCACAGGCTGACATAAAGATAACAAACACACTCATAAAGCTGATTTTTCAGAGAATGTGGAGAAAGGAATAATGTTTAGACCTTTATCATGTTCGTTGCATAGTCTCTCTGTATCTAAGAGAAATATGCCAGGATAAAAGACTGTGACTGACAGTCAGTACTCTGACACAAAGTAACTTTAAAGCCTATTAGTCATTATAGAAATCCTCTTTGTATAAACTAATGTAAGAGTAGGAAAGAAAATTAAAGATCTTCACAGTTTATACCATTTTCTGTTCCTATTTTCAAGACCAAGTGCTTTGATTGCACTAACAAAACAAACTTTTATATGGGTACATTAAAAATCAGTAGAACCCTAACAAAACCAAAGACTGTATTTTTTTATGTAAGATTAAGGCTAAGAGAAAAGCGCAGATAGCAAACATCAGTCATGGCTGTTTAATGACCATCTGAAGGCAATTAAGATATCTAAGTGCCGTGTCCTGGCTAGCCCTGGCACTGGAGCTGCAGAATATGTACAGTTCTGTATCCTGGGATAAGTCCCTGATCCTGTGGGTCATTGCCTCGCAGAAGCATGAACAGTGGTGAGGAATAAAGGAAGGACTTTTGTGAGGAACTTCACTTGGGGTTTATTAAGTCCATGTGAGACCTCTTCACACCCAGAGAGTCTGCCCATGAGAGCAGGGTTCCTCTCTATACAACACCTTATAAACAGGGGAGGAGCAGGGGGTAGGGTACAGCGTGGGATCAATCCGTGAGGTGAAGAGAGGGACCCTGTACATAAATGACAAATATTATAACAAATCAATAATGCAAGGGAGGGGATAACAGGGACCCTGCCCAATCACTCGACACCCTCATTAGAACTTTCTAGACATCAGGACAGGGCTTCAAGGTGATGGATTGGACCCATAATTATGATTGATTGATAATAATAACTGGGGTAAACCTTAAAGGGGTAAAACATGGGGTACATGGGACAAACCATTATAACTTATATAAAACAGTATTGAACAAAGAACAAATAAATACATAAAACTGATAAAACCAAAACCACACCGCTACATCTAAGTACAAAAATATATGAGAAATAAGTGCAGAAGTGTTAGGTATTTATGCAGTTGTACTGACTTTATCCAGAAGCTTTCTGACCTTCACCTGTGGCTGCACACCAGTGTCTTGTGGTGGATAGGGCAAATCATGTACTGCCAAGTATGAAGCAGTGACACACAGTGATATTACAGCTGGAACTGAATTCATGCAGTGCTGTCACTTCCTTGCAGCACAGACTGCCAATAAGCAGGTTATCTTGCAAGATACCACATTGTGCTGTGTTGGCACAATGCATCTTTGATGGCACAGGTTCTCCTTGCACAGCTTACTATTTCTCCATATGAAAGAAATAAGGTATAAGACCCAACAATATTTCATGTTCTGTATAAATAAAAACACATTTTTTATAATGTGAAGTATCATGAAATCAGACTTCCTTCAAAAAAGAATGACAGGCTTCTTTGTCAATTGCTTTAGTTTTAAAAATACAGCACTGGCATTGTAAGATATTTCCTCCTTTCAAGGTCACCAAATAGGCACTTTCAAAGAGCACACATTGAAATTATGCAATGAGTACCTGAAACTTAAATTCAAAGATGCATGACTATTCGTAACAGAAAAGGTAGTGAATTGTACTTAGGACTAAGTGCTGAGTATTTGAGAAAACCATGAACTACGCCACTACTTTTCAAATCTTTTTCTCCAGGCCAGGCTTGGACACCCAGAGTACTATATTATGTTAGTTTATATTTTCATTTTTATTAACTTTATTTCACTGCTGACATCAATGAGCTCCAATGTTCTCAACTGAGGCATTTACCTGGCCAGTAAGTCCAAACTTCTTTGGTCTTTAAAAGGACAGAAATCATGGTATTTGGGTGTTAGCCTAATGCCTGTTTAGTTATCTAAGCAAATTCTTTGGGAATTGTAGGCCAGATATTTTTAAAGGTGTCTAAATGCCTAAAAATGTGGTAGAAATAACTATATCCTACAGGGATCTTGTAGAGATGGAACTACTCTGTGCAACATGTCTACAGATAGGTTAGCTTCCTGTGTTTTCTATATAGACAGTACAGAGAGGCAACTCTATGTTGTCATTCCCTTCACTCTGAGGGATTTTTTTTTCCCGCAATAATTTAGATGACTTCTATTTTAAAAGTTCCAACTTCACTCCATTGTCCCTCAGAGGTTCCCAGCTAAGACTCCAACAATTGCACCATAAGCCATCTAGGGTGAACTGCATCTTGTCCTTGGTGCTTGCCTGCATTGCTTGATGTGAAAGAAAATCTACAAGTCACTGTGTATGTGTCCCACTGTGCTTACATATTCTCGAACCCTCAGTCTTCGCACACTGGGTAAGAATTGTTGCTGCTCTGCATTGTCCCCAGTTAGAGTAGTCTCAAAGTTCAAAAATTATTACAACATGTAAACGCATTCTTCACAACAAATACTGCTAAAAAGCCTTTATTCCTAGCAGGCTGCTGCTATTCATATGTAAAAGGGCATACTGTGTTATTAAAAAAAATAATGGTGTCCCAAATGGAGGCCACAAATTGGAAAAGAAGACTTTAAAATAAAAGTGCATACATTTTGTCTGTTTTTGAAATATTGCCAGACTAAATCATTAAGTGCGGATCTGGTTGCACAAAGTCTGCAAAATCCAACCTCAAAGTCACCACACCAAGGCTGTTGTACCAAAAAAAACACAGCAAACTCGTTATGGTCAATAAAATCTCTAAATCAAATGAATGTTCTTCATGATTAGAACACTTCCGGATGTCAGGGAAAAATACATATGAGTGTTCATAGATACAAGGAAGTGTTCTGGTGTCAATTTATTAGTTAAAAAAAAAAGTCTCAATTCAAGACAGAAAAACAGAAAGGTTAGGTAATCCTTCATCCAGCTTAGTAGAGTTTTAGTGGGTAAGTTTGCATCAGTTGAGGTGCGCACAGGTTTAAGAGTTACTGCTGTAGGCCCAGAATCTCCTTCTTTTCTGATGAAACTTTGAGGCAGGGATATAGGAATTATAAGCATTCTGACTAAATAGTTTGAAGATACATACATATGTTTGTGTGTGTGAGGTTTGGAGAGAAGGTACACAAGTTCACACTTGAGAAAGGAATCAGGTAATCTTAATTTGCTGTGCTTTATAACAGAAGTACATCGCATGTTTTCAAAAGACAAGCATTTGCTATTTCTCAAACAAACCACATGCTACTGAGAGTGCAAGAATACTATTTTGCAGATATAACTCTGTTGGCGTGACCCTGGCAAGCAGCAAAGCACCCACACTTGCTCACTGCTCCCTGTCCAGCAGACCAAGGTACACAGCACAAAGACCAAAATCAAGAAAACTCATGGACTGAGGGGAAAAAAAACCAACCAAAAACCATTTTAGTCAATGAAGGAAAGACAAAAAACAAGTTATGCAAAGATAATCAATCACCACCTCCCACAAGCAGACTGAGGCACAGCCACTGTCCGAGTAGCAGGTATTCCAGAAAACGTAAGACCCCCCAAACAACACTTTCTTCTGCTACACCAGCTTTATTTCTGCTGACAATGACAATACATTATATGGAATACCCCTCTGGCCAATTAGGGTCAGCTGGTCTGACTGTGACCATTTCTAATTTCTTGCTTGACCTCAGCCTACTCACTGTGGAGTTGGAGAAAGAAAAAAAAAAAAAAAAAAAGAGAAAGCCTTTGTGCAAGGACTATTTCGTAATAGACAAAAGAATGGTATGTTTTAAGTCCTAAATCCAATATGCAGCATCATAATGCTTGCTAACAAGAAAGTTGTCTCCATCCCAGCCAGACCCATACAAACTGAAGCAGTTACATGCCATACTGTGCAGTGCATTCAAATAATTTCTCTCTATAATAACCGTATCCAGTTGCATTACTTTTATCAGTAATTGTTACTATGTGTCATACAATATGTCACACTCAAAAGGACTCTGGTTTTCTTCAGCCCAGTGATACCAGAAAAAACTTCTTCAAAATGCTGCTTTGCAATAGATAAGCCTTTTATCAGTTTGGTTCAAGGATTGCTGCTAGTCACCCGAACTGTAATGATTAAAGGACTGTATTACATTAAACACTGTGTCTGTCTTTCCTTGGTCAGCTTCAGGAGCACAATCAGACAGTAACGTTTTCCTCATTTGGAAAGGAAACTGATCTCAGTATTCACCTCCTTGTAAAATTCCTATTCCTGACAGTCAGAAAGTTGACCTTCCTACCTAAGCAAGACTTTAAAATGATTAACAGATTTGTGGAAAGTGACTGATAACAGAAAGTCTCCAATTAAGATGATCTTCTTCAGAAAGCTGCTTGCTATTCCAGCCCCAGTAATCAAGATTGTCATGTCAAATCAAGCTCTTGATTATCCCTGTATAATTTTATGCATCATCACAGGTCCAAAAACAAACTGATGATAAAACAGTTTTGTTAAGCAAAATTAATTTCATTGGATAATTCATGCCTCTAGTCCCGCCTCCCTCCATAATCCTAACACACAGATGCTGCCTTTTTCTATACTGACTTAATCATGTAGAAAGCACAAACTTTGTAGGTGATTATATTTTCACCTTGGGAAAGAAATAATTACAGACTGACTGTACTTTTAAAATTATTGTGTTTGAGCTATAACCAGCCCTTTTAAACCTCTTTTCAAAGGATCATTTTCACAGAACCAAATAAACTTTCAGAGGCAGGAATTTGGTGGACCAGGCTTTACTAGGTGAAGACTTTTTGCATGCACACTACAAAGATCTATTAGCATTTCTTAAAAATCTTCTAGGAGTTAGTGACCAAAACAGACTTTTACAAGTACCTATGAAATAAAGACTAGTACCTTATTTTAAGGATGAAACTGCTGACAAGCAGGGAGATCAAGCTGTTTTACCCAAGTTAAATTTAATCATACAGCAGTGATCCTTTTACCATCCTCAGGTAGATTATTATGAAAAGGGGATGGTATAGCATTCTTGAGTATGAAAACCTGAAAAAATCTAAAAGCTAATCTTAGAACATCTATCATATTTTTCAAGAAAAGTGATGAAAATGCTCGTGAAAAATAGTAAAATTTCTGTATGGTGCTGGGAAGATAATTCCCACAAGAGTTTTAATTTGACTTCTTTTTGCCTTCATCTTGGAATGAAAAATAGAAATTGTATAAACATTTATGAACTGAAAAAGAAAAAGATTAGGATCTGATCTGCCAAAATATTCAAATTAAGCTCTATTCCTCTGGTTATCCATTCATATGTTATGTATGTTGTATTTACAATGGTTTCTACTGAGTGGTCATTTTGACCTGAAAATAAGGATATTTCTGAGGAAATATGTGGTCAAGTTTCCATGAAAAATCTTCAGATTCAAAATGAAAACCAGGAGAGGAAAAGAAACATTAGTAATTAACATTTTCCACAATATATTCCTGTATTTAGTGGCTCACAAACTTCTAGAAAAACAGAACTGAAGCAGGAACTCCTGGATCTGTTGTAATCTCCCTTTTGTATGTGGCGGGAAAATAATTCAAATTACTTTCAGTAGGAAGAATTGCTTGCACATTTTTCTGCAAATTTCCATCACTCCATAAAAGGTGGAACTGTGATCAAATTCATCATCTGGTTATAACTTCACCATCTCTTGGTACCATATTCTAAACTTTAAATGATAGCTTTTTTTTTTTTTTTTTTTTTTTTTTTTTAATTCCTGAGTGAAGGGAAATATGTGTAAATCAGTCCTTTAAGGAATCCATAGCTATTGTAGAAAGATTTTTGTCCCATTATTCCAATGCAATAACTTCCCTGCTGTTACTTTAAACATTGTAAATAATTTTAGTTTTCTTACAGTAATTGGAAACTTATGCAATTTTGTGGCTTAATATTGCATATGTAAATATAGACTAATTGAAATTTCCAACTAATAAATGTTCCTAATATAATAAACCCAGTATATTTCATACAAATATTTGGCCGTATATGAGACATCTGAATTAAATTTTGCTTTGAATTAAAAGAAAGGGCCTTCATTTTATTGAATTAGGCTTGAAATGTCATACTAGACTTGGAAAAGTGAATGAATTCATACAGAAAGATTAGGACAATTATAATGTCAGAAGATGCATAACCATATTGCTATTCTTCACTCTTATTAGTAATTTATACCAAAAAGTTTACCTCTGGATAATAAACTGCAATGATTTGTGGTGGCAAAACAGAATCATATTTTTCATGTCAATATTTCTAATTTTGACTCTGTTTCATGGCTATCTCTTGCATTTAAAGTTATGTTCTCATTTTTATCATGGTACATTCTTCTCACAGCTTCTAAAAGGCAGTGGGTAAGGCATGGGACCAGTAAATTTGCTTGTGAAAACAAGAATTATTTAAAAATAGTAACATAACCTCATGAAACTGTAAGTCCACTGCACTCTTTTGTATGCTGTATGCTCAGGAAGAAACACTGCTTCGTGGCACCCATCAGGCAGCTTTATCAATAAGCAGAAAAAGCCACTACCACTCTAAACACAAACGTGCCCTATCACTTAAGACAGCCTTTCCTCCACTGTCCACAGGCAGTTGGCAACTGCAGGTGTCTTCTCCACACTGACAGCCGCAGGTGACAGAGCTCAGGCAGAGTTTCTGCAAAAGCACTAGCTGAAATACTTAAGTGAATAAGACATTAACCAAACAGCTGAAATGGTGAATGGGTTGGAGGAACTAAAACTAGTATAAAGTGGAGTCATATTTGTGTCAATAGTGTTTATTCTAAAGCAAAATTACAACTGTGGCATAGCTTTATCTACATTTCCCTGTTGTTTCTCATGTCATTGTAACCTGCTTATGAGTTGAAAGGTGATACAGATCCTACAGTATTAATGTAGTTATGAAAAACATCTAAAGAGACCTGCTAGTCATCTTGAAAGCTCACCTATGAACCAAGAGCATATGGTTTTATAAAAACTGTCTTTATTCTCTGAATGGGTAGCAGTATTTGATGAGTAGGTACTTTTAGTGAACAGGCCTTTGACATCTCACTGGGAGGTGCAACATGGCTGTCTGTGACTTTGCAATGACACAACACTTCTGGTCATATACCCACAGGTGTTTCCTCCCCATAGCCATCAAAAACATGGTGAAGAATGATTTCTCTTTTCTCTGAGACTTTCTATGATTGTATTCTCTCAACTGGATCTGTTGCTGGCTCTCAGGTTTCAGAAAAAATAAGACTTACATCTGTACAGGCATAAGGGTTCTGTCTGTGTGCACAAACCTTTTTCACATCCTTCTTCCCAAATAGCTTGACTTTTTTCTCCTTAGTGCACATGGCTTTGAGATGTCAGCTATCTGCCAAAAGCTGAAGACTTGCCCAAGCTGACTTCGGCTAGTAAATTAGTCAGCATGTGTTTCTACTATGTATGCTATTGGCTTAATTAGGTTTAATTAACAAGTGCTTACGCCAGTTGTAGGGGACAATGGCTATCTAGTTAAGGCTTATCTATTGGACACGTATGGTATTTTGGTGAATGATTGTCAGAACAACTATAATGAAGCCTTTAAAAGAACTGGTTCAGTTCAGACTTGGAACACTAAAAATGTTTTTCAGATGTCTGCCCAGTTCTTATTTCTTTGAAAATGGGCCTGGTGCTTCTTTCAACATGTTGTGACCTAAGGAGATGAGAAGTAGAAAGAAACTGTCATAATATTACATTATTTCAGCAAAATCTTTCTTGTAAAACAGTAGAGGTACCTGAAAGTATTATTGCAAAACAGCATAATTTAAAAAGCTTACTAAAATTTCTTGTTTGTATCCTAGCACAGTTATGTATGACCTAGACTTCATAGTGATAACCAAAGAAACAGGATCTCCATTTCAAAATACACAGAAATTTGGCATTAGCTTTGAGTAACTTGTAAAGCAGGATACAATTAGAAATGTATATACTCATGGACTCTATACAAGCACAGACACTAACAATAGTTAAAAAGATTTGCTACAAATAATTATCTAAGAGAAAAAATAGGCAAATCCCACATTATAAAAGATGCTGGTCTAAGCAAACATGGACTTTGTAATATAATGCTTTTTAATAGGATTGGCCAGTAAGAGCACAAATTCAGAACAATAGTTTGCCATTAAAGTTAATCTTCTGATCCAGGGTCGATGCTGACAGTATTTCTGTCTGGATTTTAGCTAGGAGCTCATTGGCAGTTTGTTAAATGCCTCTGAATAAAAATCTTTATTCTTTCATGGAATTATCTTGAATTTTTCTGGAAACAAAGCTCTTTCCTTTTATTACTTCTTCGAATTCTTGTTTTCAGGCCTGTACTTGCAAACCAACAATGGAAAAAAAGAGCCACACCAGTCCTGGAATCCCTTTGGCATAAAGTGGTATGCAAACTGAATTTACCGGCTTCTGAGAGGTTGCCTTATACATGGAAATGTTCAGGACAAAATTTGCATTCTGAATTAGTGTTCTCAGCATCAATCCCATCTCTAATATTACTGAGGGGACTCTACACCATTCCCTTCCTCACCCCTCAGATAAAGAACGATAGATCTCTTTTTGGTAGGCAGGTTTCATAGCTCTTTTTTCCCTGGAGGAGTCAGGACCAGGAGGTTATTCTACACCACCTCATATTATTGCCAGGGATGGGGGAAGGGGAATCTCCTCCAGGGAGAAGGGTCCCTCTGGTTTGAGTGGCAAAGGAAGCACAGGGGGACCCCACTTCTAAGCAACCACTTGCAAATCATTCACTATCCTGTAGGTTTCACTAATGACTGTGTTGTTGTTACTGCTCCCTTTCTTATCTCATTGCTGTTTCCAGTAAATTGGTCGTATCTCAACCCATGATCTTTACCTTTTATGGTACCAGTTCTCCTCTTCAGCATGCCACAGGGAGAAGGGGAGAAGGAGAGGGGGAGAGAGTGAAGGGGAGAGAGACTGAGGGGAAGAAATATGTAGGAACACCATTTGTAAACCTCTACACAGACAAATAAGATATATGAGTTGTAAGGGACTGCATGGTCCGGGGCTGTTATAGTCAGCCAATCCAAAGCTGAAGTGTGGAAAAATGACAGTCATGGGATTAGAAGTCCTGTGTGATCACTTTTGTGGAAGTGTTTTATCAGTATAAGATATCAGTATATAGTATCAGTATTTATAAAGAAATGTCATAAAACCTCTAAATCATTGATATTTAACCAAGACTGGTGGAACCAGATGGCATTTCACCTTCTTGTTCTAAGAAAATATTATAAAATACTTAGAGTGTGTAAAAGCTCATAAAATTAAGTTTTGTAATGGTGGCAATATGCTTTCAAGAGGAAAAATGAAAAATTGACTGATTAAAATGCTATTATGTAAATGCAGCTTACAGGACAAAGTTGATTAAAATGGCTCTTCAGTACTTAAACGATTCACATGAAGTTTGCATAGTCAGGGCAAATGCAGCCCTAGTACAACCGCATAGAAATCAGTGATGTTATATCTCTTACACTAAATTTGATTTCAGTAGGTGCTTCCTTGTTTTAACAAGTAGACCAACTTCTTGGTTGATACTGCAGTCACAAAAAATATAAACAAGCATATTAAGAAAGTTGAACAATGGTTTTTGGAGGAGAGTAATTCCATCATTATCTTTGCTACTGGGCCTCCATGTTTCCTGTTAGTGAAATCCTGGAAGATCTCAGGCACCAGTTTCTACCCACAAAATATGGACATTAGACAGGATTCCTCATCCAAGTTTTATGAATAGGCTTACAACAAAATGCATTCTCAAAATAAAAGTTTGCTAATAATATGGTAAACAGGAAAAACTCACCAGCTCTGATACAACAGCTCATTTGTTGGTCAGGGCCTATGTGAACAAGAAAAGTCTTTTGAAATATATTTTTATTTGTGGAAGGGTAAGATGCATCTTCTGAGAAATGCTGCCATGGTTATGAAATAGTATTTCAACAGAAGATGCAGAAATACTTATAGAGGTTGAAATGTAGCTAGGATCTTTTTTAATCCACCCCAAGAATGGCAAAGTAGAATGAAATATATATAAGAATTATACTTGAAAGCCACATTATAGCAACATTAGAGTGGAAATTCTGTTTGTCAAAAAAAGTAAAGAAGTTCCAAGTCAAGCTCTTCACTGAAAGCATGATGGTGTCCCTCATTACCTCTGAAGTACATGACTGTTTTAATTATTTAAAATTGCCTAATATGCACTACAAGTGAAGTCTTATAACTTAATGATTGACAAAGAAAAAAAGATGTTCCTTCCTACCCTATAACCTGTGAACATTGTGTCATACAGACCTTTTGCATATGCAGAAGCAAAGAAGGAAAATGTATCCTCACTTGAGAACAGATTTGAAATTCTGGTGCTGACTTTGACTGCTGCTGAACTCAAACAGTGCTATGCTGGTAAATGAGGGAATGAAATTCTACTCTTTCTCGATCCCCTCTATTACTCCAATGCACTTAAGAGACTGGTTTTCCCAGCTGTCTAAGGAAAAAGGCTAATGTCCTTAGTTGTGGATGTAGGTATTCCTTGCAAGAAATAAAGTCCCTCAATCTGAAAACTAAGCAGTGGACTGAGATACAAATTAAGATTTAAAACTGCTCTGCAATTTTCCTATATCCAGGCTCAGGAAGCTCTGTTTTCTCTCTAGGGCTCTCCATAGACCTCACTTTCACTTGTGTTGTACCAGTAGCTGGAATGCATACCAAAAAATTGCATATTCACCAAGTATGTGGTATAAGTCCAAGGGTTGTCAAAAGTCCCAAACCCCCACATGAACTGTGGCCTCAGCTCAGGGCCTGGCCCTATCCCTACACAATTCAACAAGGCATCACACTGCAGTATGAGTAAGGCTTCAAGTTCACTTGAAATGGTGGAAAGTGTAACTGAAAAAATATTGGAACAATTTTTAAATTCAGAGGGCCCTCTAAATCGCTCTTCTTCCTACAGTCTTCAAAATCCCTGTAACTGTGGCCTTCATCTCACACAAGCATTACATTGCACAGAGCCAAGATTAGCCTTGTCATAGTGAAAAAAAAAATATCTGGCAGTCCTCGTACTGTGTAACAGTGTTCCAGTCAGAAAAGAAACAGTTCATTTAAACTACGGGAAGCTAGTCTCATATCTAATACCGTTATTGTGTTTAAAAGTAACTTAAATTGTTGTCACTTTCCCTAGGAGATCAATGACATTTTTCCATGAGAAAGTGGGTGGTGAAAAAATTGAAGGGGTGTGTGCAATGACATTGAAATTTTGTCCCTCTATGCAAAAGTCTCCTTGCCTGCAGAAAATTATAAAAAAATCTCTATTTTTTCCAGTATCTGCCAGAAATTCATTCCTAGGCATCAGCTTTCTGATTCAGAGCAGTATATCCATTAGCCACTCCTCTTCTGAACATGTCATACAGTAAGAAAAGCACTGTTGCTGATATGACCCTGATAGGCTGACATACAAACAAAATGAAAATTATGATGTTCAGTCTCCTGCTCATTGCCAGAATGCCCTTATAATGACACTACTCAGACTGGGTAAAGGTTCCATAGTAAAGTTCCTTTTACGATGGAAAGGAAACAAAGAGGTTTGCTCTATATGTCTTCCATGAGAGTGCCCTCACATTTTCTCAAACATACAGTGACTTTCAAAAGTTGTTTTAAACAGGATGAAAAAATGGGAAACTACTTTCCTTTTAAGCAGTGAGACAAATCAAAATTGCACAAGAGAAAAATCTCCTTAACATTCTTAAACTAGTTCTTGTAGGCCAAACAATCCAAAAGCACGTGTGTGCAGATAAATGTAGTTATAGAAAGAGTAATTTATTATATTATTCATCAGACAGTATACTATTCATCAGATGTTTGATTGCATAGGCCTTTAATTTCCAACACATCATCTGCTGCAGTGAAACCTGGTGTTAAAAAGCAATGAACTTTAGATGTGCAGAGCTTTAAGCTCCATGCAGTAGCTGACCAACTACTGTAAAGTCATCAAAAGACAAAGTCAGAAGACATAAGAATCATAAGAATCATAAGAACTCAGAATTTCTTTTCATCTACTATTTCTTTCCCATTTTAAAATAATTACACTCCTCCATAAAACCTAATAAAGACAACCTCCTAATTACATTATAACTACACACTTTATGTTTTGCCACTGAATTCCATAATAATGGAATGAATTTCATAATAATGGTTGTTCTGGATGTCAACAGTGTTGCCAATTCAAGTAGAGTTTACCCAGCATTTCTTCATTATGGGCATTCCTGAACTGTCCAGGACAGCAGGATATGGAATTTTGCTATGCATTTGGTTTGTGCAATTCATGGGAAGACAGTTAGGGCAAGCCTACCTCTCCCTTTTCTTACCCTACATGGCATCTTTCACACTGATCAGATTTTATTTATTTGTAAAAAGAGTAAAAAAATATTCCAGGAAAGATGAATGCAAAGCCTAATTTCAGATTGTGACTCTCTGTGAGTCTTGGTTTTCCTTTGTGGTGTTGTGCATATCACAAAGGGACCCCAAGCCTCACCTCAGTTCAGCACAAAAAGGAGACATTAATGACTTTCTGTGAAAGGCACATAGAAGCACAATCATGTGAGCATAGATTTTACAGCATAAGATGCCAATCGTCAATGTAAGGATGCATTATTTTTACAGCATTAAAAAAAATTCATTTTTAGAACACAACAAGAGGAGCCAGTGGTGAGGAATGTTGTAATGCCTGCAAAATTTTCACAACCTCATTAATAAAAATAGAAAAATATAAATTAATATAGGCAGTCTCAAACTTGTGAAGAATGGGTTCCATGCAATTGAAATAGGCAAACAAGATATTTTGGTAATTATTTCCAAAGGGAATCAAAAACTGGGTCGAAATATTTAAAGGAAAGTATTTTTTTAAATAGGATTAGGAAAAAATATCTAGGGTAAATATGAGGTTCAAAAGGAAATTTTTATTTATTAAATTTTTATTATAAATTGAATGATCTTCCAGTCTAAAAGACTTTCTTTTTCTTTAAGTAAATTGAACTTACTTTAAGTATCAATCAAAACTCTACTGCAATATAACATAATGAAGTCCCATGCTGTAAAAGTCATATTCAGAACTTAAAGGTGCACGTGGGCAGTTATTTAACTATTAAATACAGAATTATCAAGACAGACAAATTAATCTTATTATTCATGTAAGGTTCTTTCACTGTGTGGCACAAACAGAAGCAGGGGACTCACTCAGTGATCCAGGCAGTCCTTTTCTGCCATATTCACCTGCAATCTTTTCTCATTTCCCTGAGTACCACCAAAGTGAAATCTCTCCTCTCCTCTCCTCTCCTCTCCTCTCCTCTCCTCTCCTCTCCTCTCCTCTCCTCTCCTCTCCTCTCCTCTCCTCTCCTCTCCTCTCCTCTCCTCTCCTCTCCTCTCCTCTCCTCTCCTCTCCTCTCCTCTCCTCTCCTCTCCTCTCCTCTCCTCTCCTCTCCTCTCCTCTCCTCTCCTCTCCTCTCCTCTCCTCTCCTCTCCTCCTCCCCCTCCCCCCCCCTCCCCCTCCCTCTTCCCCTCCCCCTCCCCCTCCCCCTCCCCCTCCCTTACCTAGCCCTGATGGCCACACTATGTTACTATGGATGTAAGCTAGGAACCTAATACCATTGTCCTCAGCCCATGGATCTATTCCAGCCTACAACTTTCCTCCCTCCAGCAGATCAACACTCCCACCTGATTTGGAGTCCTCTGCAAACTGAATAAGAGACCACTTCATCACCTTGGTCGGCAGTTGCAATCTGACAGATCTACCACAAGAAACCACGATTGTTTTTCTGCTAGCCATGTGCCTGAGTACATACTGCTCCTAAATAGTCTCCAGCACTATGAGAAATTTATCAAATATTTTTTATTTTGATGATAGACCTGACATCTTCCTGTTGTGTTTCTACTTTCTGAGGCCTGCCTAAACAGTCTCCAGTTTCTCTTTAGGATTTACCTGCCCTCTCTGCACAAACCCTTCTAAGTCTTCTTAAGAGGTGTTTCCACCTAGCAGGCAAGGCCTACAGGCATGTGCCTCACCTTGCCTATTCAGCCACCATCTATCTATGGATTTTGGGATTTTTTTTTTTTTTCATAGCCTTCTTTCTTGACAGTCACTTATTTGAAATTTTCACAGAGATCTGTCCCCAGGGGACTGGAATTGGGAAGCATGCTTGTGACCAAAGTGAAGAACTTGGCACTTGTCTTTGTTGAACCTCATTCCACTGGCCACGGCCCATTGATCCATCCTGTGCAGATCCTCTGCAGAGCCTTCTGACCCTCTGGCAGATCAACACTCTCCTCCCATCTGGTGTCATCTGCAAACTGACTGAGAGTGCCCTTGATCCCCTTGTTCAGGTCATCAGTAAAGATATTAAACAGAACTGGCTTCAACAGTGAGCTCTGGAGCCCCACTAGTGACTGGCTGTTAGCTGGATGTGACCCCATTCACCAGCTCTCTGGGCCCAGCATGTGGGCCATCCAGTCACTTTTTATCCAGCAGAGTGCACTCATCCAAGACGTGGGCTGCCTGTTCTACAGAAGAATACTGTGGGTCACAGAATTGAAAGATTTACTGAAGTCCAGGTGGACTACATTCACAGTCTTACCCTCATTTACTAGGCAGGAATATAGCATGCTAAAAAGAAGCATCGTGTGCTTTCTCAGAAATACCTTGCTTTGCTCTTTTGTTGCTTTTTAATATTTCCTTCCTCTCATAATAAGAAGGGGGAAAAAAGAGAGAAAGAGCTTTTTTTTTTCCAAGTTTAAAGCAAGCAGATCTTTCAACTGGAAACCTTGAACAATAGCAAAAAAAAAAAAAAAAAAAAAAAAAAAAAAAAAAAAAAAAAAAAAAAAGAAAGAATGTATGGAAGACACAGAAGTAACATGTTTTATTTCCAGAAGGCTTAGCCCATGGAATGCTGTAGATCTTTCAACAGTTTAATGTCCTTCTTGGGCTACTGCATAGCAGACTTTGCAACTTTTCTGTGCTATTAAGACATTCCTGGGTATTTCCTCATATGAATGTGCACCAGTGGTTCTCACTTGCAATGATAACTCAAAGGAATAGAAAAAAATTCAGAGAGATTTATCAAACCACTTTAATAAATTTAAAAAAAATGTTCTTTAGGAAAAGAGGTATTTTTAAAAATATTTTTTCAAATGTAAGTGCTTTCAATTTTATAATGTCATATATGCTGGTAGGTATCATGGCAGCAGGTTATAAAGAAGCAATGACATTACAAAGATGCAGAACTTCAATGTCTCTTATCAATTTGGAGGCATTTGCACTCCTTTAGCAAGCCATTGTGTTGGGTTTTGGTGGGGGTTTTTCTTGTTTTTAGTTTGGTTGGTTGGGGTTTTGTTTAGTTTTCTGTTTGTGGGTTCTTTTTTTTTCTTTTTTTTTTTTTCTTTTTTTTTTTCTTTTTTTTTTTAATAAAGAGAGTAATAGTTGATTTCTGAAAAACGAGGAAGTAAATTTGAGGTACCAGCAATAATATAGCAGGAAACACAATCAAGATTTTTGAATACTGAAAGCTGTGACCATTTGTTGACCAACAAATTCCAATACTAATTCCAGTCAAGACTACTATAAAAAGATCCTGAGGAAATGTGGGATGTGATTGGCAGAGGGGGGTCTTTTGCCCACCATAAAGAATCAGACTTTCTTAGGGACAGACTAATCTTTGCTTTTCCTCAGTATACTGCATTTCAGATGTTAGAAGACAGATGAAGAAGGACACCTGGTAGACGTTCAAAAGAGTGTCATGGCAGATAAAGTATTGTCAAAGTGAAAGATAATTTAGTCTGACTTCTACCACATAACAGCAACTCACAGCCACTGGGTTTTGTTCTAATTTAAGAAAGGTTTACTAATTCTCAGATACATCATAGGTCTAAGAAACCTGAGTCAGGATTTATAAAATGGCCAATATATGAAAAAAAAAATCCAGAAGTTACTTTTCTAAGTAATGTAAGACCTGAACTACAACATAAAGAGAATCTCATTAAATGAGTTTTATTATTTAAATATACATATAAACATGTAGAAATGCCTGTGACTTGTTGTTTATGAGAAAGCTCAACATGTATTTGATTTAAAATGTAGATTGATTGATTTTTCATACTTTCCATAGTTTTTTATCACTTAAGTATAGATAAAACAGAGCTTTTTAGTATATATAAACCAAACCATGCACTCTGTATAGAAATGTCTGCTTATAATCCCCAAACTGCTATGACTTCCAGCAAAAGATTGTTTTAAAGGTTTTTTGGCTAAAGATTAGGAAAAACTCCACCAGAAAGAAGACATGGCTTATGACCACACATTATCAATGCAGCATGAAATCTGTTTGTCTGAGGACATGGCTCCTTCCCTTTGGAGTTACTGCAGCACTATTAGATACGTTTAAGAGCACAAAGCTGTGCTTCATGTTGCTTGGAGTTCTTTCTTCTCTTAATGGCTTAGTTGCTAAATCTCTGGGTACACCAAATGCCTCTTACTGTTTTTTCAGTTGCATCTCTTTTCTGTAATGAATTTCTGACTAAAACCCTAAAATAACCAACAGGTATCTTTGTGGTTACACCTGACTACACACCCCGAGTTTTTCATGAAGTAGATGAATTGGGTCAGTACAGAAGAACCTGGACAGAGCTGTTCCATGTCAAAAACACTGTTATGCAGTTACCAGGTGAAACTATCTGATAATAGCATCCCCCTTGACCCAAGGAGAAGGCAACCACTGGCAGTGTTCCTTTAAGAGGAATGTCAACACCACTCTCTTCTGAAAAAGCAGGCTTCTCTTCTTGGTGTACCTATTGATTATCCCTATATTTTGTGGAAAGCTAAGACAGTGTTCCAAATGGCTGCTGTTGGTCCTCTCTCGTTGGCACTTTGTCTTGTCATGCTAGTGCCATTTTAGCAGTTTGCATTGATCAATAAAGTATGGTTGCTATTCCTGTATTTCAGCAGTTGTAAATGGCAAATGAAAAATTCAGCTACATTAAAAATTCAATGTTTTGACAGTTGCTTTTTTTCCAGTGGAGGTCTGAGTGTGCTCTTTGAAAAATATATTAATATATCATTAGCACCCAATTATATTTCTTCAGTTCTTCAAGGTTGTTTTGTGATTATTACAGCAAGTTCCCCATTGCATTTGCTTGAACTACTCCACCCTTACTCCAGAAGGGAAGTCAGCAAAACTACAAGCAAACACAGAAGATTTTTTTCATTGCAGAAGTGCTTCAAGGACCAGTTTTCACCAAAATACTCAGCACACAGTTGATAACATATCTCTAAATGAGATAGAATGGACACTAGAAGTGACCTAGCTGTGACCACTAATTGCAAAGTAGGTTTGTGCCTCTTTATTGTATTTTGGCATGCTTCCAGCTCCATTTTAAATCTTTTCCACAACCAATATGAGCATAGACCCATACATTTTGAAGAAGAATTTTAAAAAGAGTTTGTGGAGAACAGTTTGGTTACATGAATCTTTGTTTTTCCCCCTTAAAAGCACATCTTTGATGACATGAAAGAAAAAGATAAATATGTTCCTACAAAGACCACATAATAATCAGGCAATTGAAGCTAAAACCTAGGCACTTTGCAAAATATTCCAAAGCAATTATTTAAAAAATACTGTAAAAGAAGTACTCAGGGTTTTTTAGCCAACATTTTTATTGTGTGCTAGTTGAAAGAGATACAGAACTAAAAATAGATTCTATGAGGTTTCTTTAAGGGGAAAAAAGAAAAATCAAAAGGGATAAACCCCAACCTTGTTATTGTGATTGCTTCCCTCTAACAACCTTCAACACCTATGGAACCCTATACTTAATTTACGAACTACAGACTTCTTTTTGAACTAAAAGGACAGGTCTTTTAGCATGGAGCTGTAGCTGGATTTTTAAGTTCTTACTGAACTGAGAAGAATCACTAGACACAAAATCAGCCCTATCCGCAGTGACAGAACCCGCTAGTCCTTCAGACACTTCAGATAAAAGGTTGGGTTTACAAATAGCAGAGAAATGACTGAGCCCAACTTACTTGCAACAAAACAATAACTCCACTCTACTAAACCCTTTTTCTTAAAATACCTCTGCCACATGAATATTCAGCAGATTTATGTAAAAGATTAGTTTTAAGTAGGAACACAACAACAGACACTCTGATCTAGACTGACTGAAACAAAATTTTGAATTAGAATATTTTTAATACACCAAGAAATTATTTGACTAATTTATTCTTTGCTTCACAGACACATTCTGACTTCCCTTTAAAGTAAATGGCATAGACATCAAGCCAGCCCTTTTTTTTTCCAATCTGGAATTACAAGACTGGATGAAACAAGGTTTCATATTTGTGGCTATTTTTACCCTGAAACCTGAGGGTATTACTTTGTATGTTAAAAAAAGAAGCCAACCAGTAATTGTTTTGTGGGACCAAATCAGCACCACTATACACGTGAAGGTGGTGTAGGAATATCTGAATTTATTGGCTCTGGTGTTCTTTCATAAAACCTGAGGACTACATCACACCGGAAGTTTTGGATTCCCTTAGTGAACCACTGACTCTTTTATTTTGTTGTGCATCAGCTGAAAAGCAGGATGTAACTTCTGAGTATGTCCTGCCATGATTCTCTGCAGCCTTGAAAGACATATCTTTTCCCCCTCTCACCAGTAAATAGGCAGCAGGAGTAATTGAAATGGGAAAAGAGAGAATGGTGTGTGGAAAAGAATATTTTGTATTCTAAAAACACTAATGCAGAGTTTTATATTAAAATAGAAAATACAGACTTATCACCATCCTATATGAGCTCCAACACTGTACAAAAATCTTAGTCTGCTACTGGGTACAGTTTTGTTCTATGTGACTAGAGCCAGTGTGAACCACACATAAGATATCTCTACATGGTCTCACAGTTTGCCCTTTATACCTTGACAAAGATTCAATCTATTCTCATGCTCTCCTTTAACCAGACTCAAGGATGAAAATAATTTCACAGCTTGTTTGCTTCCTATTTATAAGCATAAAACATCATGTCTTCCCATCTAATAAGCTAAAGGATCGAGTATATATATCAACTAGAGAATCCTTTTCACAAAAACACAACCAAATTTTTTTGTAATTTCTTCGATACTACATAAATTGATCACAAATCCCAGTGGCTTTGTATCTCCATATTCATGAAGCATCTTTTGATTTGTGATGTATTTGTTTTTGTGAATGCATGTGATTGTGCAGACTTGTGTATACAGAGGAAGAGAAAAAGTGGAACAACAGAGTCTCATATTTAAAAACATGGGTGTTCAATCCCACCTGGCTGAATCATATAGCCCCAGAAATGGACAGAGAGACTTGTAAGAAAGAAAATACACAAAATGGCTAAAGCACAACTTTGAATCAGAAAATATGGTGTCAATTTTACAACTAAGTTTGCATTTAATAAAATCAAACTGTTTAATAAAAGGAAGAAATATATGTTGCCTTATTTTTGTATAAAATTTTGGAACAAAAAGGAACTCAATCTGCAAGAAGAATGTTCCACCATTCCCTTATAATATGATTAAAAATTAAGGTCTTTTGGACTCTTAATTACAGAATTATCTCCAGGAGCATTTTTCTTTTTAAGAAATCAACAGAAATTTATTATTTAATTTAAATTTTTCTCCATGTCTTTACTTTGGGGTAAAAGCTACATTAATACATCTGTTTTCACAGATATACACATTTTCAAGCAGATGATCTAAATGAAGGTGATATTCCTTCCAGCAAGCTGTTTGCATTTATCAATGTCATGCCAATATTGCAGTGCATTTTAACACTATTTTTCAGACGCCAGTTGCAGTTTGCCATTTATACTAAGGAACAGAAGATATAAAATGCTGAAAGCAGAAGACAACAGCATTTCCTAGCATCTGATGCCCTTAAAGGTAACAGTTTAACCAGGCTGTTAACATGCATTTTGAATAATCATTTGGAACAGGGGAAAAAAATGAGGTTACTTTGGTTTGACTTCAATGGATCATGGCACAAACTGAAAATTTAACACCTCTGGATCAGGTTGTCTTCCCAACTCTTCAGGTTCACTGAATGTCCTGCCTGGGACAGTAGTTCTTATCTCATGCTGTTGGATATGTACATGTCTGTGTTTGGATGTAATTACATGTGTGCGTGTGTATAGATAGATAGATAGATAGATAGATAGATAGATAAAAAATTATATATTAATATAAATAAGTGAACGGGACCTGTTGAATGCATAGAGCCCTATAGTTAGCCCTGTACCTCATTCATTGAAAGTCTTTCATGTTTTCTGACTCAGGGAATGGGGACACACATCAGCTTGACTTATGCTATTAAACAAGGTAGGATAATGTGGCAGAGAAAGGTGATGAGGTTTATGGCTGTGCTGCAGCTGGCAGCCCACATTCAAGGAAAACCATTAGAAGACAACCATCCATTTATGGAGTCCAATACTCCATAAATGACCTGTTGCACTCCTAGGGCCTTCTGTGAATTGTCCGACAGCTTGGGATGGAAATAAATTGGAATAGAAGTAAACATGCTTCTCTCTCCTATTGTTTTCAAATGCAAGGGCAAAATACACCAGGCTTTGTTGAGCAATTTGCTTGTGGGGAGTTTCACTCAATTGAGAATTCTGAAGTTGTCTTGTGGTTTGGCTGGCTAGTTCAGAAAGAGACAACCAATACTCAAAACTTATTTAAAGATGTGTGGGACCTTGTCTGGACCATCTGACTGGTTCAACAGGAGCCCTATGTGAACCACTTAAAGAAAAATTATTTAGAACACATTCTTCTCTCTTCCCATAATATCTCAGACTAAGACAGACTTAAAGTTCAACAATCTGTGATTTTTTTTCTCCCTACTTTTGCTTGCCTTCTTTTTCCTCTCAGTGAAATTGATAGTTTAAGAAAAGAAAATGTACAACACTTTAATTTAAACTCCGCATTATTTCAAAATAAAAAATCTATTTACATAAATGGAGACTTGAGATAGGCATTCAGGGGACTTTATACATTCAGACACATCAGAATTTTTAACAAACACAGGCAAAATCAAACCCCTAATAAATAAAACCAAAACTGACAAAGCTTTACTACATTAATGAAATTAATTAAATACCTCTGCTCTTTTAGAGGAGCTGCACAGAAGTAACTGCTCTTCACTGCAGGTAGTACATTTCTCTGAAAATTAAATGCCATATTCTGAACTGATCTGCAAGACTTTAGAATTTGCCGTGCTAAATGCATGTAGGAAATACCTTAAATGTTTACCCACAACTTCCTTTTCTTAGAGAAGTGTTTCTCAGCTTTGTTGAGCTCAAGAAGGATCTGGAGAAAAGAATTGTGGTGAAGAGGAGAGGAGAGGAGAGGAGAGGAGAGGAGAGGAGAGGAGAGGAGAGGAGAGGAGAGGAGAGGAGAGGAGAGGAGAGGAGAGGAGAGGAGAGGAGAGGAGAGGAGAGGAGAGGAGAGGAGAGGAGAGGAGAGGAGAGGAGAGGAGAGGAGAGGAGAGGAGAGGAGAGGAGAGGAGAGGAGAGGAGAGGAGAGGAGAGGAGAGGAGAGGAGAGGAGAGGAGAGGAGAGGAGAGGAGAGGAGAGGAGAGGAGAGGAGAGGAGAGGAGAGGAGAGGAGAGGAGAGGAGAGGAGAGGAGAGGAGAGGAGAGGAGAGGAGAGGAGAGGAGAGGAGAGGAGAGGAGAGGAGAGGAGAGGAGAGGAGAGAGATGTCACTTGTAGATGTGAAAAGAATTGATAAAAGTCCTCTTGTATTGTCCCACTTTCAGAAGACTAATAATGTATCCCTTTCATCTATATGAAACACCTTATTCAAAAACAAAATATGGGAAATATAAGAATACTTACTTCAATGTATAATAATGCTAAATGCTGCATGTGCACCTCTATTCCTGTATGCCTTATGCTGCTTACTCTATGCTTTTTGGGGTTTATATGGGTGAGATTTGCAAACTATTTTATTGCAAAATCATTTAAGATATAATGGTTTCACTAATGAGATTCAGTCTGTTCCCAAAGTACAATCTACTGCCAGTTTTAGGGCATAGACACTCCTGAGTTATGCTCTAGGGTCATGTTGCATTGAGATTTTCTTCTGCATGGATGCTACTTAACTTGGATAGCTGAGCACCTGAGCATGCATAAGCACATTAACAGACAGTAAAACTACAGCAGAAAATGTGAGAGGTTGGGTAGAAAATGTCTTACTACCAAGTATTGAATTTATAATAGTAACTTATGAGTACCTGCGTACTTTTCATTGCTTTTGAACTCAGGCAGATTGATGGAAAATCCTTCTCGTGCAAAAGACATACACAAACCCAACCCAACAACAACAACAACAACAACAAAAAACAACAGAGACCCGAAACAATGAAACACAATCCCTCCCTGCCCGCACCATCCCTTCCACACCCAAGCAATGTACAATATTGTTCATTATTTCTCGTTTTCAAAAGGTATTGTCTAAGTGATGCTGGCTGCTCTCTCCCCAACAAGCAGAATTAACACTTTACCATGCTTTCTTACTGCTAAGTATTCATATACTTGAACTGTTAACCATGATTATTCTACTGTCTGTGTAATTATGATGTGGTTTTCTGCAATAGAAGGTATATCAGTATTTTAAAGGCAGTAATATGCAAGTGGAATTGAACAGGATAGATCTAATTCTTCCCTACCTTCATAACAACTTTTTACTAGGTGATGTCAATGATTATGAGCATACCAGTGTATCAGAATAGATGGATAGTTCCAAGACATGCCTTTTTGATTGGATGCTTCACGTGGACATCCACTTGAGGACTGAGTAGCTGATACATATTAGTGATAATTCTATGTTCATGTCAAATGGTGGAATTTATTATTTCATATTTTGGAAAATGGATATACTCTATTAAGAATCACAGTCATTACATGTTAGCTCCTCAGAATATAAACTGAGATTCCTGCATTGAATGTAGTAGAAGAGCAGTGTAAGTAGAAAAACAGAGAGGTGGACAACGCTGGGTGATCCAGACAGTTAATTAGTTTCTTCTTATACCGTGAGCAACTTTTAGTGTTTACAATCTTGCCTGATTACCCTCCACAGTTCTCCTCCCTATCATTACCATCACCATCCTTGCGCAGCAACTTCTTTCACATAATTTCTCCACTTCTCATTGAGTCCTAAAAGACGTATTTGTTAATTTCATTCCCACAAGAATATGCGACCCCAGAGTTTTCAGAGCATGGGGAAAGTTGGAAACAGTTGGAAACTTAATGCCTTTTTGCCACCGGTGCTGGAAGAGCATCTCCACAGATTTGCAGCTGTAGCACCCCAATGTATTACAGCATCTGCATTATAAAGAGACAGCAGGACAGGACAATCTGCTCCCATCTAGACTCCACCAGACTGAAACCTGAGGTCTGGAGTAGAAGGTTGATACAAGAGTAGCTCATACAATGTTTATAACCTCAGTAGGCAAGAACCTCTTCTAAAGGACTGAGAGGCAGAGGTATTACAGGGAACAGCTGCCAAACTCCAGCCAATTTTCATCTGAATCTGCTTCCTATGAGAGCCATGCTTTCACACACAATATTTCTGTACCACATCTGTACTTTAAAGATTCCTAAAGGCTGCTGCTTTCATACGTGGCGAACGGCTACAAGAGGGTAAAGGATAGGGCTTCATGCACCTTAGGAGCAGCAAGTTGCTGTGCCTAATCCTGAAATGCCAGAGCACTTGAAGCCATCTCTCCCTCTTAGACAATTCCTTTCTTTGTATAATGAAACTTCCATCAGCCATTTCAACGAAGGTTTTGAAAGCATCATCTCCACAAAAGCATTTGCCTCAATGCTTTTTCCCCTGTGATTTTAAGTCTAAGGGTCTTTGATGATCTGTAGATTCTTTCTAATGTTATTGACAGCTTAGGGGGGAAAAACCCTCCTATTAATCCTGTCAAAAGACTATACATATGGAATCAAATGAGGATAGAAAAGTTCTAATATTTTGCCAGGCAAGCAAAAATAGTATACTACAACTAGTCCACTGAAGTGCAGTGATTAACTCAACTAGTCCACTGAAATGCAGTGATTAACTACACATTTGTGGCAACCTTCCCTTTCAGGAAGCTCCAGAAAAGGGGCATAAAAATTCTACACTTGCATGGCATCACTGGTAAAAACGCATGTGTTTTGCACATGTATGTCACACACAACCTACTATTCTGTATGCATGGCCCTGATCTGGTGAAGTCTACACAAAGACATCTTTTTTTCAAGCAAGTATTGTCATGGATTTCAAAGGGACTATTTCCAGGAGTAAAACTTTGTCATGTGTGTTGTGACAGGATCAGGGAGCTGGTATGATCATGCACTCTCATATACTGTACAAAATATACACACACTGCTCCTTTAGTTTTCACCTCCTGCAATGGAGGCCTCATTCTGCTATGGGCTGAAGTGTGATACACTAGCAAGTGGTCTTTATTAAAAAGGTCATTGACACTGTCAAGCATCCTTTGAAAGGTGACATTGCACCTAGAAGGTTATCAGGCCAGAGCCACTAAGTCTACAACATTTTCTCTGTCAATATTGTAAACAGGTAATACATCTGACCTCTTTTTGGACTTAACAAAACACAGATGATTAAAGTTCTTCTGCTTCTCTTTTACCCTTCTGTCATCCATGTATACACTTTTCCCAAGCTTTGTCTTGAAGTACCCTGCAGAAGTAGAGAAGTTGAGAAAGAGCTACTTTAAGTACCACAGTAATGAATTCAAGTACACTTATTTATCATAAAGGGCTTCCCCATCTGTCTCTAAAGTATGCTCAAAAATGCTGTGTATTTGATAACATGAAAGCTGAGAATTTAACACATTTTAGTTTTAAGCACTCCATCTTGGCTAACTTTCTGTAAGATTGTACAACTGAATTTTGACTAAAGGAGCAGATTGGGGGCAGAGGGGGAAGTGCGTGTGGGGAGCGTGTGTGTGTGTGTGTGTGTGTGTGTGTGTGTGCGTGTGTGTGTGTGTGTGTGTGCGCATGCATGCATACATGCGTGTGTGTGGTCTCTTCCTAATTTATTTGCACTTCAACCCACTGGGATCAAGCTGCAATCCCTGTAGGCAAAAGAAGATTAGGGAAAGAGACTGACTGTTTTTTCCCAGACACAGAAGGGAAAGCAACTTCTCAAGTACCGCAAGTTTTTCTGGCCACTGTACAAATTGTTCCTTAGTATGGAGACTTTCCAAAAGACCTAATTAGCAACTCGCTACAAACATTTCTTTGCATTAGTTAATGATCCGGCTACACTTGTAAGCAAACAGTACCAACATATCTAATCAATGCAGAAAACCAACAGAATGCCTATTAAACATCTGGATGTAATTTTCTAGTTAGACTTAGAACAAAATGAAAACATATGCAGGTTTCTTTGATCTATGCCTCAACAAAGAAATTGCTGATAAAAAAAACCCCACACTGGCCAGTCAACGTGTCATTTTCATAAAGCCCGGTCATGTCTTTTCAAATGTTCCCAGTTTAATTTTTTTGGTTTCCTGCAATCTCTAATTTTACCATATTGTGTGAAGCCAAAAGGGATTCTTTGGATCTGATCCTATTTGAGGTTTTACTGCTGCATGATCTGCTACTGACTTGTTTTTCGCTGTGTTTTTTTTTGTTTGGTGTTTGTTTGTTTGGTGTTTTTTTTTTTAATTCAGCTCAGGGACTTTTTAAGGGTGAAGGAATGGGGGAAGTGAATACAGTCATGATGGTAAAATGACCTAGTGCAATTTTTTGAACATTCTTGCCTACAAAGAAAGCCACTAATTAAAAAGAAATCAAATTACTTAGAGGGTATGCAATGGCTATTAGCCAAAAGACAGCAAATAATTAGAAATGTAATTGCTTTACCCTGCTCACATCATCTGCACTTCACAAATAAATGAGTATTTTAGAAGTGATATTGTTTTGCATGCCCTTGTAATAATTATTATTCTTTCAACTGTATAGACAGTCACTAGAATACCACATGTACTGTATGACTCAGGGTTGTTTTTTTTTTTTTTGCTATTTCACCTGCACCACACTGGCATTAAGAACAAGCAAACCAAACCCCAAAACAAACAAATGAAATAGAACAACCCTTATGCGCAATAACACATGCATGTTTCTTTTTCAGTTGAAAATCCAGTGATCTATCTAAAACTTTCTAAGTATAAACTCTATTGTATTCTAGAATTGCTTTCTCCATTGACTAGCTCTCACTATATAGAGAGTAGAAGAGTGAAACAAATCACACTAAATTGTTTACTGCCCACCTGCAGCTAACACCTAGTGATTAATATCATCAACATCTTTATGTGCCAGTCTGCACAAACTTAAATATTGCTTGTATTGCACTGTGAACAGTGAAGGAAAAAAATTAACAGTGCATTAAACAGAACATCATACAATACATAGTTTCACTAAAGAATGGATTCTACAGCTGAAACCCTTTCAGTATATTTAACCTACATTTTGGACCCAAGAGTGGGTTTTTTTGGTTTGTGGGGTTTTTTTGTGTGTGTGGGGGTGGTTTTTTTTTTTTTTTTTTTTTTTTTTTTTTTTTTTTTTTTTCACTCAAAGCTCCAACTGCTTTCAGTGTGAATTTTCAGTACATAGCCAGTGTAGGATTAGGCCCCTTGCTTTATGAGGTAGGAAGATGACACTATAATTTTTACAGTAAAAAACAACTGATTTCAAACAACAGAGTAAAACAGATGACAACAGAACAGTTGAGGGGATTAATACTGAAAGAAATATATTTAATTTTGAAACATGAGACAGACATTTAAAAACAATTATTTTTAATCTAGTTGGAGAATTGTTTAGAGTATATACAGCATTGTAGCAAAATTAACTGGGGTATGAAATGCTACCTACTAGAATGCAACATGCTTAGCCATATTGTGCTGCCTTTCTGTGGTGTAAATAGTGAATATTGCCATGGAATAAGAATTTTCAGTTTCCTGGAATAAATCCAGATTTATACCCATTCAATAAAAAGAAATTTTTTAATGCTTTAGTGAGTCAATGATGATGCACTATAAATTAGTTAAACATCAGATCATGTTGGTTATTATTCCTGCTATGTAATGTCAGTAGGTCTCGTTTGAAAAAAATCCAGCACATTTGATTCTGCTTCTGCTTGTACAGCTCTTCTATCTCAAATATAATTGATAAGATTCAAAATGCCCTTAAGTGTTGAATTCTAGAATCAAAGAAGGTTAAAAGCACTTGCTAATAAGAACCAGGAAACCAGAGCTTTTCTCTTTCTGTTAAAACATGCCTTGGACGTCTTAACGTTGACAAACACAGGTAACGAGACATTTCAACTTTCATGTAGGTGAGCAATTAAGAAAAAACCAACCCCCTTTTGTTTATGTTCCAAAACACAGTGTTGTTTTAATGTCCTATCTATCAATATCTCATTAACAGCTTGTGCCAGCAAGTTAAGCAAAGTACCACATGAGTTAGGTAAGGGTTACATTATTATAGACTCCATAGCTACTAGGTACACACACAAAATATAAAATCATGGTTTGCATTTTTATGGCACCTTTCATCTGAAGATCTAAGTACTTTAATAAGCATTAAGTAATTAAGCTTTCCATTGCCATGAACAGAGCAGCAAGTTGGCTTGACCAAGACAACAAGAGAAGAGCTGGAAACAGAACACAAGATTTTTTGCTCTGCCTATGCAGGTGGAACACCAGATAAATTTTCACTCCTGTCCTGGGAGCCACAACCTATTAAAGCTCACTATCAAGGGTATTCTGCCTCATCTCTTAAAAAACCATTAAAAGCCCCCGTATTTATTTGTTTGTTCCCCAGGATGTATGCACATATGCACCATATACATAAACACACACATAAATGTACACACATAGGTACAGAAACCATGACATGCAGACATATGCATGGACACAGACAGGCACGGAGCCATAGATGTATCAGTGCTCACTGACAAAACTCCATAGTCATGAAGTCCAAACTTTTCACTGCAGAAGACTGAGACAGTTTCACTCCCTTTTGTGTCGGATCTTTATTAAGTAAAACTGGGAATACAGAATATTCTGAGAATAAAAATGGAAAATTATCACTGTCAGAGTAAAGCTTTACCTTGATATTGCAAACCATTGAATTTCCTACAAAATTTTTAACACAGACTGCTTTCTTTAGGATACAAGATAAAGCACAACACAATTCTAAGAAGCAATCTAGTAAAGGTTAGTGGAATTTTAAGTTAGAATTTTAAGAAAATGCAGACTACAACATTACCCTTACCATGTTTAAATAATGCGATTCAACATTCTAAGACCTCTTTTTACGTAGCACACAACTGAACACCAACAGCAAAACTGTGTTTAAAGGCACGGTTTTAAGCCCAAAGGTATTTCACAGTTCATTGTGGAATTCTGCTTTGAATAAGGTGCTTGCTAATAAAGAATATGCTTTGAGGTTTACTTCCCACTGCAAGCTATGTCACCATTTGTCATCTCCTCAGCAAGAACACATAGTCAGTGGAGTTTGTTTGACCCTCATCTATCTCAAGTGGGCCTATAGACCAAAGTTTTGACAGCTTTCCTCTACAGTTTTCCCCAAAGGACAACTTCCGTCTGATCAGAGGGTCATTCCAAACGACACAGCAGCCGGCCTGCCCTGAGCCCCGCAAGGATAAGCCGCGGGAGGGCTTATCCTTCCTCTCGACGTTTTCTGTGGCGCAGTGTCAGCAGGTGCCACGGCCCCGCCGCTGTCGTTTGGCCAAAGAGGCGAGGCCGTGCGCCCGACCTGCCCGGCGCGGTGCTACCGCGCGTCGCCGGGCGGTGCGGGGCTGGGCGGTGCGGGGCAGAGCGGACCGCGGTGCGGACAGTGCCAGGGCGCGGCGCGGAGAGCAACCCACACGGGACGACCGAACCCACCCCGCATCCGCGGTTCCGGCGGAGGCGGGGCGCGCGCAGGCGCCGCGCGTCCACTGTCGCAGCCCGCCCACCGGCTCAGCAGCCCCACGTTACTTTGATGGACAGCTCGGTCTCCCCGCTCTCCTTCTCGTCGACCTTCCCCGCCCCCCCGCGGCGCCGCGCGCCCCGCGCCCTCCCATTGGCCAGCTCCGAGCGCTCTCGCCGCTCCTCCACAAAAACCCTTCCCAGCGAAAGTCGAGAGGCGGCGCGACTGCGGCTCTCGCCATTGGCCCGCTGGGGTGCGGCGCGTCACGGGCCCACGTTGGCTGTGGAGCCGGCAATTGGGCCGCCGCCCCCCCTCGCGGCGGCGTAGGCGGGGCCGCACGGCTGGTTAGCCGGCGGAGTGTGAAACCGCGTGCTAATGTAAGCGGTGCGGGCGAGCTCGGTGTGTCCAGCTCGGCCACGGCCGCCCTCAAGTCCCACCGAGCGCCGCCTCGGCTTCCCCCTGCCCTTGGCGAACGCGGAGGGGACGAGGCAAAGGAAGCCAGCAGAGTTCCCGTCCGCTCGGGTTCGGATTTTTCAGCTGGGGAGAACTTTATTCCGGGTCGGCGAGGAGCGGCGGGCCACCGCGGAGCAGAGCGAGGATAAGGATGATGCAGTTGCTGATGTCGCCGCGATGTATCGCGCTCGGGGGGCTCTGGTGACACGCGCAGCTCCCAGATACGCGCCCGCCTGTTGGAGGCTGTAGTGGTGCCGCTGCACGAAGGAGCTTCCCGTCTGATTTAAACTTAAAACGGACGCTTTCATTTTTATTTTTTTTAAGCCTTCCCCAAGGGGGCTGGCTGCTTGGACGCTAAGGCCAGCGAACAGCTTGAGGGGTTTACTTTCTTTTTGTCCTAGGGACTTCTCTGCAACTAACGGAAGAGTCTGTGCTGCGTTTGTGGTACCCTTTCCCTCTGCCCTCCAGCGTTTCGTGCATATGCTATTGGAGCTGCTCCGATCGGGGACGGCTGTGCAAGAGCCCCCGCCCGCCTCCTTCCTCCTTCTCTTGCTCTCCTCCCTTGTTCATCGCTCTGTGTCTTGCTGGTGGTTTGACCCCTGCGCCGACGCCTGTGAGCAACGCGTCCCTCCCTGGAGACTTTCTTTCATCCCGTCGGCTTGCGACGGTCCCACCGCGGACACTACGACCTGCTCGCTCAGGCTGGATTTTCCCCTTTCGACAAGGCGCAGAAGTGGAGAGGATTCACCTCCGCTCGGGGTTTCCGGCCTTACAATCGCATCGATCACTTGCGAGTCCGTGAAGGGGATTATTCGCTCCCGCTCAGGGGCGGCTGTTGCCTCCCCCACGCGCCCCGTCCGATCCCGTCCCGCCGCGCCCGGGCGTTGCGGGCGCCGCACGCCGGTCGAAGCGCCGGCGAAGGAGCGCTGGTGATCGTCCCAAGAGCGGCCCGTCCGCCTTTCCCGGCCACCTTCAGCCCTCCTTGGAACGACAGCAACAAAGGACGCCGCGGTTGGGGGATGTCCCCACGGCGGGGTCACTGAGTCGCGCCTCGCCCCGCTGCTGCCCGCGGCGGCGGAGGGAAGGCGGCTGGCGGGTGTCGCCGCTCCTGTCCCCTTGGCGCACCGGGTGTGAAGCCGGGGCAGGGCGGAGAGTCTCGCTGCGAGAACTGCGCTGCGAGAGAGACACGCCGCGCCTGGAGCCATGTTCCCCCAGAGCCGGCACCCCGTAAGTACGGCTTGAACCGCGGATTCGGGGTGCGGGGCGAGGGCTGGGCGAGCCGGAGCGCACCTCCGGCTCGCTTGGTCGGCTGGAGCTGGGGGGAGGGAGAGGAAGGCACCCTCAAGTTCATTCCCTCCGCGGTGGAGCGGCTGATCCTGCCGGCCGGAGCGGCCTCCTGTACTTTTTGTCGCGTGGGCAACTTACTTGCCTTGGGAAGGACGGCGAGGCGTCGCCGCCGGGCCAGGCAGCATCCGCCTAACACAGCTCCCGGAATGGAGCAGGCTGTGCCTCCGCGACGGGGGTCGGCGGGGAGGAGCCGGCACGCCCCGCTTTCGTGTAGACGGCGGCGGCAGGAGCGGGTGGGTCGGAGCCGTAGCGCGGTCAACCTGGGCCCCGCCGCAGATGAGGGACGGAAAGGTGGGTAACAAGTGCTCAGCGACCCGGGGCGGGGCCGCTCTCTTCATCCCTCTGGCCCGGCCGCGATGGGCAGCGCCGTCTCCTTTTCCCCGCGGGGCGGCCGCGCAGTGTCTAAATGTGCATCTCTCTCCCGTGCCGCCACCGCGCCAGACTCCGCACCAGGCTGCGGGCCAGCCTTTCAAATTCACCATCCCGGAGTCGCTGGACCGCATCAAAGAAGAGTTCCAGTTCCTCCAGGCGCAGTACCACAGGTGAGGGCCGGCGGGTCGCCCCGGGACCGAGGACTAGCGCCCGGTCCCCGGTCGGGCACGGGGGGCTGCACCGAACGGGCGCGTCCAGGCGGTGGCGTGTGCCGTCGCGGCAGAGCCCCGCCGACGGACCCCGACGGGCCGGCGGCGGCAGCGCGGGCAGCCCCGGTCCGCGGTCGGGTACGGGCTTCCGGGGGGACTGGGCGCGTACAGGGAGACAGCTCTGCCCTGCCCTGCGCGGGCCCGTACTCCCCGGGCAGCTGCGAAAGCTGAACTATCGAAACTGGAGCGTTCAGCACCTCTGTGCGTTTGAAAAAACACCGTGTGTCTGGGGAACCCGTATGTGGAGGGGTCGTTTCAGTATATCAAGAGAAGACCTGCGCCAGTTCTGTGGCACAGTGCGTTAAGGAGGCTACTTCTCATGTTTGCTCATTTCTGTGTGGTGTTAATGCAAAAGTTAATAAAACTCTAGCGTCCTGTGATTAAGAGCCAGGGAGCACGGTTAAAACACACAAGTGCTTAGAGTAGCAACACAAAGTTTAGCAGAATCCAGTGAAATTGTGGGACGTGCTCCTCGTTGCCACTCTGCCCCTCAGACGTTCTTTGCGGATGTGTGCTTGCTCTTGAGGTTCCTTCAGAGATTTAGGGTACAGGTTCTTTCTGACCCTGGACATCTGGTGTTAAGGAGCATTAATCTTCCTTGATTTTGTACTTATGTACACCTGGAATATTTGGAGGGAAGTAAAAGCTTTACAGGTTTCCCAGTCAGAAATCGCTTGGGTTTAGTTATGCTTCCTCTTCCTTTACCTATAATTTAGTAGTTTTACAAAAAATCATTCACTTGCTTAAGCTATTTATTGCTTAATAAATACAATGTAAACATCCGGTTTTGTAGTTGTAAGTGAAAAATACCGTTTGCACTCTTAACTGTTCCAGAGGATGCTCACAAGTATCGTTAAAAAAATCGGTTTGATAGAAAACCAAGGAGACATTGAAGCTCTTCCTAAAAGTAGTCAGAATTATATCATTGTGATGCAAGTTTGTGCAAGTGCCAAATGCAGTTTATTTTTGTTTATGAAAACAAAAATGGAAGTTTGCTAGTAAGTGTTTGTCAGAATTACCAGTTTTCAAGCACTGGGCAAGGTAACATTTGTTTGAATATATTTAAGGTAAGAATTATACTCAAGTTTTAACTGTAAAAGTCAGTGATACTACTTGGCTGTCATTTACTAAATGCTGTATAGGAAGAAATGCCTCTATTTTTTCTTTTTTGCTCCTGAGAAGTACTTCAGGAAAATTCAGATCCTATTCTAACTTGTAAGTTGTAGCACTTAATAGCCGTTCTTTGTCAAAGTATGAAGAGTTGATATGTTTAGGTTCTGTAGACAGTTCAGGCCTCATAGAGCACCCGTGAAATGTTCTGTAAATTTCTTCTTTGGCCTTTTTATTTCAGGTATGAAATAAGTCTTTCTGTGTTGCAAGTTAGTTTTTGAGGTTTTTTTTTTTTTTAATTGGCAGCTTCTGTCAAAATACAAATAGGGAGGGTAGATGTCAAAAAAATGATATGTTACATTAAAACGTGATCTGTTTTGCAGCCTTAAATTGGAATGTGAGAAACTGGCAAGTGAAAAGACAGAAATGCAGAGGCATTATGTGATGGTAAGTATATTTGTTTTTATCTTTATTTCAATAAATATCTCCTAATACGGTGTAAGTCAGCATAAGAAAATAATGTATGCTCATTTTTTTGCAGTACTATGAAATGTCGTATGGATTAAACATTGAAATGCACAAACAGGTAAGACATTTTGTTTTCTAAGCCACAAAAATCTGCGGTCTGTCTGGTGCATTTAAATGTAACTGTGCTGTTTATACTCGGATGACTGTATCGTGTCTGAATCAATACCCTGATTTGTAGCCTGATTAGAAGACCTTTGCCTACCTCCTGTCAGATGAGGTGTAGATTAGGTTAAACAGCAATGCTTTTTTTGGTATTGGTCCTGAAAGACTGTGGCATAAATAGGAAAGGTCTTGTTATCTGTGGTTTTAAAAATGCAGTTCAGTACTTTACAAGTTTGGGTGTTTTTGCATTGGGTTTTTTTGTTTGTTTTGTTACTGATAGGGGCTCTGACATGTAGAACTGATCCTATGTCTGTGTAGCATGTGTAGTCATAGTTACTCAAATCCCTGCTTTATAAAGGTATGAGGAGATTAGTGATTTGGAAAGCTCTAGTTATGACTATGAGTTTGCAAGTTCCCATAAAATTCACACTTATGGCCAGTATAATGGTGAATAAAAAGAGTATTGAACTGGAACAAGACACTAAGGACCTCATGAGAGAAGAAAAGATAAATGATTGCACAGCCCAGAGGACCCTCAATTGAGTAGTCATTGTCTGCCAAATAAAGCATTAATGGCAGGGTGTAAGTATTCTGTAGATATGCTGACATTCACTTTTTCATCAAGATGCTAGTACAATAAGTCTTTCAGAAATCGATGGCCTCTTAAAAAAATTATCATTAGATGAAGTTGCACAGTTGGACACATTTCAAAGTGCAACAATACAATTCTTTCTTGATGTGTATGTGCTATTTCATCTAAAACTCTTGTTTCATTAAATTGAAGAGCATGGCTGACCGGCTAGGGCACAGTGAAGAAATTGATTAGTTCAGGCTTCAGATCTTCAGTATATTCAAAGACATTCATTAAGCGAGTGAATTACGGAGTTGAATTTTGCTTTTGTAACTCTGAACCCTTTGAATTTTTTTGTTGTTTTTGTTTTCCCCCAAAAATATCATAGTTGGTAAGGTGGCTTTGTAATTCTGTGATGGCTTTCTATCTGCAAAATGGGTAGGTATTCTTTAGAGCTTTGGAGGAATGCTTGTTTCAATTCAAAATGCCATTAAAAGCAGTTGTATTATGACCACCTTTTTTTAAAAATTATTTTTAAAATAATGCACCAAATAACCAGATGGAACAGCAAGCTTACTATTTGACTTGGTTCTGTACTGTAGCTTAACTAATTTTCTTGTGGCTTGTGTTTTAGAAGTTTTTCTGTGAGGTGACTTTTCATAGCTTTATGATTTTGAGATTTTTTTTCTTGTGTTTTTTCTCTTCAACTACTTCTTGGCATACTGTAACCTGTGATTAAGCCAGTATCTGTATAGGAAGCTCATTTGCTGCAAAGTAGATGATATTTTCAGGAGGTCTTTAAAGAGAATGTATGATTTCAGTTAGTGTACCAGGAATTAACTTTATCTAAAGTCAATTAAACCCACAGGATTTAAGTGGGTGAGAACTAAGGTTTCCACTTTGACCTTAACATATGTCTAAAAGGTTTAGTGTTCTGTATGTATGGCAATTAGAATTATGTACCCAGTAGGCAGTGATACTTCAGAAGCTTTTAAGATTTATGACCAAGCATTATATCTGCGTTAGTTGTAGTTGGGGAGGGTAGTGCACACTTGCTCTCTCTGTGTGCTGTTAAGAAAAGAATAGGCTTTTGAAGGTATAAATACCTTTCTCTGTATGTGAGTCTCAGATACTATGCTTTTAGATATTAAGTAATTCTAATTTCTGGTAAAAGTAGCACCTTCATGTTCAAGGCTATTGATTCAGATGCCTGCAGTGAGGGTGCCAAATGGTATTGCCGTTCAGTATGTAGGTGGCCTTAGATTACAGGAAGAAAAAAAAAAAAAGCCTAATAATAACATTGTTCTGAATTTCTACTGCTAACAATAAGTTAGGAGGAGGCTTTTGACAGATAGTAATCATAATTCTTATTAACTGGTGACGTCTACCCCCAAGGGTGTAGCCAGGCTCAAATTGATGCTTTTTGCTGGCTGATCACCAGCATGGCCTAAGTGCTCATTATGTTGTAGAAAGGGCCTTTGGAGCTCTCATTACGTTTGACAGGAATTCTCTCTAGGGGGAAACTGGGCATTAGCTAGACTCCTGACAGGCTGAAATTATTCCTGCTTTATGGCTTATAACCAAATGCTAGCAAGGCATCATCAGGGGACACGAAAAATTGTCATTTCTGACAACATCTTTGTAACTGGAAAACGCAGTGATGGGGAAACTTTCCAGTGAACAAGCTTTAACATTTTTAAGGTCTTCCTTCTATTTGGATCCTGTACTTGCTCTGTGTGAAACTCTTCAGACTGCTTGGGCTGCTGTTAGAAAAACAGAATGACACTGCAGCAGAGCTTACTTATGGAGTGTGATGTGTACATCACTGTTAAGGTACAGTCACTTAGATAAAATTAAGTACTTGCAGTTAGCCCGAATGTAAATGAATTTGAGTTCTTGTACGGATGGATTTGTGTCAGCAGTTCTGTCTTCATGTAATTTAGTAATCTGTTATAATTTAACTAAAATAAAGTTAATCAAGACTTGAATGTTATTATAAACAGACTTAAATGAAGTGAACTTTGCATACACAAACAGCTGTACTGGTAGAGCTTTTCGCTTGATTATGTTGCATTTGAGTCCAGAAAGGGCCATGGTAAGGCTTCCCTTCCCAAATCTAGCTTTGGCTCTTTGCAGTGTTGAACTGCATCATGTGTGCTTAAATCAAGGTGCTGCTGTGTTTCAACCTGCTGGCTGAATAGTGATCAGGAAATAATCTTTTTGACACATTTTTGTCCGGTTCAGATTTGGTTTTGTTTGTTTCCTTTTTTTTTTCTTTTTTTTTGGCGTTTTTAAACTTCTCTAAGTTGAGAATTCCAAATATTTTTTTTAGAGCATGTTTTATGTAAACACTTATACCATATTCTTAGAAACTATTTTAAGGTGAATAGTTACTGACCAAGTTTTGTATTCCTGAAACAGAAACAACCACCTGAGGATTTGTTTAGGTAGATGTGGGTTGATTTAGATGTTGTTTTCATATGTGTCAAAAGAGAATGAATAAGAACATTGTGTGGTCTTCAGTTTCTTTTCTGCGTTATACTGTCCAAGTGAGATTTTCCCCAGTGTGACATCTGTGGCTGGCAAGGCAGATGAATCAACTGCTAGTGCCAAGATGAAGAGTTGGTTGGCTGTTAAAAATCCTGTTGTACTTAGAATTGCTGCCTTTGGCTCCTAGGGCACTGTGTCTTTATTTTTGCCAGCTCTGCTTGTCATCTTCATAAGTCAGAAAATAAGGTTTCCTGTGCATTTAATGTCTAGATTGGTGAGGTGCAAGATTATCTTTTGTTCGTTGGCAGGCAGCTATCGGAAAAAAAAATGCATCAGTGCTGAACCAAGTGCTAGATTTATATACTACTACAGTGTCTGGGTTTCTGCTATCCCAACAGTTATGACAAGGTTTCCTTCTCTTTTGCATGGGTGTTTTTGATCTCTGTGACCTGCCTGGAGGCAGACCTGTCATTCAGTAGATTTCCTGTTGTGGAAAAGTATACAAACTCCAAAGCTGCATTATGTTAACCAGTTGTACAGGAGTTACATGTCTGTTTTATCCTGGACTGTTCTGTGGAATCATTTCTAATGCTCTGTGGCAAAGGACAAAGTCTTCTAATGATATCTCATTAGAACATCAATCTTCAGGAGAGGGTTAAACAGGAGGGAATTAAGGAGCTTAGTTAGCTCTCTGCAGCTCTTGAGTAGGATGGCTTTGCTGTTGAAAGGGATTTAAAGATAAATTAATTTTCTTCTTTTTTTCCTACATTTTAATTATTGGAATGAAAAACTCCTTAAGGTTTTGGTGGTGTGCAATGAATATTTCAAGAGCATTTCACAGCTGGCACAGCCACAAAAGACATGCAAAAATTGTTTTTTCTTTAAAAGAGAAAATGGTATGATTTTTGATTGTTACAGTATTTTTCTGGGAAAAAAGTGTACTTATTCTACAAATACTTGGTTTCTAAATGAGTACAATTGTGTCAGCAGCCTAGCCATTTCAACCACAAATAGAGTTGCCAGTTTGAAAGAGGGGAAAAGACTAGGGTAATTACCGACTTTTGAACCATGTTTCAAGCTCGAGGCCAACATTATTGTGAAGGAGTTATCTGACAGATTCAGGGCATTGTGAAGTACATCTCCATGTGGCTTTCATATAACCATGTGGTCAGAGACCGTCTATTTTGTCAGCTCCCCATATAACTTAATTCAAAAGTGTGTCACAGTGTAAACACTGTACGTACGGTGCCTGATCGTCTCTCATTTTAGATTTAGTCTGCCAGATTTCAGGTTCCTCACAGAGCCAAAGTGAGGAACAGTATTCCTACCAGCTATATTGTTAAACTTCCCTTGTATTGCTGGAGCTTGCATTGCCACATCTGTTGATGTACTTTGTGAACCTGTTCAGTTGAAGGGAGGGAAAAAAAAACCCGTCCTGGTAACTTTTGGGGTAGGGAGAAGAGTAAGAGGGGAGATGCTTTGTGAATGTGCAATATCCTTTCGTCACAACATATTCTATAGGGAAAGCTTAATGGTTTTCATCCTTCTGCTGGTCATTAGACTAAATCAGACTGAGCTTTTGAATTGCCTTTTGTCCCTCTCTACTGAAGTTTTTGCTGCAAAGGGCTAAAATTGCAGTGTCTCCTGTGCGAAATGGAAAATTAGGATCCTTTAGGCTTGATAGATCACCACTGGCATACAGTAAAAGCCTTTAAAATCAATTTGGCATGAACTGGCACTTACGAGAAGACTGAACAGTACCTACTTAAAAAATAATAACAGCTTTGAATGGAACTAATGAAATTACTTTTCTGCTTGGGCTAAGATTTAGGGATATCTAATGACAATTATGTATAACGCTACTGTTGTCGCTTTCTGCATCACACTTGTCAGTTGGATTCTTAAGTGTAAGTTTTTGAACAATAGTTGCTAACATAATTCCTCTCAGAATGGATAAAAGCAAAGGCAGGGAGAATTCATAATTTTATCGGCATTTAACTGTCAAAACAGCTAGTTTAATAGATTTGTCCTTATGATTACTTGGAGGCTATGGCTTTTAAAGTTCTTACAAGCTGGTTCCATAGTCAAGCTGAATTTCCAACCTATGTTCTTCTAAGTATCAAGTTTCTACTTAAAACAGTTTTCTGGAGGTAATATTGCACAACATGTTGGGGCAACACTTTCCAGTGTTTGACCTGCCCTTATTGTGAAGAATTTTATCCTTCACCAACTGGGAGTTTGCCTTTCCGCACTGGTAACCATTGTGTGCCTTTTGTTCTTCTATTGTGCACCTCCAAGAAGGAGCTGACATAGACCTCTCCATAATCACTTCTTTGTCAGAAATGAGGTCTCGTCTCACATTAATCCCCTTCTTGAAGCTGATCAAGCTGTTTTTCCCCTGATATGTGTGCTCTGATTGCCTGATCATGTTGCTGGTGACACTTAGAGACTTGCTCCAGTTTAACAACATCTTCCTTCTTGCCAGACAAGGGGAACAGAAGGGGAAATAATATCAAACAGCCAGCTGGTTACAGTCATTCTTCTGTGTCCTTGCATGCGGTGTAGCCTTCATCAGCACGTGAGTGTGGGGCCGATGCATATTCAGCTTGTTCTCTAGAGCCCTCCCCTGCAATGCTGCTTTCTAGTGTGTTTCCACCATTGCTGTGCTGTTGTGAGGAGAAAGTTGTTCCTGATTTAGGTCAACCTCCCACCTTTTTTTGCTTTGGACCTGGTTTCCACAGTCTTTATTTGATGGCCACTGCTTCTCAGGACAGAAGCTATTGATATCTAGCTGCGTTTTCAATGGAGTCAAAAATGTTATAGCTCTTGCAGCCCATCTTGTGTTGGCTCCTTTTCAGGTTGGGCAGTCCCAGTTCAAACAGTTGTGTAACCTTCTTCGATCACTTTCCTTGCTTTTCAGTCAATCTTTTTTAATTTTCAACTTAGACTTTTGGGATAAGGAGACTAGAACTATATGCAGTTCACAGGATGCTGGTGAACCACCTTTTTTTGTTTTCTGGATGTTTTTTGTTTGTTTTCTTAATTTTTATTTCTTCTTCAGTAACTTTTCCAAGCTTTTCCTTTTGACTGCCATGAAATGCTGAACTGCTGGAAACACCTTTCACATTTGAGTTCTTGCTCATTAATGGTAATTGTAAGTTCAGGAACCATCATTTTATGTGGCTAGGGATGTCTGCTCCTAGTGTGGGTAAATTTTGTTTATGTACAGTTGTTTCATTGCCCATTTACTCCTGTAATGTCTCTTTGCAATTCTTTAGCTGTTGCTTTTACTGTCTTATGGACAAAATGTATTTCTATTTCCTTGCAGCCTTTGTATTTACTTTTTTTCTAATTCTTTTATGGAGCTAGTTCTCTTATTTGCCGCTTGCTGTCTTTTCCAGGCTGTGCTGCTGATCATATTAGTAAAACAGATTGCAGTGGAGACCCCTGTGAAACTCCACCAGTGAACTGTTTCTGGCATAGTGCTGGAGGTGGCTGAAAAGTGGATTAGAGCTTGCTGAAATTGTATTTAATCTTAACTGAACTCTAGTTAAATGAGGTTAGACTTAAAAATTATTTCCTGAGATTGTCTCTTTTAAGAAAGAAACCCTAGTGCTACCTACACAAACAAACGAAAACCTCCAAAAAAACCAAAAACTTGAAATATTACAGCCCTGTGAAATAACGCTATAAGCCTTTTTTGATTCCAATTTCGCTTGAAAGTATTGTGATTCTATTTTCAAGTTAGAGATTGTAATACTGTTTCCATAGGTTTGTATGAATCTTGACAGCATCAAGGTGGGCTGTTCGGGTTTCTTTTGTTTTGAGTGTTGAGTCTTATTTCAGCTGTTAGCAAGCCTACTTAGAAGATACACTTTCTAGTTTGATGAAGTCAGTTCAGGAAATGATTTCATCAAACTGGATGAAATGATTTTTGGTGAGTGTCCCTGAACTTTTTTATAATGATAATATTCTGTGTCTAATGAGAAATTGCAGAGTGTATTAGATGAGTGTAGTTGCTAATTGGGGATTGGCTAAGTTGCTCCCATCTTTTTTTTATGTTCTTCAGAACATTTGCTCTTTGTGAACAAATTAGCACTGATGATTAAATTACAGATTAAAGTTCTTTGAGAGGTGTTAGGTAAGCTTTGTGTCAGGGCTGCCTGTCTGGAAGTACTTTGTACTTCTTACATGATCTGAAGAGCTAACTAGCCTTTTTGGCTAGGTGAAAACAAAACAGGAAACTTGGGCTAATTTATGTTTTGGTTTAAGACTACTTCATTTGTTTGGGTTTTTGGATTTTTTTTTTTTTTGTCCCCCTTCCCCAGCAACATGGATGTTCTCTTTTTTCTGTTTGGTCTTTATTTCTTTGTCTTGAAGCTTTTTGATGTTTGTGTAAACAGTTGGTCAAAGCAGCTTACTTTTAAGGTGACCAGTCACTGTATTGACAAGAACAGACACAATAGAAAACTGCATTAGGAGGCAAGCCGCTGGGATTTGCAGTAAATATATTACAGAACACAAGTGCATTGCCAATACTGCTTGTTTAGCAGTTTGCAAGGGCAATGGTCTTATGGATTTTTGAATTAGAAGGGAAGGACTGATCTTTCTGTGTGCTGGAACATCTAGTTGATGGCTGAGGATAAAATTGATTTAGAGAACAAGATGCTGCCATCTCTATTTGTGCCATTTTAAAGGCTTCTATGGATTAGCAAGCAAAAACAAAAGATAGCTTTCATTTTGGAGAATGGGAGCAGGAATGGGTATGCTTGCTGAGCTGCATCTTGATAAGATACTAAATCTATGAGAACCTGCTTTTGTTAGCTCAAGAAAAAGAAAGGGCATCTGAAACTGGGTGGGTTTTATGAACTGTGAAAATCTGCCTATTTATGGATTTGTTTTTTAGGTGTTCTAAATGCCCTTGAAATGCCATGCTCCCTGCTTCAAGGCATGATGATCTCAACTTTTAAGTATAGAAATTTGATTTAAGATGGGGAGGAGGCATGAAAACTCTACACTTTCTTGGGAAAAATGACTTCCAGGAAGATCATTCTTTTGTACTTTTGCTCCAACAAAAGTTTCTATTTACAAAAAGGTTTTTGTTTCATTAAAAAAAAAGGTAAAACATATGTCTTTAAGGTATAAGGGTGTGAAGTCATTCTGAATTTCTATTGTAACTGGTTATAAGATTTCCAGCCATTACATTTCAGACAGTCAACTTGGCTAGCTGTCTGTGGCCTCAAATGGTGACTATAAATTGTCAGTTAAACAAATGCAAAATTTTCAACAGGAGTTTTAGGTTGGTTCAGGTTGTTCCTTCAAACTGAAATATGAACTCTAATACCATGTCACTAGCAGGGACCTAGTACCTCCCTGTGTCCTGCTAGCAGGATCAGCTGTCATTGCTGATAGGATGCTTGTTATGTCTGTTAGCAAAGACTTCGACAGTAGTGGCAACCCTCAAGCTCTTCAGGTAGCAGATTGCTTTTATGTCCTTGCTGTTGAAGTGCTTCTTCAGTTACAATTTCAGTTTATTCTGTTGTAACTTCAGCTCTTTACTATGCATTTTCTTCACCCTGAATAAACAGAGCGAATCATTCCCCTGCCTTCCAGAACCATGCTGCATACCTCTAAAGTAGAGTGCTCATTCTCTGAATGGTGATGCCCAGCTGAAGTACAGTACTCCAGGGGAGGAAATGCCGTGCTGAGTAGCGTAGAAGGTTTGCTTAGAATATGGCTTACTGTGGTGGCAGCCTTTTCTGCAGCAGCTGGCTATTGACTTATGTTCAACTTCTGATCCTCTGTAACTGAGGGATTCATTCCTAAGGCCCATTATTTCCTTTTCCTTTATGTTCCTGTCTAGGCATGCTATGGGCCTTTATCCCTGTCCTTTTTACTTTTCAGTCCTTTTTTCCATTCACTGTAAAGTGAGTTCTGAAGCTATTCTCCAGCATATTCTGTCTTTCTCAGCTTGAAACTCTTTGCAAATTGAGGATTAGAGTAAATGAAGAGATCTTTATGCTTGTTAATGGGAAATAGTTAAAAATACTGGACCTATCATGAATGCAGAACTTCTTAGTTTCAAGAAAAACCCAACTGATTTTATCCATACATGGTTTTAATAATAAAGCACTTTTGTCCTGTTCCCATGAAGTTTTTGCTGTGCTGCTCCTGTTGTTCCTAATAATGCTATGACTGTCAGATTCTTAGCAAAGATGTTAACATCATCTGCCTCTCTTATCTGTAATTACTTCACCTTTTTGGACTTTGCATAATTCTGATGTTTTCTGCTGAAAAATATTTCTGAGCTGTGGTTTTTTTATCTGTTTCACTTCAATTTTTGTGGATAAGAGGCTTCTTAATGCCTAAAGTTGAGTAATTAAGATGGAGTTCTTTCATTTGCTGTTTTGTTAGGCACTGTCCGCTCACAGTTTCCTGTCCATTTGACTTTTGAGGTTCTGCAAGGTGTCCACTAGCTGCTCAGTGTTCATGAATGTGTTTTTTGTATTTCATCAGATCTAGTCAATATGAATATATTTTACTTGGAACCCTCCCTCACATTTCTTTGCTTTTTCTAATGTCTTGGAGTGGCTACCTGGAATAGGGGTAGACAAGATTAAGAGAATAAAAGTGGATATTTATTAAAGGCCTTCAATATGTGGACACCTTTGGCAGTCAGAAGTCTCTGAGAGGGGCTACACCCAAGATGGACTATGGTTGTGAGTTTTTCAGAGAGATGTAAGTTTGGTCCATTTACATATCAGGGGTTAATTGTCCAGTTACAGCTTCAGGTAATGAAGTCATATGCCTCCAGTTTGCTCCCCATGCCCCCCAGCTCACTTTTGTTTATACTTTTCAGCGCCTGAGGCAGTAGGGTGTCCTTGAGTTTCAGGCCTAGAGGAATTGTTTTGTCTGACCAAAATATAAAGACGGGAGCTAACACTCTGTATGGAGTTTAGAGTTATACACTAAAGCAGTAAAGGATTTGGAAAATATAAAAACTGAAATCCTAAGGCATCAGTTTAAGCTGCAGTGTTGACCTTACATAACTAGTAATTTATAATAAATAATTTGTAATGATTCTAATATAGTTGAGATGCATGCAACAAAGCATGGGCTTTCTGGCCTTCTTGATGTCCTTTGACCCTATCTTCTCTTTTCTAAATGAGAGGATCAAACCTGGCTATTCCAATCTGTAAGCAGAAGCTTTACTTTAGTTATTTCTTACTACTGGCATATATGCTCTTGTGCTGTATATGTTTATGCTGCCTCGCTGGATTTAACTTTCACTTCATGTATGCTTTCCTCTTTGTGTGAAGTCAGTGAAGAATCTGGGATTTAGTCTCTTGGCACAATTCCATCCTTTTCGTTTTTCTCTCTCTGTTCCACCTCCATGTGTAGATCTATTAACTGTCATCCATGTCCTTAATGTCATTTCAAAAAGAAAATGTCGTCTCTCCATAATGCCATTTGATCTCCCTCGTCAGTAGCAGGTCCTATGAAGCTGACCTTACCAGTTGGGATGTGCTTTTCTGAAGTTTTACCTGGTTTTCATTTCCTTCGTTTCCCAGTCATTATAAATTGCAGTGATTTCAGTCTTAATCAAATTTGTTTGTATTTGGACTGTTTCAATGCACTCTTGTGCACATCTAGAATGCAATTTAGATGGTCTTTTTGCTATTGTTTCTTTTTTGTAAGCAACAGAATATATTTAAAAAAATAATAAAATTGTAAAGAATTAACTGTCGCGTTCCCAGAGTTTTGCTGAAAGGTTTGCGAACCTTTTCCCCCACACAGTGAAAATATCCATTATGTTCACCTTCTTTGCAAATCCTGTGAGGGGTAGTTCCGCTAGTTACTATCAAAGGAGTTGTCAGTCCCTCTTAACTTGTTATTCATTAGTGAGTCACCTGATGGCACCTGAGGCATTGATATGAATGTTTAAATCGTTTTTCTGACTTGATAGATTTTTGAAACTGAGCTGTGAATATACTAACTATTTTTAAATGGTGAAACTACATTTAAAGTAGAGTAGTACATGTGACTTAGTTGGCGTGCTTAATTTGGTAGTTACTTCTAAGGTCTGATTGTAGCATAGTGATTAGTTCCCCTCCAATAATTCAGACCCTTGTCTTAATATTTCTCTTTTGTTGGATGGCATGCTTATTGTTCTAGTAAATAAATTCTAGTCCTACTGCTGTTACAATGTTACTTGAATGTTGATAAGGACAGAACCCTGACTGGGAGCTTTGTTATTGACTTGCGTAGTGTAAATGTATGTGCTTGGTTTGTGGAACTTTCTGCTGTAATTTTTTAGAAACTGTTATTCCAGGTACTTCCCAAGCTTTGTAAGAGATTTGCCTTTCTACTGCCATCCCAATCAAGTGGCTCAGTGTGACAAGTATTGAAAAGATATTTGCAGTAATTCCAACATGGCTAATGGGAGTGAGGGCAGAATAGGAAGTAAATTTAAAATAACATCCTAAACTGAATGAACAGCCATTGGTGCTTTTTCCTGGTAGGTGTGTAGCAGTTACAGATATACTTTTTATGCTCTTTTATCTTTCTGTTCTCTTTGTCTCCTCGTTTCTGTGTGGTGCTGTTGCTCAGTTGTCTAGAGTGAATCAAGTTCTTAGTGACCTTAAAGATAATACTGCAGATACTGGATACTTTTGGAGACCATGCTGCTTACAGTGTACCATAACAACTTGTTAAAAGTGTGGTCGGATGAGAAGAGGGGAACTCATTGATAGCTTATGTTTCTCCCAAAAACCTCTGCTCCCATCTTTGTTCTCCTGATACTTCGGGTTGTCCTACTGGATGCCTCCTGTGAGTTTGTTTAGCTCCCTGATGTAGTGGTCTACTAAGCTGGCCCTTTCCCACTTTGTATTATAGTAATGTTTTCTGCCTGACTAGTTGTTGAGATGTTTGGCAGGTCTCTAGATGTCTGCAGTATGGTTCAAAGAAATTGTGTCCCTGGAGGCAAAGGTGGCAAAGACCTCTTCTGGATTGGAGTCAGCCTTTGATTCGCTCAGCATCTCTTGGAATCTAAATAAAAGTGGGAACTCTGTGTCCTGGAAAACAGCTTGAAAGTAAAACAAAGCTGTGTGCTCACTTAAGAGATTTAAATACTTCTGTATGTATTTAAGGTTAGCTTAGGCTTGGAAACTAAACAATGGAACTAAAATTTAGATAAACACACCTTCTGTAGTTGTGAGTGCTTAAGCAACATGGGCTGAAGTTTGATTAAAGGAGAAATGTGGTAACTGCCCTCTTTAGCCAAGTTTAAGAAGAGTCTTGACATAGTGAAGATATTCAAAAGGAGCACTTTGACATCTTGACAAGAGATTCTTTGTTGCCAGTTGGCTTTGTTTCAACAGGATTTACAGCTGTAAATGGGATGGGCAGTTGTGTACAGTGGTTCATTGACAGTTACACAGAGGCTCTCTATTACTATAAAGCATTGAAATTACACATCTGAAATATATCCAGTCACTTTACAATTGAATAGGATCCAAATCTGTAATAGATATTTGGCAAGTGTAGCTGTTGTCTTGTGCATCATATGTAGCTTATGTTGAAAATGATGTGACCTTTCTGTAATTTAAACAAACATCTAAGAGAATCCAGATAAAAGTAATTTAAGTACTGAATTAAAGTCCTCTAATTTCACTTTGGAAACTATGTAGCATTCTGTGGCTTTATAACTTTGAATTTTTTATTATTTTAATATTTCTGCTACTTCCTCCTTTCCCCACTCCCACTTCCAATATGGTGGTGTTTTGGTTTTTTCATTGCTAAAGATTTTTCATCCCAGTCATCTGGGATTTTAATATCATCTTGTGGGTGACTGATCTCACAATTAAAATGTGGGGCAGAAGGAAAACTGTATTTGTGTATTATATGTCATGCTAAACTGAAGTTTATGCCCAAAGTACAGAGATTATTTCTATTGCTGTAATGAATGCTACCCACTTCTTCTTGTCAGATTGAATATCAAGTGTCTGTTGAGAATAAACCTTCCCATTCCTTCCTATTGGTGAGAGTATTAGTGATGACAGTGTTTATAATTTAAAATACAGTTGGAAGGCCGGCTTCCGCAGTTTGTCACAGGTTGGTTAATGTGGCAGTAGAGGGGAGATGGATGTGGCTACTTGTGCAAGTCTATTACTCAGGAGGCCTGTAAATTTGGTTGGCTGCTGCAGTTCTTCCAGAATCATTGGATTTGAGAGCAATAGAAAGATAAGATATCCAATTACCCAAATGATTTGCAGGGTTAGCCAACGTTGTCATGGAAACGCAAGTTGGAACAAATTAAATTTTAAGCAATAAAATAATCTTAAAGCACGTCTGGGAACAAGAAAATTTGGCAGTGGCACTTACCTGAATTTAATCTTAGCTTGACATGCTGTTGTTTGACATTGATATACTATGGGGGCCTAAACTTTTAAATGGCATGTTGCCTTTATTTTTTTATCTTCTGCGGCCATTGCCAAACTGGAATGTAGCACATTAATTTTAAATAAAAGGGCATTCATAATATATGCATATCTCTGTGCTCAACCTGGATTCAATAACTCATGAATAGCAAAGTTCACAGAATGCTAGCCTTAGTCATTTGAAGCTTTTGAGTGTTTAAGTTTTGAGATTTAATTAAAACTCCAACATCCCCTCATCCCCTGAATTCTTAGCAACAGAGATTTGGTGGTGCTAGAGTTTTGCTATAGCAAGTACTAACAAAGCATGCAGAAGGCTAAGCACAGTGAAACATGTCTTCTTCTGTAATTACTCTCTGAATATGTGTAGTTTCTGTTGTTTTTGAAGATCTTGATCACAAAAAGAATAAAAGCTATGTCATTTAAGTGCACTGATTGTTTCAATGATACTGTTGGAAAAATTAAAACACTAAATAGATATTAAACTGTAATACAAGACTAACATATACAGTGTCTTATGGTATTTCACAAGTCTTTGGGTATTTGTATGAGTTCTGGATTGCAGTACATATTAAAAAAGAATGGTCAAGCCTGTCCCATAAAGAGGGCTTTTATTCACGTGCCTTATAGACAGATGGAGATGAAAACTGGGCTGAGGTCAAGCCATTTGCAGTATTCTCATAGGCTTAGATTTTCTTCTCATCCCCACCATAGATAATCTCTAATGATTCAGTAATGACCAAAAGTGCAGCATTGACCTATCCTCCCCAGTGGATTACTGTGTTTCATGTTGTAAGTGGCAGGAAGTCCATTTTGTCCTTTCATGAGGGGTTCAGTGTTGTACTTGGCTTTCTAAGTCTTGAAAGTGTAAGGAGAGGCAGAGTGCTTAAGAATTACCTTCTAAATCTTTTGTGAATGTGTTTTAACAGTATATTCCTTTCTCTGCAGTAAAGGTTGATTCTCTCATTCTTTTGCTTGAAGGGCATGAATTAGGACATACTTCTTTGGTATTATCAAAACTTTGCAGGTTTTTGCATACTTTTAATCATATTGTTCCTAAGCTGCGTTTTTCTGAATTTATTATAAATTTTATTTTCAAAATTGGATCAAAATGATAGCATAAATAAAAATTTAATAAATAAGAATATATAAAGCCATCCTTCAGAACTGGTGATAGAGTGCTTTCAGTGCTGATCTAACTCTGTGATACTGGAAGTTCAGTGCAGGAAAGAGTAACAACCTTCTGACATAAAATGGACATTTTTAGCTAACCATTGCTTTGTAAAATAAAGTCTGGACAGTTTTTGATGAGTCTCAGCAATAATAATGGAGCAGCTGTTGCAGCACAAGTGACTGCTAAAACTAATGTGTTGTAAGATTTAATTTTTGTCCTAAATCAGCATGGATGGTATAGCTGAAGTTACTACTGGGATATGTATTGGTAGACACTGTTTGGTGCAAACCCAAAATTGCTCCTGTTGAAACCTCTGAAGCTGAAAGGGGGTTAACTAGTTCTCTTCAGAGGAAGTCTGTTCTTCACTCAGAAGTTAAACTGCTGGTTCCCACAAGCTGGGGCTTCTTACATTAGAACTGAAATACACATGAATATTTGTTATGCTATGAAATAGGATTTGGATACTTGTATTATATTTCCTTTTAATTTCATTTAAAAAATCTGTAGTTTTAAGGGAATTGTGGTGATTTAGGTATGATACCTTATGTGGAGCTTTGGAAAGTACAGGCTATCAAAATGCAAAATTATCTGGAATAGACTATTAGAAAACAGGTCAGTACTTTTCTTACAATGCAGAAGGGAAAAAAATCATTATACAGACAAGTTTAAGTCTGTAGTAAAATGCCTTATTTAAATGAGTATTATATTTAGTAAGTAGTCTGGCTGCTTTATTCTTTGTCATTATGTTAAGAATTCACTTTAACAAGTGAGCAAGACAAACTTAAGTACAAACACTTGAGTTTGGTAATGGTTAGGTCAAAACATTTAAGTCCTTAACTAAATGGAACAGAGGCAAAAAAATTACACAGGAGAAAAAAATCCATCAGCTCAGTTTTACCAAATGCAGCTGAATTCCTTCATGTTAATTTTTAATGATACTTCAGAAGGGAGGGTGGCACTTCAGTGAGGGGTCTGACAAGCTAGTCATTTGCAAATAAATCAAAAGACAATCATTACAGCAGCATGAACCAGTGAATGGTGTAGTTTTGTTATTCTTTGATGGGCCTCACAGTCAAGTTCTCTATTAAAAATGAATGTATTCAAGAGGCTCTGCATTAAGAACACGAACAATTAAGGGCACTTCAGATGCTTTGCTAAGAGCTGCCGTAGAGCTCAGAGGACCTTCATGAGAGATGCGGGCTTCTGTAGCCTGCTTTACCAAGGAGCCACAGGTCCTGGGCAATTAGTCGTGTTTCTCTATGTTTGAGCAGCTTTCTGCAAAGTTTCCTTTGTTTGTTCATCCTTAGGACCTCTGTATATGTCTCAAGATTAGCAGTCAGGTAATAGTTATGTTATATTCTAAGGCCTCTAGAAACAGGAGATACCTACCTTTATTTTAAGACTTTCAAATTCATGAGCCCCAGGTCTGGGGGCTTACTCTAATGATACCAGTTACTGATGTCTAGTCTTGATTAACAAAACTGTCTGTGACTCTTTCAGAAAGGGGTTTTACTTTCCAGAATGACTGTGTATACACTTGCAGGTACATGTGCATGCATATTTAAGGGTAATTCACCTTAAAAAGCAAACATACATTGTCTATTGGACTGTTGCATTTACATTTGAAGCAACAAATGTCTCTTTTTCTTAATTGTGAAAACAACCACTTGCAACTCTTGATCAGCAAAATTACATGAATTGTGCCTTAAAACCTAACTTTCACGACTTGCTAGACAACAAAAATATTTTTAACATTGTTTGTGAATGAAAATATTTTTTACTTAATATTAGAGGGCAGCAAACAGGAGGTGCATGAAATTGCATAGTAGATAAATAATTTTAAATATTTTAAACACGTGTGTGAAAACTCTTAGACAAACTACCTATTAAATGCAAGCAGATTTTTTGTGATTAATAGAATAGGCATTTCAGTTTTCAGTGTAGATATCTCTTAACTGGCACTTGTAATAACACCAAGAAATCTCAAAATAAACTTATTTCATGGCAGGTACATTTATGTTTATCTAGCACTGTTGAATGAAGGTTGCTGTTCATATATGGTCATCAATGATGCCTAGCTTTGGTAAAGACTGACTAAGAAGGATACACTTTTTTTTTTCTGTTCTGACACTAAATCAGGTGTGATAGTACTGAGACAATAATTTTAACAGAAGATTGGTGAGGAAAGGGGAAAAGTTGATTATTTTAGAAAAAGAATAATTTTTAGAAAATAAATTAAAGAAAACATCTAGCAAACAATCCACTTTCATTGGAAGGCAGTTATAACCTGATGCACATGAGACTGCATTCTTTTATCTTTCAGCTTGATGTCATGGATGCTATATTATTACAGTGTAGCTCAGATATTTGGGACAGAAAAATCTGATAATATGGACAACTTGCATGTTTCACAGACTCTACTAAAAATAGGATTGGATTTTGTTTCCTTATAGCAATGATAAGAATGTTTACCTCAGAATAGGGAGACTTTTGTGTACACCATACAGGCCAAAGAACTTTTCAGTAGACACTGAGTGAGTTCCTTATTTTATTCTTTCTCTATCCCCTCTTGTCACCAGCTATGATTCATAGTTGCCTGAAAACAAAGTTTATCCCATTGGTCTAGGCAAATAAGGCCTTGAATCTTGAACATCTTAGCTAAACATCAGCCAAACAGATTGCTGTGCAACAGAGTACATGTACTCTTTCCATGATGTACCCTGCTTTCTGGAGAGACATAACTAGTTATGTGGAAAAATGCCCATTAGTACATGTGTTTGGTTTTTTTTTTTTCCCTTTAACAGAGAAATGCCAACAGATTTGGTAACAGTTAAGTGTGACAGCCAGCGGTAGTTAAGCTGGTAACTTGTAATTGCTGACTTTGCTTTTATGCATGTATTACCAGTACTAAACATGGAATTATAGATGTTTTATGGTTGTGGCACAGACAGAATGGAAAAGACCACTGTGGTACTCCATGAAATTACAGCTGTTTCAGTTGAATAGTTTACCACCTTATTGCAAGGAGTAAAGATTTCCTGTAAAGCAACTGTCACTTCATTGCCCTTAGTTAAGGGGAACCTTTTAATTCTAGGAAGAAACCATCCCAGAACTTCCTTGGAAGCTTCTGCAAAACTTTATAGAGTGGGTGTGTCAAATATCAGGCTTTGGTCAGGTGGAGTGCTTCTTGTCAAGAGAGAAAAAGTGTTTCACAGGTCTAGATGTCACCATGAATTTTCCCTGTGTCTGTCAGAGGTTGGGAAGGAGGTGTTAAAACTTGCTAATTATACTTAGATCCCAAATCACCTGTCTCCTGAGATGTAAAACTAGAGGGTGGGTTTTCTATCCCAGTTGTTACGTGACTGATGTATAAAGATCACCATATCACAGTGTCTTCTTAAAAAACCTCAAAATTATGGGAAGATTCAGGAAAAGGTTTGGCAGAGAGTTAGCAGTTTTAGTCTGATTTAAGTGAGTTTATCTTTGCTCAGCTTTAATGTGTGTCATTTCATAGAAGACCTTAATGATTCACAGTAGTGACCACTTGTTTCTTGTGTCTTGAAACATAAAAAACCCCAACTAACCAAGAAATATCTTTATGGGTTGATTGTACGACAGAGATTGACAGGAACTGTGTAGTGTCTTTTACATAAGCTGTGTTCTTGTCTGGTTGCTGATTTTGGTTTTGTGCAGTTGTGCTACAGTGATTGAAATAGCTGTTTTTAAGGAAGACTGAGGAAATTGTATAGGGACCTTGAGGGTTAATTATAATAGTGGTTCTGAATTATGGGCAGATTAATAGGTCTGAAAGGGTGTAAACACAGGTAGCACTGAGTAATGAGAGAAAAAGATCCCTTTACTGCACCAGGAATCCAGTGTTTAAGTTGACATCCCAAAATGGGAGATACAGAAGTACAAGATAAATAAAACTGTTGGAAAGCGGGACTCAGACTCTTTGTCTTTCTGTATTCTCTGTTGATCTCAGTGAAGGATTGTTCTGTTCTTTACTGGTTCCTAATTGTTCTACCTTGTTCTCCTGCTGCTCATGGTTTCACAAATTCGCTGTTATAGACTATCACGTTTTCTGATCTGATTTTTTTTCCACATTTGCATTAATTTAATTATCTTTCAATATGAGTTTTAGAAGTCTGTACTTTTTTGTCTCCGTTCTTCCTCACTTCTGTTTTAGTATTTCGTTTGTATTCCCGATGGTACATTTGTCGTTTTACCTTCTAATAGGCAGATAAAATTGATCATGAAAGAAGCATTTTTCTTCTGTGCCTGTTGCCTTCATGTTATGCTGCTTGATAATTTGAGTAATAATAAATCTACCTTTTAAAAGGCTTCATCTTGAAGTAAATGGATTTCAAAAGAGATCTGCTTATTAATAAACTATATACAAGGACCAGATTTGTGTCTAAATGTGTATACAGATTAGGTACTTTAGACATGGCAGATGTCCTAGAATAGCTAACAAAATCTCTTTCTTTGTCTGGGCTTAATATATTAAGTATTTTTAGTTGTAGTAGTATGAAAAATGGGTAAATTTTTGTTACTTGCTTCACTGTCTGAACATAATACGATCCTGTATATTAGTTAATGTATGTCAAACCCCCTAAAATGGAGTTTTTCATCAAAATACTTTTCCTCTGTAGACAGAAATCGCGAAGAGATTGAATACAATTTGTGCACAAGTCATCCCATTTTTGTCTCAGGAAGTAAGTAAAACTGTTCAGCTGTTAAAGTGCACTTATGTTGTTTTTCTGTTTGCAAATTAGCTAGTTTTAAGATGTTAATTTTGTCACAATGCACAAGTGTAAGGAACATCTGTTGTAGCTGAAGTGTGCAAACCCCCTGCTAATTGATCTAACAAATCTGAGTTCAAACTAGTGACAATGGCTCAGCCTCATTCTTTGCCTGAGGCGAGTGGGAGTCTGTAAAATAATAGTGATACAAGAAAATGCTTTCATTTCTAATCATGGTGATTGTTTATTAGATATTCCGTTGTAAAATGTGCATCTAGTGAAATAAGCATGCTTATATTCTCTACATAATTTATATCAAAGGTGAAGTTTTTAGCTCATATACAAAACACTATTTAGGTTTGTAAACCTACATTTGGTCAGAATAACTGAGTTAAGCATGTTGTGGGCAGCTGGTGTTATGTTTTGAAACTTGGTATTTTCAAACACTAAATTTATACAAGGAGTATTTTTAATTCTTGATTTCAGTGGTCACTTTTCCCTGTTTGGATTTGCTATGTGGGCATAGAGTCTATAAATGTTAAAATTGAAACTAATGTGAAGTTGACATTATTATCCTGTCAGCTCAATTAAAAATGATAATTCATTTGCCAGAATACCAATAATGAAGGGATGTAGGGTAAGAGATAAGCTGGCTGCCTTCAGGTCTCTTCTTTCCTTTTGAACAGCTGAAAAATAGGGCATTGTTACCTTTTATCTGCATGAGATGTCTTGTAATGGGTAGTGTGGGCTTCTGCAGTCAAACTGGTTATTCAAGTATTTATGATCCTGGTTTGATATGGTGTGCTACTACGTTAACAAAGATTCCTCCTTTTACCCCGTCTTCTTTCAACAGCATCAGCAACAAGTGGCCCAAGCTGTAGAACGTGCCAAACAAGTGACCATGGCTGAATTGAATGCCATCATCGGGGTACGTGGCCTTCCAGGTCTACCTCCTACAGTGTGTATAACTTGCTTTCATATCTTTCTGCTTTGCTATTTTTTTAAATAAATGTAATGTTTTGATATCTAACACTGTTTTTATGCCCAGTGTTGCTGAAGTGTTTTTGGTTCACACAGATTTTAGCAGACAAAGGTAATAGTTCACTTTGTCAGAGCATAATTTTGTCCAGTAGTGCTGCATGTAACAAAACTTTTTCTCCAAGAAATAGAGTTTTAGGAGAGTTGCTTATTTATTTATGGGTATTGTATGTCAGTTGAGCTAGTTACTTTTTCCTGATGCTTTTTGTGACACTTGAGTTCTTGGAGCTTATACAGCTATTCATTCTTCTTTCTTTCCCTTTCTTGTGAATCTTTCATGAATTTTAAATTAGCAAGCTACTGAATAGAAACTTCACTTGCTTTTGAAGTAGTATTAATTGTCTGACACAGTGTTCTAATAGCCTTTCACCAAGGATGTGCTTTTAAATATGCTAAAAAAGTTAATACTACTTGCTTGTGACTGGTTGTCAATCACAAGTCATTTGCTTTGTATTAATGAACTTTTTGAACCATACATTCCTTCCACTGTATGCGTTCATTTCCCCTGCCACTAAGTCTGGAATATTTCTCATGGTTTCTGCCCTTCTGACTAAGTGAAAGAAGTTGCCGAAACAAGAACCTGTCCTTTCTGATTTTATTCATATGTGAGCGCCTTGAGCGGATTCAAATTACTCATTTATCAATTTATGTTAATTGCTTGTGAGAAGATGCCCTGCTGGTCTTTATAGTTCCCTCAGACACTTTGTAATGATAATTAGACATGCTGCTGTACGGATTAACAGTGCCATAGTCCAATGACGTCTACAGACAATGAAACCAGTTAATCCATCTGTGCTTAAAATTACATCCCAACTGGAGATGGAAAAAAAAAAAATTAGGAGTGAGGGAGGATTAAAAGAATGAGCCTCAGCTTGAAAATGCTCCTTTCATCAGTTTCTCAATTGCAAATCTGCAGTTGGTTTGCCTGTGGTAAGCTATTGGCAGTCAATTAGGTGAAATAAACTGGGAGGGTGACCTTCATTTCCTTTTAATAGCTTTTCCTCCCTGAAATGGGGAACTTCAGTGGATTTTCAGCTTAAATTTTATTCAAGCTGCTTTATTACACTTGACAGATTAGCTTTGCATAAACATACCCCCCTTCAAATCTATGCTGTTTTTCCTTCGAATCAAATTTTGATTGTTACTTAGTTGATTTGCTAATCACATCTTAGAAACCCACACAATTACATCTGTATTTGTCAGAGTCTCCTCTATGCTTTGCTTGTGTAATGAATTAGTTTATAAATACCTGATTTGATCTTTGAAATACACCACATGTACATTTGTGGTATTTGATTAGCAAAGATTAGAGAACTGTACTTGCATTTTTTAAAACAAATTGCATCTTAAGGATAAAAATGGTATGAAAAAACCCTTCATTATGAACTAGTTTTAACGAAGAGTTTATGCAATAAAAGGAAATGTGTTAAAACATATTTTAGAAGATTCTTACTTGCCTAAAAATAGTGCTACTTAGACAAACCAAATTTTGCTATCTCAGGCATATCATCTGCTTCTTTTTAAAGTCCGGACAGTACAGTCTTAAAAACTAGAGTATCTGCAAGTACCACTTGCAGTTAAGAACTTAAGGATTTTGGGGGGAGCAGGGAGGGAAGCTCTTTGGAAGCATGAATAGTAGGCTCTACTGTTCTTGTTTTATAATTACCTAAGATTTACCTGAAGAAATACTTTCATGTGTCCCATGAAAGACTTCTGAATGTTCCATACAAATCCAAAACTGTGAATGAGAAAATTAACATGCTGGGCACAAAATTTGTTTGACCACGTAGATGCATACATTTACATAATGCCAAAATTAGATGTATGTCCCAGTGATCTTTTACAGGCCTATTAATCAATAGTTACCTTGTGCCGCACAGTAAGTTTCATGCTCTGACATATGCTTGGTTTTGTTTGAAAGGGATGGTGTATGTCCTGGAAAATCTCAATAGCATAAACTCAGGCTGACAATTCAGTGGACCTTTGCTCCCCCTCACTGGGCACTCAGGGTGTCAAGCCCTTTCCCCAGAGGGGAGGACACGTCAGAAACTTGTCTGTTCCTACAAGCGGCAGCTGCACTGAGGGTGAGCACAGGCACAGTTTGATAGCAGCTGTCAGTATTGTTCAGGGGCCCGACTTAGTATAAAAAACTATGGAAGGGCCATGCTGCTAAAGTGCAATGTCTTTTAAGATAAGAAAAGATATAGTAATTTAATGGTTTAGACACCTGGTATGGGCATGAAAGATCATCAAACTTCTTTTCAGGGTGCAAATAGGATGGACCAATCTGTAGTCCAACAGTAGAAGATGCAATCAATGGGCTTCTGGTGTCACACTACCTAAAATACTTGCATATGATAATTCTTGAGGGTAGGAGAGAAATTTCATTTTCCTATCTGGTACTGGCTTGCCTGGTTTCTCTTGACTAAATAAAATTCGTATTTTTGCCAAGATTTGCCTTTTTTCACTGTCTTCCTTTCTGTCCTTAAGGGCCATGCCTTCCTGGCACCAGATGACTCAAGAGTTTCCCAATTGGCTTCCTTCAATTAGACAAATTCCTGTTTCTCCAGCGTGGTGTGTGAATTCTGGAAGGGAATAAAGACTTTTTAATTACTGGGAATAATGCTTTGCAATACAAAATTATTTTGAACTATATTTATTTTATACTTTTTATTTCCAGTTAAAAAGAAGGAGGCCTATTAGGAGACAAACCATGAGGATAGGGACTTATGGTCTCACAGGACTGGGATTTTTCAGAGAATTTGCCTACAAAATCAAAACCCGAGCTTTGGAATAAGTGTATATTAAGCATGTGCAAAACAGAATGAATAAATTGACACATTTTTTTAAGAAAGTAATATGGTTGGACTCAGTGAGCTTTCAAGCAGTGCTAATCCTCTGTGTTCATTAAAAATTCTTACTTCAGGAAAAAGCCTTGGATGATGTTTGGCTGTCAGCAGTGATACTCCTGGCCTTACACTTATCCTACATGTTCATGAAGGTTTTTACTTTCAGCCATGGGGTAGCAGTATGGCTAAACAATTTCCTTTAAATTTTTTTAAAATAGCACCATTTAATATTTATTAGAATAGAATGAATTAGCAATTTTGCTAGATAAATAATGAGCAAAGCAGAAACCCTAACTGAAAGGATAAGTGCCCCCATTAACTCGTTGGCATTCCTGCAGGCAGTGTCCACTTCTGCGGTTAAAGAAGAATCTAGACCATGGTATGAAAGAATTAGGTAGACTACTATGGTTTAACTTGAAGGGTTGTTTAGGCTTCTTTTTTGGTGGTTTTTTGGGGGGTTTTTGTGTTTTGTTTCATTGTTTGCTTGGTTTTTTGTGGGGTTGTTTTCGTGAGATATGTCTAGAAAATAAAAGGTTTGTGTTAGGGAGTATAAGGGGCAGTTAAATTGGTATGTGTAGGTGTGAACAATGCAAGATTACATTTACTTTCTAATCAATAAACTAGTTTTGTGAGTAGAATATGCATATAGCTGAGAAATACAAGCAGCAAACTGGAAACTTTCTTCAGCAATGTTTCAGCACTTCATTTTTGATGCATGATTTCGGCATACCACTGAGAAGCCAGGTCTGTCTTACTTTTCCTGTTGAGGTGGGTTGCAAATGTTTTAGTGAAATATATATCTTTTGGACTGACAGTGCTCCTGAGGCAGATTGAGTTGTTGGCCTCTGAGAGGCCTCTCCACTGTTGCATGAGGTGATTGGCTAAAGGATTAGCAAGATGTGGGATTATTTTTTCTCTCTTGGCTGTGGTTGCCAGCTATCTCTGGGATTGTAGTGTGTGAAGCTTAAGAGGATGAGGTTAACCTCTTGAGGGTTTACTCTTACGAGTGTGTAGTTAATCCTTAGAAAGCCTATAAATATCTAGGCTGTATGTTTCATTATAAAATAGAAATACAGACTAGAGCAGAAATGAATGCAGAATTTAGTGCAAGGGAAGAACTAAGCAGCTGTAGCATTACTTTAGATCCTTCTCAGCCATGATCTGCATTATATGCTGAGGGAGGGGAAATTGCCTAGTTCTTTTAAATTAAATAAAATGAGATCTAGCGAGCACAAGGCACTCTTCTCACTTTTAACATAAACTCCCAGTAACCCCAGGTCTAAATTGCTGAACTCTGGGAATAGGAGCTCTGTTGTGTAGCAACATCCTGGGATATTCTTCATATTTTAGAACACACAGAAATCTTGGTTTTATCGTAGGATTCATGGTAGCTACTTTTAGAATAAAAAGTCTCCCGTCTTAATTTACCAATTTAAAGTAGATAGCAAGGGAGGAAGGTATTTGTCAGCATGATAGTCAGTATTCTCAAAATACCAGTCCCCAAACAGTGGTCAGAATGTTACTGTTAGTGCCACTAAGCTTGGAGGAAAAATAAGGAAGTGGTATTGATGTGTATTGGTGATTTGACCTACTCAAAAGAGAAAATCTGGGAGAAGGTGTGCAAAATATGAAAGAGTGGTGTTAACCAAACTTGATTTAATCTTGACACCCCACCCCCACGCATCCACTCTCTGTGAACTGATGGGAAATGAAGAATCTTGGAGCAGCAATATAGAGGAAGATAGTATGTAAATAAGACAATTTTCTGCAGAAGAAGGTATTCTCAGTCATTCTGGAGAGGGCAAAATTGCGTCCGAAAGTCAAATGAAATTGAATTGCAGGCCAGATCTGCCTTGCTGTGCAAAGCTTCATGTGGGGTGGATGGAAAAAAGCTTAACCTTGTATCTTGCCCAAAAAGAAAAGCAAAAGGACTTCAGGTGGCTCTCATCAAGAACAAGTATCTAAACTACAAGTCAAAGGTGAGACCAAGTATGCAGTTACAAATTTGTGAAGCCTAAGAGCTTTCAGGAAGGGAGTGAAAGTATGACAGTTGAACAAAAATATTGTTAGCTAGTGCTAAAACCTGAAGATAAGCAGCTGAACTGTGAATGCAGAGTGAAGGTAGATTCTTATGAGATAGCCTGTGAGGTACCAAATGTGAGTTGATACCTCTTACTAGATTCCTTTTTACTGAGGATGTTGGGTGTACAGCATGTACACTTAAAATGCTGTAGATCTCAGCAGATGTTTGCAGCAGAGGTGAATGGTAAGTTTGGAAAAATGTGTGTGTGATACCAGTGAACAAAAGAAATTCTAACTGGAACATGTGGTTTCAGGAGGGGTCAGATAGAAGGATTTGATATTTTAGAGTTGATTGATTTGGTTTGGACTGGTTTAGAAAGAGTGATTTAGGTGGAACATTAGGGACTGAAGTTGGATACAAATGCTGGAAGAGTGCAGTTGAAAGCAAGAATTTGCAGAATGTGGTTGGAGCAGTATGTGTGTGTGTTCATATATGTAATTGGCACAGAGAGTAAGTAATTTATCCTAGAAGAAAGTATTACTGCCTCTAGGAAGTGATTCAACTCACTTCTCGATTCAAGTGCATGGGTAGAATAGCTTACCTTGTTTGAAGATAGTGATAAAGTGAATAATAGTCATAAAAAAAAGTTAGGTAAAAGGAGACAAAATGAAGAGATGTACATATTTTTTTCCCTTACAAATGTCTGCTTTGCTTTAATACATAGTGAGATTTGTGGGGGAATTGCAGTAGATGAAGAGTCAGTAGGGTGAGATAAAATGCAATGTAACCTTCAGCGCTTAGAAACTACTGGAAAGTAGTCGGAAATATGGTATATGGAGTATTTCCATATGATATGGAAATACGTTTGGAGGAGGAAGGAGTTGCATGGGAGAGGTGAATTGGTTGATGCAGACAAAAGAAAAATTCCAGTTGGACTGCATATGAGGAGAAATGAAATGTAAAGAAGTTAGTTGAGTAAGGGCAAAGGATGGTTATGTTCATGGACTTGTCCCATCCCAGCTTGAGTAGGAGTAGAGAAAGTTGTTGGGAGTTAGCATGTTGAATGATACAGAGTTGCAGGTTGGCCTACTTTACAATAGAAGTGCTGCAAAGAATGAACCATACAGATTTTGAGAAGGAAATGCTGATAAGCTGAGGTGACCAATTGCCACTGTGCGGATGGGAGTGATGTGGACTGTCCAGGCAAAATACACCTCTAAGTGGGTGCCAGTGTCAGCAGTGGAGCCACGGAGAGTAGGAAGGTGCAGAGGAAGATGCAGGTGGAAGAAGATACAGGGGGACACAAGTACTATTGTTCTGGGGTGACTTTATAATATTTGTACCCCATTCATCAGTTTAGCCCTAGAGGGACCCCATTTGGAGGTTTCCTCCCAAAATTTGCCCTAAACCAGGACAACTGTAAATATAAACATTTGAAATGTACAAGAAAGCAGCAACCTGCTTGCTGTGTTTTTCATGGATGAAGAGCAAGACAGGCTTGAGATAAGGACTGTGGGAGGACAAACAAGAAGCTTGCCTTCCTTACTTGTGCATAGAGAGAGACTAGCATAGGCAGTTAGGATAACTTCAGGAAATAGTAAAGGTGTGACAAAGACACAGTTTTCACAGTATTTTGCTGTAACTCTTCAATATGCTTAAGAGTTTGTTTCAATTGCAGAATTTGTTATCGAGTAACTGCATTATTTTTGAATTTTTCAGAGTACTTGATGAACTATCAAGATTGCTGTCTTGTATAATAGTTAATTGCCTGAACTTAATAACTCAACTGCCTGAAACAGTAATTTAGTACTATTTAGAAAGGTGCTGTCTAACTGACTCTTTAAATTGAGTACTTACAAGCAGCAGTAGAGAGGAAGTAAAAGCGAGAATTAGCAAAAGTGCTTAAATGCATGTTCAGAAATAATTATTGTTTGGTGGGTCTAAGTCATTATGGAATGTAGAGAAAATGCATAAGATTCTGATCCTGGCTTGGAACACTAAATAAAGATTGGTGTAATGCTTATGACTGTTATATTTATCATTTTTTGATGTCTCTGAAATGTTTTTTTGTGGTTAGTAGTAGCTGGGACGAAAGGATAGTGAGTATAATTTCAAATCCTCTATTTGAGTTCTGGATTTTAATTTACCAAAAAGCCTTGCTACTTAATAATTTGTCATGTTCAGCAAGAGTTAAATTTCTGGAGACTAAAAGAGCCTGGAAAGAAAATAAATACTTTTTTAAGATAATCATACGTCAGTAATAAAACCCTCTAGAGTAATATCTGTAAGTCATTTCCAAATTGGTGCATGCTTGTACTAGTTGTTTTTGGCAGCTGTGCTGTAGGACCGTGCTTTTGAAGTGTTGTTGGATGGTGGTGGTATGCTAACAGTAGCTAAAAAGGCAAATACATAGATTTGAGGTTAGAAGGTGAGTAATAGCAGGAATTTATGGTTACTGCAGAAATGAAATGTGCTGGCAGTTTCTGCAGAGCAGAAGCAGTGTGTGCTGACAGCTTCATTCTAGGGACTTCAGGCTTGCATCTGAGTCTTCAGAGAAGGCAGCACGTACTTGTCTAAAATTGAAGAAAAGCTTGTTCTTGAACTGACTTAGACTGATAGTGATAGAGGAATGTGAATGCTTTCAGAAAACCAGCCTTTGTCTTCTCCGGAGCAGGAGATTTTAGGGTCATCTTCTGTGACTTTTATTCTGTGGTTCTGAATTTGTTACTTTTTTTATAGAATCTGGGTAATCCTTTGGTGGAGACATGTTTTCCTGAGCGAGGATCATTTTTTCCTGTGGTGACTCTGACTCTACCCTTCCTGTCCTGTGGCATCTGTTTTTTACAAAGGCCTGTTTGGCTCTTCCACTGTGGCTGTCCTTTTCTCCTGGTTGCCTTCAGCTTTGCTTTGTATCCCTTATTTCTTCAGAATTAAGCTTAAGAAAAGAAAAAAACCCCATGATTTTATGTAGGTTTAAAACAAGGCAAATAACATAATTAATACAAGGGCCCTTAAAAAAAATGATCTTCTGATTAATTTCTATTTGGGTTTGTTGTTTCTTTTCTTTTGCTATGAAGTATTTGAGACAGGAATTATTCTTAAACAAGCCCTGGAGTACACATTTTTTTATTTGCACAAGCACACCGATGATCTATATTTTTACATAGAAGTATAAACAGTCACTATCTGTGTAGCATACACAGAACATTTATATATATACAGTATATATATAGTATATATATAGAATGTGCATATATAATATATAGTATATGTTGTATGTAATGATATATTAGTGATACATTAAGATGTAAAATATTGTGTATATGTCATATAGAATGTGGTGTGCTTGTGCATACATAAAAGCTTATACTAGCAAAAAGGCTTCTTTAGTTTGTGGGCTGCTTGTTTGTGTTGTTCTACTCATCCTTCAGTGGGTCTGCACGTGGTACAACCCACAGATTTTTTTGGTTGATTTGCATTGCCTAAGAGCATGGAGGAAGGAAGAAAACCCTTTTCTGTCGGCACAAGCCTTTGTGTTGGTGCAGCTAGAGTAGTGGAGTGTTAATGCACTTTGGGGAGAAGATGTCAGTGAACTGGAAGAATTCCATCTGCTGACCAATGCCCTGCATCCTCACTGCAGAGCTCTGCCTGCTTGCGGTGGGATGATCTGTAGACGCTCCACAGCGTAGAGAGTCTGTGAGAGCAGACCTACTCTGGTGAAAACACCAGTCCTGCTTGGCAGTGCTGTATAATTACTCCGTCGATGGTAGTGGGAAATACTGCCATTTAAGAGTCCTCACTAAAAATTTGTTGAATAGGTAATTGCTGATCACTTTACTGGGAAAACAGCTGATGGGTTTATTCACTGGGTGTGGTGGCAAATGATTTGGGTGGGGTCACCCACACCTGTCATTTACTGTTTACAAAAGTGATCTGAAGTGTATTATCTCTTATCTTTCTGATTCTGGTGCCTGGGCTTGCCCTGGAAGATTCCAAAAGGAAAGGCAGTGAAACCTGGCTATTTACAGTGAGACAGGAAGACACAGTGAAGATAAGAGATTTTGCTGCTCAGATTTGTACTAAGGGAGAAATTAGAGTCCTTTCTCCCTTGCAACATATAGTGATAATGTGGAAACTAATCAATGGTTAATAAGTTACCCTTGAATATTAATTTTTTAAATGCTTTTTGAATTTTATTGGGAAGCACTGAACACCTATTTTTAGTCCTGCAGGTGTAAAACTAACTACAGTATTAAAATTCAAGAGTGAGATCTCATGATTCAGAAAAAGTACTATGTGTGACTGGTACTGCCCACATGATTAAGAGCAGCCCAAGCCTTTCTGGCACTGGAAGACTTTTTTTTTTTTCTCTTCTCATTGAAAAAATTCAGAAATTCTCATAAAAGTGGTAAATATTTCAGAATGCAAGACGAAGAATACATGTACAGAATCAGAATCAAAGAATGGGTAAGGTTGAAAGGGACCACAGGGGTACATCTGGTCCAACCTCCCTGCTCAAGCCGAGTCATCCTAGAGCACATGGCACAGGATTGTGTCCAGATGGTTCTTGAATATCTCCCTTGAGGGAAACTCCAAAACCTTTCTTGGCAATTGTGCCAGTCCTCAGTCACCTGCGCAGTAAAGAATTTTTTCCTTGTGTTCAAGTGGAATTTCTTGTGCATCAGTTTGTGCCCACTGCCTCTTGTCCTATTGCTCAGCACCCCCGAGCAGAGCCTGGATCCATCACCATAACAGCCTCCCTTCAGATACTCACAAACATTGATGAGCACCCATCCGTCATCTGTTCTTGAGGCTGAACAGGCCCAGCTCTCTCAGCCTTTCCTCATGTATGACGTGCTGCATTTCCCTAATCACCTGAATAGCTCCACTAGGTGAAAGCTCAACTTGAGCTGAGTAGAAGGTCAAGATCACCCCCCTTGTCCTGCTGGCAGTGTTCTTCCTGATGCACCCCAGCGCACCATTGGCCTTTTTGCCCACCAGGACACACTGCTGACTCATGGACAGCTTGTTGTCCACTAGGACCCCAAGGTCCTTTTCCACAGAGCTGCTTTCCAGCAGATCATATCCCAGCCTGTGCTGGTGCTTGGGATAATTCCTCCCCAGTGCAGGACCCTGTATTTACCCTTGTCAGATTTCAGAGGGTTCCTCCCAGCCCATCTCCACCTTGTTGAGGCCCTTCTGAAAGGCTGCACCTTGAGGTGTTGGCCACTGCTACCAGCTCTGCATCATCAGTGACCTGCTGAGGAGGCATCTGTTCCTTTGTCCAAGTCACTGATGAACAAGTTAAAGAATACTGGGGTTATTCTGAACCTTGGGGTACAGGCTTCCAGCTAGGCTTCATGCTGTTTTGAAGTAGCTTTGTGGATTACTTTGAGCGTGTTGCTGGACCTTCTGTATCTTATTTTTCCTTTTAATAGTTAAAGTGATGCAAGAACTTACTGTACTTAGATGCATTTTATCAGTGGATCACTGAAATACAACTTCTGTCTTAGTTACCTTAGAGCTGAAAATAATTTGTGAAAAAAGGACTGTTTGGGGAATGTGTGCGGCAAGCTGCCTTTATCCCAGTATAGCATCAGTTTTCTGTTTTATGAGAGGCAATTTATGCAACCCTTTACTGCTTAAGAATGTTGTTGTGCAGTTGATACTTATTAGTGTGGTTTGTGTTGTCTGAACAAGCAAAAACAGGAAATGGGAAAAACTTTGAAGAGCTTTCTGTTTAAGAATTAACAGACTTAACTTAGATCTTCTTTCTGACTTGGATATTTGCTTTCTGACATAAATGCTCTTCCCAGTAAAGTTGTAGGGTTTCATTTGCTTTTTTTTGTGGGACTGTAAGATCAATATGAAGACTCCAAGACACTACCCTATACATCTCCTTTATTAAAGCATGAAAAAGGAACAGGATTTTACCCATGGCACACTGGGCCTTTAAATAATCATGCTACTGCCACACAAATTCTGTACGTGTGGAATACATAACTTTGAATAACTTTTGCCAATGTTGTCCTTTTATGGATTTAAATTTCTGTATTACAATAGCATTTCATGTGGTTTATTGATGGAAGAGACTTGCTGAAGACACTGTTCTTTGTGAAGGGACATCTCTTCCTACATTAGGCACTGTGGCTTGTTCACTTAAGGATAATTTTCAAACGATTTCTACAAACCCACATTCTTGGCTCATTAGCTAGACATGCAGTGGTGGGCACTTTAAATTTGTTTACTGTGTGAGTTTGAGTGTGAGTTTCTTCCTGTCATAATGAAGGATTTAGAAGACAAGGAAACAAGTAAAACAGATTGACCAAAATAAACAAATAATTCAAAGGAAGTAGTTAGGAAATTAAGAAATTATTATAGTACCTGACTGATTTTTCTAAAACCTGTTTGAACAGGGGAAACAACAGTAAGCAGTAAGAGTTAGCACATGGTCTAGTGGCAGGCCTGTCACTAGCAGGGGGGCTACGAAGATGATTAAGGAATTGGAGCATCTCACTTACGAGGAAAGGCTTACAGGCTTGGGCATGTTCAGCCTCAAGAAGAGATGACTGAGAGTAGTTCTCATGAGTGTCTGAATATCTGAAGGAATGGGATCAGATGATGGATCCAGGCTCTGCTCAGTGGTGCTGAGCAATAGGACAAGAGGCCACTTTCACAAACTGATGCACAGGAAGTTCCATTTGACTGTGAGGAAGAAATTCTTTACTTTGTGGGTGACCAAGAACTGGAATGGATCTGCCAGGGAGGTTGTGGAGTCTCCCTCACTGGAGATACTCAAGAACTACATGAACACAATCCTGTGCCATGTGCTCTGAGATGACCTGGCTTTAGCAGGGAGGTTGGATCAGATGTCCTTCTGCAGTCCCTTGAAGCCTCAGGCATTGTGTGATTCTGCTGCCTGTGAATCATAAAATTGATAAGGTTGGAAGAGACCACTGGAGGTCATCTGATCTGCTTGCCCTTGCTCAAACAGGACCACCTAGGGCCAGTTATGCAGGACCATGTCCATACATATACATGTCCATGTACATACAGCTTCTGAATGCGTTCAAGGATGAAAACTCCAAAGCTCTCTGGGTAGCCTGGGCAAGAGCTTGGTCAAAAAATGAGTGTGTTGTAATGTTCAAGAGGGACCTCCCATGTTTTAGTCTGCATCCATTGCCTCTTGTCTTGTGATTGGGCCATACAGTGATGGGCTATAAAGGTAAGGGACTGGGGTATGTCATCAGAGGAGAGGCTGAGAGACCTGGGACTATTTAGCCGTCTCTAGACATATTGTTGGATGCTCTTTGTCTTTGTTCATGTTTCTTGTAAGGAGAAAGCTAGAACAGGATGTAGTAATCCAGCTACATTTTCAACAGGGATAAGTGGAGAAGTATCCCCTAGAAGAAGCATTCCTCCCTCCCTACGCCTGCCGGCAAATACTTTGTCTAATGCAGCTCAAAATGCCATTCACCTGTTTTTCCACAAGGGAACATTGCTGCTGGCCCATGCGCAATTTGGTATGGAAGGACCTTTTCTGCAAATCTGCTTTCTAGCTGTGTGGATCCCAACATCTGTGAGTTTATGGGATTGTTCTGCATGGTGTAGGATGTTGCACTTGCCCTTGTTGAGGTGTCAGTGCAATGTTATGAGATTCCTGTGAGTACATTTTTCCAGCCTGTTGAGTTCTCTGTGAATGTTATTGCAGCGGTCTGGTGTATCAGCCACTCTTCACAGTTGTGTACTGTCAGCCAAAGAAAGCAAACTCAGACCTTAGTTTTGTAAATTGCTGCAGTAGTACTGAAGATTAAGGTAGAAATAGGTCAGAAGGAAGTGTCTTGTGGTGACTATCAACACTCTTAGTGTGATACTATCAAGGAAAAGGAAACATAGAAGCATTGTGTAATATATATATATATATATATATGTATATGTATATGTATATATATATATGTATATATATATATGTATGTATATGTATATATATTTAATAAAACACTTCGTATATAAAGATCACAGTAAGGTATTCCTGGAGCCTTCAGGCTGAACAACCTCAACTTTGTCTTTTTTCTTAGGAAAGGTGTTTCAGCCCTCTTGGATCGTTTTTGTGGGCCTTCTCTGAACCTGCTGGAGCAGGTTAATATCTTTCTTGTACTGTGGACCCCAGAGTAGGGCATGGTACTCCAGTAGGCATCTCGTGATGTAAAGGGAAGAAGAGGGACAGAATCACTTCCTTTGACCTGCTGGCCAAACTCTTTTGATGCATGCCAGGATACAGTTGGCATTCTGGGCTGCAGATGCAATAATTAAATGATTTATCTTGTAGCACCTGCCAGTCCTTTTCAGCAGGGCCATTCCCAAGCCCTTCATCCCCCAGTCTAGGAATTGTCACAGCTCAGGTGCCAGACATTGCATTTGGCATTGTGGAACTTCATGAGAACCTTATGAGATGGTCCCACTTCTCAGGCCTGTCAAAGTTTGTGTCAATGTCAGCCCTTCCCTCAAGTGGACCAATTGCACTGCACAGCTTGGTGTCATCTGCAAACTTGCAGGGGGCACAGGCGCTCCCCTTAACTGTGTTACTGATGAAAAGGTTGAGTAGTGTTGGTTACATTTTGCACTCATGAGGGACGCCACTACTTACCGTTTTCCACAGAGGTGTGAAGCCATTGCCTCTGTTCGGTTTAAAATTTCATTCAATCTGTAGATGCAGTCATCCATCCAGTTCCTCATCCATGTAATAATCCATCCCTCAATTCATTATTTCTTCGAGTGGCAAGAATTTTGTGAGAGGCAATATCAAAGACATGCCAGAAGTCTTAAGTAGATGGTATCTGTTACTCTTCCCATGTCCATGGATGCAGTCACTTTTGCAGAAGAATCACGGATATATTCTTCCACACATTTGTTATCCTGAAATGTGTTCTTCCCTGTAGCTGAAATACTCTTTGGAAATTACTCTTACAGAGATTTAAATGTAAGTGTTAGTTAATATCTTAGAGTCTATATTGAGTTTCCCCCCACCAAATTTGACTGCTGGAACTGTAGGTTGTGTATGCAGAGTTTTTGTTTTTTTTAGGATGAGGGAAAAAATGGGGTGTGACAGGAGCAACAGTCTTAAGTTACTTCCATTTTTATAAGGTTATATTTGCAATACTGGTTTTAAGAATATTTCTGAACAGTAAGGGAAAAGGTTTTTCCTTGGTCAACTACCTGCATGTGCTCATGCGGTGGCCCTCTTGTGTTAGTTGGCTGCAGATACTTGATGCAGGCTCTCACTTATGAAATTCAAGGAAGCAAATGAAAAACTGGATTATGTCCCTTTGGAAAGGAAGTGAATATGATAATGAAACTGAGCACAGTAATACGTGTTTGTCTCTCACGTCCTTCTGTCTGCTTGAGTTGGACAAAATCACATTTCTTCTGTTTCACAAAAGTTGACATGAAATAGCATCCTTTACATTTTAGCTCTCTAAATGACTTGTGTTTTCCAGATAGTTTTTCAGAACACCTCTGTGGAGCTTGGAGGCAACTGTTGATTGTATTACTGATGCTAGTGTTGATAAGATTTTGGAAAATTTTTTCTTTGTTTATTTTCAAGTGTTTATTTAGAAAAGCACCAGAGAAGACAACTATTGTAGTTTGGGACAAAGCATACCCTTTTTTTCCACTATTCATTTACAATCACATCTGAATTTTTAATTCAGTGTTTTTCAAGAGATACAGAAGAGTACATCATACATCTGTTTAAAAACAGAAAAATGCTCTTAAGTGCTTAATGATAAGGATTAAAAAACATATTTAAGTGAAAAATCTGTTAAAATCCAGTGCTTGAGATCTCAACAGAGTTTCTTTAGGTGAGGAGTGGGATTGTAGGAGCTAGTTGTCTATCTTTACGAGCATAGTGCCTAAGGGAGACCTGTCACTGTTTAATTACAAGAACTCTGGTTCACAGAGACATACTAACTCCGTCGTTTGAAGTCTTTGTCAGAGATTGAAAATGTAATTCCACATTTTAAGTCTTGATTAAAGATCTCTTCATAGCTGGACTTTGCTTAAAAAGTGGGAGAGAAAAGACTGTACTGCCTTTAAAATTGTTAGGAGGTGCTTGCTCGGAGATACTAATACTGGTTTTTATATGCCGAGTTTGGGGTATTTATGGTTTGGTTATGGAGACGCTGGGAAATAAAAATCTGAGGCAGTAAAACCTACATCTAAACAGTACAGTAATATGAGTTTGTAGTTCCTTTTCTCCCTTTGCAAATATGAAGAACTTCTGGGTTTGCGACAATGGTACATAAACTACTGATACTTTTAAAATCAGTGCTGTGACTAATTATCTTAGTGCAGTCACTTAAGTATGCATCATTGCACTCTACTCTACCTTCCCACTTTCCTCTCAAAGTGGACACAGCCTTTGCTCTGCAAGTAATGATAATAATTGGTACTAAGACAGACCTGTTACTCATCCTTTTTTGAGCACATTTCTTATGGCAGATGTCTAGTTTTTAATTAACTGCTAATGAATATGCCTAGTAGACCATGATACTGCTCCCAACCTACTCCATTTTATATCTCACTGCTGCTAAGTTCTTGAAAGGTTACAGAGCAGGCATTAGTGCCTTTGAAGTGATGGGAAAGTGACTATATGCATAACATAATTGTGTGTAGGATCTACTATGGCAAATGTTTAGTTACGAAATGCATCTGGCAAACATTGCTGTTATCTCTCTCCCTGGTCTTTATTTTCTTCCTTTGTGTGCAGCACATTTTATCCCTTCTACAAAGATAATACAATATGCTTTTAAAAATTGAAGTTTTTTAAATAAAAACAATATGAACTTCTGGTAAGGATCATCTTTATGGATGATCCCTCATCTCTTAGGGAGAACTTCAAACCTATAATGAATAAATAACATATAAGCAATAAATCAGTGTAATAAAGTCCTAAACAGCAATGAACATCAGATAATAAACATCAAATCATGACATAACATTGGTGGCTTAAAAGACCATCAGGATTTCAGTCTTAAGTCAGTTTCATGTAGTGCCATATTTAAAGATCTTTGTGTAGCATGCCTGTAAGTAACCATTTGCAAAGCTACAAAAACCTGCATAGCAGCTTTGCAGTGCACTTGCAGCTCTCATACCACACCTTGCCAATTGCTCCTCACTATCTGTGTGCAATACCACCAGCGAACACACAACTTTTACGCTTTCAGCTTCAGAACCTATTATAGAGCATTAATCTGTTCCTCTTATCACCGACTCTCATGATGCGTGGTTTGCAGGCTACAAACCAGAGCCAGGGAAGTGGCAGGTAATGTGCCCCTAACATTTCTTAAAACGTTAAACTATGCTTCCTGAAATCAAGTGGTTTAACTTGTTTGCTAATTAAACCAGGCAGGAGAGGGATGAATAAGGGTTATCTTTATACACTTCCCAAATGGTGGGGACAAGAATGGAAACAATTTAACTCCTGTTCCCTGTTTGGACCTTCCTGTGATCCTACTGCCAAACTAGCTAGTTTGAGCTTATTGTTGGAAAAGGGAGGAGGTTTTTCTCCATGAGACCAGTTTGGAAAGAATAAAACACTTTTTATTTTTAGGCAGTTGCTCACCAAAACTAAGTAACCTGGGGTGATACTGCACCTGTGGACAAGTAAGACTGGTGCCAACACTGCTGCACAATACTGCTGATTCATGTTGCCTCAGAGCTAGAGTGCAGATGACTGACCTGGCTGAAGTGGTCAGTGGGGAAGGAGGTGACTAAATTACCGTCTCTGAGAGAGGCTGCCAAAATATCAGGTTATCACCTGTTTTGAGGAAAAGTGCTGGAAACTACTGAAGTTGTGTTGAAGTCTGCGTGGAGAGGGATGTCATATTGTTCTTTAGAGGGAGGCTGGATCCAAAAAACAAACAAAACCCCCTAAACAAACCTCTGTAGTCCTGCCTGACCTTATAGTGCTCCTTACTTACTGATAGTTCTTCAGTTAAGTGAAGCTTCACTAGCAAAAACTGATTGATATTGTAGAAAGTGATTTACTGTGTTAACTACTTAAAATGAGTGATTCCTAATACTTCCTTCAAAATATTGCCTTTTGTGTTGTGGTAAATACATTAAATTAGAAAAATAAGAAGCTTTTACCTTGTTTTCTAAACATACTAAGGGTGGTGATCAGGTGTATGTTTTGGACTGTAGAGTAGCATGGCTTTTTATGCAGCACTCAAAAAAAAAATCCTGATACATGGTGTGAGAAAGACTTGGTAAATGTCTGGCTTTATGGAATTGACTAGTGGATTGGGGTAAATTTAAAGATCGTCTTGTATATCAAAATAAGTAAACGATTGCTGCATGACAGTTGGGACAGCAGAAAAGTGAAAAATTAGCAAGTGCAGTCCAGAATTCTTAAATGTCAGCCCCTGTGTCTGCATAATTTTATGAACAGCTAAAGGCAAGCCATGGAGTGGGGTTATGAGAAGTAAAAGTGTAGGACTTAAGTAGTTAATATATATAAATACTAATAAGTAAATTAATTCATATGCCAGTAGATGTTTTATAGGTATTGTTGACAGTTTGTCTTGAAAAGTCTTCACACCTAAAGATACAGATAAAATATTTCTGCATTATTTTGAGTTTTTTTGGAGTGATGGGGGAAGTATTGTAAGCTGCAGTCCAGGTACGATTTTGGTAGCTGCCAGCAGTACTGTAACATGTTTACATGCTATTACAGGACCACTAGCATTTACCTGGTCAAACTTGAGTTCATCCTGTTCAGATATATGTTTATTTGTCTCCTTTCTGACCCTATGAATTAGATGGCACTCTGGCTTTTTCCTGGTATATGCTTGGAGCAGAGGGATGGTGGGGAGTGGCGAAGGTGGAAAGGATTGTTCTGTCTTCTATTCATATACCCAGACACAAGGAAGCAGGAGAGAGAGAGGCAAAGTATTTGTTAACTTGGAGCAGATTATGGGAGCTGTGACTAATCTAAAGGTGCTTTTGAAGCTTCATTTTCTAAAAGAACCTGTGCTGAGGTTTTCAACAAATTAAATAGATAGCTGAACTTGGTAAATGTTAATAAAACCATGAAAGTTTTAACTAGAAAATATCTTAATATTTAAACTACGGGAAGACATTCTAATGGAAAAACTCTGTTTCTGAAATTGCGTACCGATTATTTTAGCAGGTTAGTTACAGGGTTGTATGTCTACTTGTGATTTTGATCTTGCAAGCTTCTTTTAAAACAGGAGGAGGTATTCATTAATACCATGTTTCTTGTTTAGAATTCTATGATGTCTAAAATACCTGGATTTTCAGCTCAACTTTGGTTCCTAAATAGAGTGTTAAGTCTTGAATAATGTCCCCTCTTCCTCTAAAAACCTTGGCCAGAATAAAATGCAAATTTAGTTTTAGTAAATATGAAATTCAGCATATCTTTATATTTTTTAATATTCAGGGTAGAAATACACTTACTTTCAAATTGAGGGAAGAGAGGGATATGAGTTTAAATCAGTCTTGCTGCTGGGACTTTTTTTTTCAGAGCTGTGATAAGGCTTTCTATAGAAAAGGAAAGGCGTTTGATTCTTCTACTGCTGTTCTTTGTTTCCAGAGATGCTGTGGCAGGCAGTAGCTGCCCAAAACAACTCATAGTTGCTTAACTTACTCGTTGAGCTGCAAAATAAGCTTTTTTGGGACATGAGCAGAATTTTCCTCTGACAGCATGATATAATGCAGTGTGTATAGTGCAGTGGGTAAAAGGGGAGGGGCTAGATTAAGAAGAAACGAATGTCAAAATCCACTATAGATTCTCAATAATTAACCAAACTATTGCCTTATCTTTCCCAAACTGTGTGCTACACGTTGTTCTTCTGGGGGTGATGGTACTGCTGGGAACAGCAGCAGCAGTTGCAGGCTCAGCATCTCTCCCATGGCCATGGACCTCCAGTGCCTCTAACACCGCATCCATCAGGACTTCAGCCTCCAGGAATCCCTCCACTTGGAAGCAGTGCTGGCCTTCTTGCCCTCTCCAGTGCTTTGGGTGGGCAGTCTCACTTGGCAATAAAAGATGACAAGAAGCATCACGATGCAGACCACCACAGAGGTGAGAGGCGTAGCAGGCCTGATTAGGACATTGTCAAATTTGCGCATTGCTGCAAATTATGTGCATCTCTTAAGAATTCAAGTTACATAGAATGAGAAAATTGTTGGCAAACTTTAAAATGTCTGCATATAAACCGCTGAAGCAAAATTCGGCTTGGACTTTTTCAATACTTTAAAGGGGATCACTAGGTGTCATCTGCTCTACACTTTGCAGGGCCTTTTGACATCCTGGTAAATGCTTAGTTGTAATAGCAGTGGCCTGCACCATATTGTGGAAAATTGTTAGACTGCATAATGGTGATTTTTTCAAAGAAAGTAATGTTGTGAAATGGGTGGATGGGAAGGTAGGGGGAACAAGAAGTTAAATTTTGAAGTGAATGCGTTCAAACAAAAGATTTAAATAATTGCATCTGTTACTTTAGTTTCATAAGCTTAAATTCTAGTACTCAGTTAAATATCAGGCAAAATTGCACCTGACTAATTTTGAAAAGAAAATTATTTATTCTGTCATGAAATAAAACCAGGCTTTGTGTATGGTTAAACTGTAAATCATGTTTACAAAATACTGTAATTTTCAGGAAATCACTGTATTAGGAATGTGCAATGACTTATATAAATAAAAGCCATTTTAAAACTGTTTGTGGCTTCTGTTCTAATTTTTTTCCCCCCTTTTTTATTTCCGTTCTTGCCTCTGTGTCTGAACGGGCATGTCTGTCCATTTCTTGGTTACTGCGGGAGCAGACAGGGAGCCAGGCACAGTAAGTACCAACATTCCTGCGAATGTTTCCATTTCCAGTAATGTAATAATCAGATGTTGTGCTGTTTGTCTGTTTTGTCTTCCTTTTAGTTATTTTCATGATACAAGACATATGTGTTTTCTGTTAAGATATGTCTTGGTTTGTGCAGAGCACCAGATCGTTTGTTTGATGGACTGTATGAAGGAGTTGTTTTTCTGAGCAGAATGCTTTTAGGTAAACTTGAATTTTAGTTTGCTTATTGGAGGCAGAAAGGGAGCATGAAGCTGCAAATCACAAAGAACATGGCAAAACAGCGTTTTTAGTACTGAGGTGTTTCAGTTTCTAGTATTTTAGGCTCAGATTTTTAGTCTGTAGGATTTTCAGGAATTATAGTTGGAGACCAGATAAGAAATTTCAATGTGAGAATTTTAAGTGTGTCAAGATGGTGTTTGGCCCTAGGAGGTTTTATTTAACTGTATTTCTTTAAGCTGTACTAATGTCGTTACTGCTTAATTTGTGCTTCAGGCGTAACTCCTACAGTTTTACTTTTTCCCTGTAGACATAAGCTGTAACAGAATTGGCCTTGTCGGAAAAAACCCTCTAAAAACCTACTTGCTGCTTTTCATGCTGTTTTGTTTTGAGTGATACTGCTGTATTTATCTGTTAGGCATGGTCATATGCAACTTAATGTCAATTCAAGTGACAAAGCTCATGCTTTTTGTTTATGTCAGAGGTGAATTTGGGCTCTATTTTGTTCCTTTTTTTCAGTTAGAAAAGATAAGAACTAGGAAAAGTTACTTGGCAGATAGTTGTACAGTAATAAACTTCTGACTTTTAGTGCTTCTTATTTAATATATATACAAGGCTTCCTTGACAGTTTTTACTGGAAACTATATGCATATCTTTTGCACAAGTGTTTTAATTTTAGATTACTAAGGAGGAAGCGTTCATTTCAGCTTGCTTACTGTTACTGACAGTGAATCTGCAGAAATAATTTTAAGCTGGGTTTTTATGAAGTCTCTGCCTTATTAGGGCCTTCTTGCTCTGTGGGGGACATACTTTGACAGCGGTTAGTTGACTGCAGGAATCCCTGGCTAGTGATTGCTCTGTGTTTGGATTTGGTTGCTGTGTTTCCTGTCCTTGCCGTGGTCCCTACTTCCCCCGCCCTGTCCGTCATGTCATTTGGTCAAGAGTTTGAATTTAAAATCAGATGCTTAGCATTGCGAAGTTTGGACTCTGAATTCATCTTGTATCTGAGAATAGTTCTTGCCTATGGTAGGAGAACTATCCAAAATCAAACCTGGCATTTCTGTTGTGGGAGAGTTGCAGGATCATTTGCTTAGTTTACTGTAGATGTAAATTCTACTTAAACTGTGTAAAATTGTTGCTGCAGTTGCTTCTGGATCCATATGTCTAACTGATGATTTCTTGCTTATTACCTGAAGCAGACTGTTTTTATGCTGGGTTTATCAGTAATTAACTTTTAAATAGTCTGGGGCTTTATATCATGAAGGAATTTTGCCATGTGGATATATTGAGTTTTGGATACTCCACTATGGTAATTCTAATTTCTTTTTGGTCTCAGTTTTGGCTAACACTGCACACCTAACTTGAACTTTATTAGCTGAATACAGGTGAACTTGAACTTAAAATTGTTTAAATACAGCATTACATCAAAATCTTGACTTAACAGTAAAGGACACCTTCAATGAAAGAGTAATTCAAGAGTTAAGTTCAACTCTGACTAAAGTGATCAGCTGGGAATTACGGGCTCTTCAAACCTCTCTAATTCTCTTGTATTTTTAATGGATTTTTTTTAATATAAAATATATTTTTTTAGGATAATAGGAAATGCGTCTCAAGTACACAAGGGATAGCAGCAGGTCTGTTTGGATATTATGTGTGGTTGAAATCACTTTATAACATCTGGATCATCAAGATAAAGTAAATTTGATTGTCAGAGTAACATTTTAGAAGTAATAGTGCTCCTAAAAATCTTGACAGGCATGCTTTCATCATCCAAGACACCAAACCCCATGCTGTTTGTAAGTTACCTAAATTCACTATAATGTTTGGTATTAGTGTGCAGTATGATTTCCATCAAATATGTCTAGCATGACCTTCAAGCCACTGTCAGTAGAAGCTAACAGTTTGAAATGTTGAAGTTTGAAAAGTTAAAATTCAGTACTTTTCTATGGGGTTTTAAATTGAGTTTTTGTGACATTACTTTGAGTTAAAGCATATTGTGACAAATTAGAGCATGTTAATTTTAAAATTAGATTGGAATTTTTTTTAGTCTCCTTAGATAAAAAAGTAATCACGAACTTTTATGTATTGTATGTCTAGAAATATACCCAAATTAGTGAAATTTTTGTAGTTATAAGTTAATATAATGGTATGGTTTAATTATTTTTTTCTTTTCACCAGTTTAGCTACTTCTGTTATATCTAAATAGCAAGGGTTACATTTTTCTTTTATATATTAGCTCAAGTTCCAGAAAGAAAACTGAAGAAAAGTTTTTTGGTAAATGCATGTTTGTGTAATGTGTAACTTATAAGTTAGTAATAGCATACTTGCTACACAAATGCTAAAACTATTTTGTTAGGTTTAAATTGCGTGCCTACATGGGTAACAGTTGGTGAGTTTTGGCTGATCTATATCTCTAACAGTCCCAAACCTGGGTTTGTTTGTTATTGTGCAAATGCAGGCATCCCTTCTAATGTGGCAAATTCTGGCTACAGGTCGTGAATCCAGGCAAAGGAAGCAAGTTTTGCAACTGAAACTGAAAGTTTTGAGAGATGTCAATAAAAAAGAACTTTGATGTCCATATTTTTTTTTTTTTTTTTTTTTTTAGGAAACATACTTGCAGCATTTTTCAAACTCGATGTAGGTGTTCATTTATCATTTGTCGTCCCGCTGTTCTAGTATCCTGTTTGGACAGCACTGAAATGCAAATGTTTTGATGCACTCTGTTTTCACAGTAGTAATTTTCAGACAGTGAAATCTTGCTTTATTGTGTGCTTAGCATTTGCATTAGTTGGTGTTTATCTTTTGTCCTCAGGAAAAATAGTGAGCTTGTGTTCTAAGACCTTGGAAGTATTCATAAATTTTCCCAGACATTTTTTTGCCTTCATTGTTAAGTGTTAATGTTGCTAGTGTTTTATAAAGCAAATGCTCTTTTCCTACAGTGGAAAAATATTCTGTGCCTTGAGCTCTCTATCCTATTCTTCATCTCCCAAGGAGAAAGGAGATGGGGGCATGAACAGTAGCTGAGCACTACTTTTTGGAAGATATTATGTGCGAGCTGTTTTTGTTTTGTGTTTTAATTCTTCTAATGGGGGGAGGAAATTCATAAAAGTTGTTCCATGGAAATTTAGGGTACTGCTCAGCATAGCACAAGTGTGGCTCCAAGCTACTGCAGATGTTGCTCATATGTAAGAACTGTGGGTTGCTATGTTGCAGTTTAGTTTGTAGCTGATAGAAGGCAGCATAAGTTGATGACAAAAGACAGTGGGATTGAGGTGGTCTGGTAAAAAATTTTATGAATACCTTGATTTTGACAAACAGTAACTCAAAAATACTGATCACCTCATTCCTTATTAATGCCTTCTGATTGTAAAATCAGTATAACTTAAAATGATGCTTGGAAAGAAGGTGAAGTCAAGTAGCTTTTCCATCAGGAGTAGTCTGACACAAAACCTACTGATGACTTAATAATTCAGCTTTTGGGTTCGTGACATGCGTGTTTGCAATAAGCATATTGAACAAGTTGAAGTTAATGATTCTAGAGTAGAATAGCTTTGAACCATGTGCACAGATGTAATGTAAGTACTGTTTTTTAATTGCTGTAATGATCACCATAAAGTTTGTTGTCAGTTCTGTGTATACTGTTCTGTATGAATTGTCTGTGCTGTATTATAAGTGAGATAATGGGATAAATAAGATACTGTGTGCTCTCAGCCTGTACTTCTGGCACACATAGTTGAGGTTTGGAAATGGTTCCTGTGGGTTACAGTATGGCAGTCAAGGAGGTGCATTTGAATAACGTGCATTATATTCCTAGATGGGGACCTGCCTTCTTCCTGTCCAACATGACTAGGTTTTTCTTTTGCATTTGCCTTCTGGTGGTTTCAATATTTAGCTTTTGCTGGCAGCGGAGTTGCTTTAGGATCACAAGTGGTCTGTTATATAGCATTTATGTGGTTTCGTAGTTCTGACAGGAAGCAGTGCTACATTAACCTTTTTATTTTCTTTTGGGACTTACATGAAGGAAAGGGTTTCATGTGAATAAAGCAAATGATTGAAAGAAAAGGAAAACATATAAAACTGATTTTGACCCCTTGCTCTGATCTAAGCTTCATGATTTGCAAATGTTGCATTGGTAATCCTTAGTAAACTGAACTCTTAAGTATGAAAGGAATATCCTCAGTCATGTATCTAGTCTGTTGAAATTAAGGCAAAATAAAACTTGGTGCCATGCAATTTTTCTTTAGGATATAAACTATGTATATATATATATATTTGCCCTTTTTGCGTAAGCTGATTATTATTGAAGATCTATCCCAACTGCAAATTTCTGTTTCTATTTTCTATTTATTGTGTATAAAAAAATAATGGCCACAATAAAAATTCCTGTCCTACCTTTGAAAATAAGTCAGTTGTTAGTAGACCTAGTAAGGAGAACTAAACAGATTACTCTTCTAAAGAGAAGATAAGGAGACTCTAATATCATGAAGCTTGTTGCTGCTGTCTTCTGGCTGGCCTTATTTGATAGTGGGTATGCAGCAAGTATAAGCTCTACCAGAGCTGAAATGAGGAAAAGTGGCTTTTAGTATGTGGTCCTCACTGTTCCCTGAACTTTAACATTACAAGGGTGAGAGAGATCAATAGGCCAAGGCTCTTATGATCATCTCTTCACTAGTTCTTGTTTGTATTTTCATTTATTTAATTTGTCCTTCAGTGTTCTGGATTTACCATTTGCACTACTTTGCAAATATTTTCACATATTTTCACATATTACATGTTACATATTACATATTTCGTAGTTTGAATTATGGTAGTAGTTTACAATAGCAAGCTGTTTTTTCCTTACCTCATTTTAGTCACAGTTGTTAGAACTTTCTTGAACTCGTATGGGAAACAAAACAGGGACTTTTTAATTTTTGAGTTTACTGATAAATTTTGCCATAAAAAGAGCACAATCTTAATTACGGTTTCTGATGCAGCTGTTGGGAAATGACCTGCTCTACAACAGCTTCTAGCATGCATACTCTGGTCACAGAGAACAGCAGTTTAAATTAATGTGGTAAGTTATAGAAAAGTGGTGTAAATATGACTATAGGGGATATGTTTTGCAGGATAGGCTTGTGATATAATTACGTGTTTGTGTGAGAAACCATCAGTCTTTTGGAGAAAAAACAAATCCAATAGTTTTTGTGTGGCGTTTAGGACACAGTGGGAGCAGGGATTTCCTCCGTTACATTTTACAGTTTTGAAATTCTGCAAGACAAACAATATAAAACAATGTCAGCTTTGTCTAGGTAGACTTAATTTAAAAAGAAAAAGAAAATCAGCTATTCTAGTTATGCCTGTAGGTTGTCAAATTTTGCAGGCTGTAACTCCAAATAGCAGGTTTGCTTAATTTTTTCCAGATGTTGCCTCTTTGCCACCATTTTGCTATTCACACTTTTTTTTTAGGAAATTAAAACAAGGAGCTGACTTTATTATCTTTGCTGCATTTGCTTTAATTGTTTTAATCTAAACTCTTCAGTAATTAAACAGGTATTTTTAATTATTTTTATTAAGGAAAGTATTTCTTAATTAAAAGACATTCTTCCTTAAGAGGAAAACATTTCTGGTCAAGTTTGGATTGACACCTTGCTTAAGGCATTTCTACTGCTTCTAAAGATGTTTCTACTGCCGCAAACATGATGGATTCAACATTAAAACGTTGAAAATTAGTTTGAATGGTTTTCAGAATAGTGAATCCCTGGGAGGAGATAAGGGGTTAAATTCCAAACGTATTTGTCAAGGCAATTAGTTCAATGATCCAACAAGCCCACCTTTTAGCTACAAAACATTTTGGTAAAGACATCATTTTGAGCCTCTTTATACTGAATTTCAGTAGACCCTCCTATATGCTTGATGTAAGCCCTTTGGCATTTGTTTAGCTTGAATAGTCATGAATAAAAGAGCTTAGAGTTGTCGTTAAAGTGCAGCTTCTGAATTAGGAAAAAGAGGATTCAGATTGCCTTATGTACCCTATTTCCTTGTCCTCCTTGGGGCTAAACATTTGTGTCTGAGCAAAACTACCTTGATGTCTTCAAGTTTCAAAGGGGAAGATATTCAGTGCACAGTTCACTGGCTATTTGTATATGTTTAAGATATATTACAAGTAAATACCTGTCTCTTGGGTAGATCTAAATATGTCCTTTGAGGGTTTACACTGAAATACATGTTGGTATTAGACTTCTCTCTTGAGAGAGTTAAGTGTATGCATGTAAACGCATGTTTACTTATATATTTATGTGAGCCTGTATTTATTTATCTAAGCATGTACTTGGCTTTTAAGATCTAGGCTTACCAGGACTTTGTGAAAAGAGATTTTTTTCTCTCGATCCATTCAGTATTGTTCACAGCATTAACACATCAGTGAACAAATTGCCCTCTTGCATATGCTAATCCTGCACTTAAAAGAACTCATTGTAACACATTTTAATGCTTTAGCTGGAACAGAGATGGAGATGGGAATCAGGAATCACAGGCATATCAAATTGTCATGTGACTGAAAAATGTCTGAAATGCTCTTTGGGTCAACAGTTTGTACTTAGCATAACTTAGCATGAATGAAAGCAGTCCATGTAGTTTGAGGAAGAGATTAGTCTTTGCTTTTGTCTTTTGTGTGCCTGTGTTTGCCTCAGTTTTTCAGATCAAGTCTGATTAGGCAACACTTTAGCCTTAATTTCACACTAGTAGTGAATGTTATGCTGGAAGTAAAAATATTTGATCTTTCTTTGCAATACATTTGTTGAAGGAATCCAATTGGAGTCTACTCCAGCTAACAGTTGATTACTGCATAATGGTATTCAGCAAATACTTGTTATTTTAGGTATTAAAGGCAAGCTGCTATTTATCTGTCCATACCTACAGGTGTGCATACCAAAGCCTCATCTATTTATGATGTTCTAAAAGTGACTGGTCAATCAGATTGTGTAGTAAATCTCTTTTATTATATGGAATCTGAATATTAAAAAAAAAAGAAAATCATTATTATTTGCTCATGAATAAACCACAAGCTGGCTTCTTCTAAACAATAAATTCAGTTGAATTAATTAGTTAAATAGATGGTAGCTGACAAGTGAAACTTCTGATAAGTTGAACAATGGAAAGTCAAGCTTCTTAGAATGCATGGTGTTGTACATGTTTGCCTGGAGGACTTTGTTTTGAATTAAATTGAATTAAAGATTAAGTAGGTATCACATTTCTAAAGCATCTATCACATCAATTTGAGTTTTTAAGAATATATGAAGGAATCCTATAAGGAATTTTTGATTTACCTTGTTTTTTGTCTCTACAGAGTAATTCTCTGTTGGTCCCCGACAGTCTACGAAGCACAGATAAACGCAGGAATGGCCCTGAATATGCCAATGACATCAAAAAGAGAAAGGTGGATGATAAGGATTCCAGCCACTATGTAAGCAAATCTGTGCCAAGGAAATGATTAATTTATTTGCACATACTGTGCTTGTATGAGGAGTAAAAGAGCTGTGAAGAATTAGGCAACTTCCCTGTGGCACATGAATGTATGTGCCAGAGAGTCACAAGATTCAGACGGTGGGAGAGCAGTGACTCAGTAGTTTGGGATATTGTGAAGTAATAGTTCTCAAAAGGAGTAGCTGTTTGGGATTTACGCATGCTCTGGGGCATTTTTCAGAGTTTGAGTGACATTCTTTCTTCTCTAGAAACTGCAGGTTTGTTTGAAATGTAGGATTTTGTTATTGAGAGGGGTTTGAAAAATTTTAATAAGTAGCTATTACTGTGCTGAGTTATAAATACCATTACAAATTGCATATGCTGTCAGGCTGTACCAACTTACTGAAGTTTACTTTTGGCTGAGAGGGTGATTTCAGGAGAAAGCAAATTGAAATACTGATAGTTCAGAGTTTTGTGTTCTGCATTTTTGACTAGCTTGCTTTTCGCTTGGTTTCAAAGAGACGCTTCAGTACAACAATGTATATGAACATCAGAAGGTTCACATAGGCTTTTGACTTCAAGTCTGTATACTCAGCCAAAACACAGGATAGCACTTGAACCGGAGACTAAGACTAGTGTGAGAGAGTACTGAAAAACAAAATGTAAATCTAATAGAACATAGTGTGCTTTGACATAGCAACAGTGTGGCAAATTGTCTGGTTTATGTGATTCAGATCACTAATTAGTTCTTGGTTACTAAAACCCAAGAGAAAATTAGGTGCCATTTTATTTTCTCAGTATTTGTTAGGATAATTTTAATTTCTCTCCACTTGAACAATATCTTTGAGCTGCTATTAGATATTTTAGTGCTGCTAATGGTTTTACAAGTTGTATTTCCACCACTTTCTAATAATAATGTTTTGATTACAGAAGGGTTTGGCAAACTTCCCAATGTTACTCTCTCAAATTTAAGGGTTTGGTACTCTATTGGCATTTTTCATTTTAAGTATTTGGAGATAAGGCATTCTTGAGCTATGCTTTATATATAAAATGGAAGAAAAAGCTTAACTTGCTTGTTTTTCTTGGGCTTCTACCATAAAGAAAAGGATGCTATTTCGCAATAGAAGCAGTTTTTAATCCACCTTTAAAATATGTTTCTGCCCACTGTTTGTTTGAAATGGATTTTACAGCTAAAGGTGGCATCAAAATAAAAAATGGAGTAAAGCAAGGATATTTGAAAGCTCCAGATTGATTCTAATCTTGAAGATGTTTTTTTCTTTTTTAAGGTCTGCCAATGAAGCAAATACAAAGTTGCTGATTTTGAGCTCATTTTAGATGAACCTCTTGTAGGGACAAGGAAATCTGCTTTTGTCAGAGGAGGAGTAAATGAGTTGTAGGACCTGTAGCTTTTGGAATAAGAATGAAAAGTGATGGGTTTTTTTTTCTCTTTTTAACTTTTGACTTGTTTTCATTTTAGTACCTATGTAGTTTCAGTGTGTGACTTTATTAGTGAGGAGAATCTTCTGATATTAGAAGTTACAGGTGATGCCTTTGATAATCCAAGGAAATTTATATTTATTAAGATGACAAAGTCAGTGATTAAACTTTGCTTTGCAACTGATTTAGCCCTCCTCCAGAGGGGCATTTCAAGCAAGCGCCCCTTCTCCCACCTATTCTCCCACTCTGGGTGCTTTGTACTTCTCAAGAGATGGAAGATAAACGGAGCTAAAGCTGTCATGTCCTTTGTTTGCACCTGTTGATTGGATAGCTTCCTTAGTAGCAAATACAGTGACTATTCTGTGTCCAGTGGTTCTCTTGGATCCCTACTATGTTTGTGTTATTTCTTGGAGCAGGATTCAGCTGTTAATAGAAGGGAAGGGTTGAAACAACCTGTTGGTTAGGGGGTTTTTTTCAGTTAGATTTTTGTGGTTTTGCAGGGTTTTTTGTTGGTTGGTTGGTTTGGGGTTTCTTGTTTGTTTAGTTTTGGGTGGCTTGAATTTGTTTTATTTTTTTAAAGCATTGTGGCCTGAAACAAGAGGAAGGATTTAGTGTTATGTGTGAAAGCTCAGACAATTTGAAAGCAAGAGATGGAGGACAATTGAGCAATCTTGTATGTCTGGTTTGTTTGCATAGAAGCCTTTTAATTAAAGTACTTTTATTGGAAATGTCAAACTTGTTCCCACAAAAATTTCAAGTTTTAACATTCACTTCTTTTCTTTGATTTTGAGCCAAGAGTTGCCTTCTGATTGAAACACTCTGAGGTACTGTGGAAATCTCTAGATTTCTGTGTATCAGAATGTGTCTGTTGGGGCATCCTGGCCTCTACTGGAGAGAGGGACCAGGAGGTACTACTGTAAGAGCAATCATTACTAGACCAGCTCAGGTGAACATCAATCTGTGGAACAGTCAAAATGCAGCGTGACAAGCTGCAGTAGAATATTTCTGTTTAGGAACATCCAAGTATTTTGCTTTTCTTGGGCAGAAATGTTGAAATGCCTTGGCATTTCTGAAGTTTTTTCTTCCCACAACTTTTGATTTCAAAACTTGCCTTTCTGAAAAAAGGGGGGAAATGGTGCTATCACTTTAAGGAAGATAATTCATCAAACATGCCAGAAAGTTCCATTTTCTTGAGATGTGTTTTTGGTGTTTTTCCAGGTATGCACAAGCAGTACTTTCTCTAAATTAATGCACGATTAGTGTATGAATAGAGTACATTTCTCTTTTAGGACTAGTGATAACACTGTTTATGATGGTAATAAGGAGGGGATTTGGACCATCACCATCACCATGGTGAGATCCCCAACTTTTAACTAGTTCTACCTTACTTGGGTTTTATTATTGTAGCAGAAATAAGGTGTTCTGTTTCTCTTTTAATTGTTCTCCCAATTGCTAATAACTTAATGAAAGGCTGTTAGCTTTTTGTTTAGGAAAACCAAAAAATGTCTGAGTAGATGCATGGTCTTTCTGTCTGGGCTCTTACTGTACTGATTGAAATGAACACTATATTTATTTATTTTTAATAGGACAGTGATGGGGACAAGAGTGACGATAACTTGGTTGTAGATGTATCCAATGAGGTAACTTTTTACATTTTTGTAGTCTTGACGTTTGCCCAAAGGTGAAAGGAAAAGTACATGTAGTTGTTAGAAGAAAAATAATCTTCTATGTGGATATGTTAAAATATTCACAGCTTCTCCTTTTTATCAGTCTGTGTCTTCCTCTGAGCTTTGTCTGGTTGCCTTCTCAGTTTTTCCTTCTGCTGCTTTGTCCAGGTCTCTTCCCTCTGCAGTTAACCTTCTGATACTTCACAGCTGCTCTGTAGTGCAGAGAGTTGTGGTGAAGTGCATGTGGAAGGCTGAGGTTTCCAAACTACTGTCTTTGAATGAAAAAGGAAGACATTACCTATGTTGTATTTCATAGTAAGATTGTTATTTTAAAAATTACCTTAAAAATTGTTTGTATTTTAATCTCCTACATTAAAGACATTTTCCAGAAATGTTTGTTTAGAATGAAGTTAGTTTAGATGATTTTCCAGGGATTATAGACACTTTTTTTTCTCCAGGGCTGAGATTTGGTAATGGCATCAAGGTAAAGGCATGGGTGCTCCCTTTTCTTCACCTTTTATTTCAAGTAACACACAGATTTAGGAAGCCTGAATATGGTAGTGAGGTTCTTCTAGTCTGTGAAAAGCACAGGGAGACAAGCTGGTAGAGAAGTGCCCTCGGTAGCTCCAGGTGCCCAAATGATGTCAGCCAAGTAGAAAAATGGGTGTCCAACTGGTGATTTTAGTAATCCTTTCAGAAGGTTGGCTTACAATGAAACCGCTTAATAATCAGTCTTACTGCCCTTTTGTGAGGTGTGATTTCTCCCTGGTTCTATTCTTATGAGCCAAAGGAGCATAGAAAACCTGCTTGATAGCATTGTAACTCATGGGGCTGGCTATTTAAAGTTAAAGAAAATGCAGAGAGTGTCTCTGGAGCAAAGAAAAATAATCACCTGAGAGGTGATTTCAGTTTTCCTGTAGATGTAAGTGGCAAGGCAATTACAGGTTGTGTTTAGAAAAATATGACAGTTATTATGGCATATAAAGATCCCTGTACGGGCCGCTTCACTTAAGAGTTGGGCTTGATGATCCATGTGGGTCTGTTCCAACTCAAAATATTCTGTGAAATCTGTGAAGGCATGCATCTATCTCTTCTTCTGAAGGTAGAGATGAGCAGGGTCTTTGTCACCTGAAAAAGGCTATTGAAATATTTATTGCGACAAGCAGAGAATGGAGACCATACATGATAAAAATAGTGTCAAGTTACCGCTGTTTCTGTTGGTTTTCCTTGCTCTTACCACGTTTTCTGCACTTGTTTTTGATTGTGCTTAGGGATGCTTTGCAAGCTCTGTGCTTGAAAACAATTTATGATAAAACGTAGTGTAAAATAAAAACAGATTACTTATTATATGACTTTACTGACTTCTCTAGGCTGATGAAGGGTTTTCAGCTTTTCTTCTGTAAAGATTATAAACATCTTTTGCACTTACTACTTAAATTCTCCTAGGTTTTTTTGTTTGTTTGTTTGTTTGTTTTTTTTGGTTTTGTTTTTTTTTTTTGTGGTTGTTTTTTTTGTTGTTTTTTTTTTTCCCCCCCATAGGCTCCTTAGTGGTGTTTGTGTACCAGTTTATGACACGGTTCTACGCTGTTCTTCCCTTCCCATTGTTTTAGGATCCTTCTTCCCCAAGGGCAAGTCCCACTCATTCACCACGTGAAAATGGTATAGATAAAAACCGCCTGCTGAAGAAGGATGCCTCCAGCAGTCCAGCATCTACAGCCTCTTCAGGAAGTTCCACTTCCCTCAAATCCAAAGAAATGGGTCTGGTAGGTCGCAGCCTGTGGTCCAGATAGTCTTCTTTCTTGTAAAATGTAACTCTCCACTCTTCTGCAACTACTTGTGGCACAAATTACCTGGCATTACACAGTTGAGGCTGAAATTGACCACTGTATTTCCAGATTTTTAAAGTATTGTTGAGCTTTCCTCCTCAGCAGGATTTTCTGCCTTGTTTTGATTTCTTGTATTGCCTACATTTCTACCAAACTAGTTGCAAATTTATTGCAAGGAACAAGAGTTGCTTAAGCATTGGTTTGGGGTTTTTTGGGAGCAGTAACTTAGGGTTTAACTTGGCTTGTATACAGTCACTAAGAAGTTCTTCAGGCTTTTGTTAAACACTTCTAAATAAGATGGTATTTCTTGGAGACTTTTTCTTGTAGGATCACTAATAATTTGATCTGATTCTCTGTAATTTTTGTGTCATGTCTTTTTGATACTATCAACTATGGTGGTATTTTGTTTTTGTAGTTAGATTTTCTGTGTCCAATAATTGAGATATTAATGATTTCAAACTAAAATAGTAATGCATACTGTATTTTCCTGAAGAAGAAAATGAGCTCAGGCATTCCTTTTTATTCCTTTAGGAAAAAATAACTTTCTGTGTTTCTTACTTTAATTTTGGCAGCAATCAAAAAGGTCAACATTTCTCTCTCACAAGTTAATGTTGTCAGCGTTGTGTGGATTTATGAAAATTGGCTGAGGGACTAGGTAGTAGGTGCCCAGCATACCAGCTGCTGTTGTGATAAACTGTATAGTATGGCCTGGATTAAAAATAATGCTCATTTAATTTGTTTAATGATACCAGCATGAAAAAGCAAGCACACCTGTTCTGAAATCCAGCACACCAACTCCTCGAGGTGATGTGCCAACCCCAGGCACTAGTGCAACTCCAGGACTCCGTCCAGGCCTTGGCAAACCTCCAACAATGGACCCTCTGGTTAACCAAGCTGGTAAATGCATTACCTCATGTGTTTTTATGGTTCCAAAATTAATCTGTTTTTACACATGTGGCTGTTAACTAAATATATTGCTTTGTTCTTGATATCAAAAGAGGGCTTGATGAGAAGCAGATGTTTGGATTATCAGAAGTTTGAATATCTTTCTGTCTTTAGTCTTTGTTTACTTTTGTCTTTATCTTTTTTTGCAAATAATCCAGAGACTGAATGCAATATATAAAGACTTCTCAGAAGTTTCTGGTACTTACTCTGCATGAAATCTTTTCTACAGTCTTTGTCTGAATCTACTAATATTTGCTGCAGTGCACAGCTTGACAAATACCGGGGGAAGTTTACTTTTGCTATTCAGGCTGGTACACACAGTTGCTTCAGACATTAACTGTGTAAACCATGTCTGTCAGCTTTACTGCTTAATTTGGAAAGAAGAGATTATTGTAAACAGGGGAATATTACAGAAATGGAAATAGGTAATGCCAGAAGAGATTGCTAGAAGTAATCATGAAGTTCAGACTTCAGTAGATCTTATTTGCACTGAAAAGAGCTGGTGGTACTGACAGATTATGGCAATGTTTCTTGACTGTGTGTGTGAGGGGAAGGTGAGGTGTTTTAGGGGAGTAAAAAAAAAGAACTTCTTTCCTGTATGCAGGGATACATAAATAAACCCACTTAATTTCGTTATTCTGTAGCTGCAGGTTTGCGGACACCACTGGCAGTACCAGGACCCTACCCTGCTCCGTTTGGAATGGTACCTCATGCTGGCATGAATGGAGAGTTAACCAGCCCAGGGGCAGCCTATGCCAGTCTGCACAATATGTCACCCCAGATGAGTGCTGCTGCTGCTGCAGCTGCTGTGGTTGCCTATGGAAGATCTCCTATGGTAGGCCATACGCTGTCATGCAATCTCAGTCCTGTGAGTTGTGGTTCACTGAGAAAAGCTCCACGCTTCATTTAGCACTGCAGAAGTCCCAACTCACAACAGTGCCAGAGGCTTGACTGCTTTCACTGCATGCTTCACTGCATGCTTCACTTTGCTGTGTGGCTGAAGAAACAAATTTGCACCTTGAAAACAAAGAATCTCAGGGTATTAATGTATGTTTGCTTTTTGTCCTTCACCTTCATCAGTGCTTTAACTGACGAACAAATGCCAAAAAAATATTTTTTTGCTGCTGTATATGAAAAAGTAGTTTTGGTAGACACAAAGTCTTTCACTGTAGCTGTGAACATCTGCTTTTTTGTTGCTGAACCACATTGATGTTCCATTTAGACATAACAAATTAATCTTGAAGCATGTACAAGTCTTTTTATCTGGGTCTCTGTCCCTGTATTTTGTTGGTTTCTTGGTGAAAATCAACCTGAGAAGTTGGTCAGCGCCTATTTTGGAGCTCTGAGATCAGGTGTGTTAAGAATAGTTGCGGTTGTGGGTGTACTAGGTAAATGGAACCCTGGTAGTTATAGTAGCTTGTCACACAAAATGACTTAGGGGCTTGATTCTGCAAACATGAGCTTGATGGCTGCCTTTTGCATAGACAAACTTACCTACTTGTAAATTTGCAAAATTGGATTTATGCTTGTCAAATTCTCATTATTGTTTGTATGACCACTTTTTTCAAAGTGGTAGGCAGGGCTTTTATGTGAAAATGCACAGATTTTAAATAGCCTACACCCTTCTTTTAATGCAATAACATTATTTATTCTAGCATAATGTTCAGAAGAAAAACTAAGGTTTTTCTGTCCAGAATTTCTGCTTGGATTATTTGATAAATGTACTTACTCAAGATATAAAAATTCAGCAGAATTGCAACATGTAAAGAGAATTTCATTTTTTTAAGCTGTGGACAAGCTTATTTGCACTCCACAATGTGTCTCTGTGAGAGATTTCAGCTGCTGTGCCCACACAGAAGGCTGTGGAGGCAGTGAGATCCTAGCTGGGGCCCAGAGGTACTTTCCAGCACCATTCTTTGCCAGCCTAAGTACCTGCTAGCTCTCTCAGGAGTCAAGAGCACCGGCATGGCTTGATGCTGACAGGAATTCTAATTTCAGGGCTAACGCAGGACTCCCCCTGCTAACCAGGACTGCTGAGTTATGCTCAGTTGTGTGAATGCATGATTAATTATTTTCTGCTTTCTTATGAGTGCTTCTATCAGAAGTATGCTTAGGGAAAATGTCTGGGTTTTGCCCCCCAGTGGAGGGCCATAGAGTTATCTGATACTGTGGGTAAAAGCCGCCTTTTGGTTAAATGCGTGTTATCTTGGGAGTGGAGAAAAGAAACTTGCTGAGAATAGGATGAAAAATTCCAAGTGTGAGATTAATTCACTTTTTGTTGTCAGGTTGGGTTTGATCCTCCTCCTCACATGAGAGTACCTGGAATCCCTCCAAACCTAGCAGGGATTCCTGGGGGTAAACCGTAAGTAATTTTTAACATTTTAGTAACATCTGCAATATTTAGAGGGAATGGAGTTATATTTGTCAGTGAACACGGATTTCAAGGGGGATAGTGTCTGGTTGTTTTTAAGAGGGTGTTTTAGACCTCTCCAAGTAGAACCTACAGCATAAAAGTTCTCAAATAGTAGTAGTCATATCCCAGTACAGGTGTGTGTATATACCTATTTCTAAGGAAAAGTTGTTGAAGGTTTTACTGTATGGTTTTTTTCGTTTCTTTTTTCCTGGGGGAAGTTAAGGGGACTACAAACTAAATGCTAATTAGTGGTAAAATGTGTTAGATAAAAATATATTGAAACTAAAATTTGCACTACACTGAGGATAAATTTGTAGTGCAAACTTGCAGATTCCTTGTCTGGCACTTGTTTTATCAGGCATGGAAGTCTGTAACTGATGAAGTGGGTATCTGGAGCAGTTACTTCAGCAACAGATTACGCACACCTTGCATAATAGAGCAAGCTATTTAGAACTTTTGTGTGAGTGCAGCTGGAGAGCAAAAGGATGATGACGCAGTTGTGGAGCGGGTGGTGCGTAGATGTAGAAGAGTTTCCACAATAAGTTCTTTTTATTTAAAAGTTTTGATTATTGGTGAAGCAGTTACAAAATAAAATACTTATGTGATATTGTGACTTACTGATGTTTCAATAAAATAAGTTTAGCAGCATACGTGAAATATTTCAGTAATCTGGCTTTGGTAGACCATTGACCGTGAACTTAACCACTGCCGTAGACTCCTGAGCATGTATGACCTCTGAAAATATGCAATTAATGTTTGGGTATTTTTGGACAAGTAGTCTGTGCAAAACTAAAAAACTAAAGTAGTCTGTGTTACTAACAGAGCAAATTTAACTCAGCTGTTTCTCTGGAGAGAATGGGGCAGAGAGAACTCTTAACAGTTTTTTAAACACTGTTAGAACCTGTTTGTTCACACTTGGCTTCTCTTTCAACAGGAACTTGCAGTTAGAGTAGTTTTCTCTACCTAGCTACTTACATAATTTTGAAACTTATTTAACATGTTGCATTTTCTGTGCAGGATGTTCCTGTTACATAATGTCTATTTGCCAATCTAAATTTAATTTTTTTATTTTGCAGTTTCAGGAAACATTTACTACTTTTAGGATGCTAAGTTGTCAGACAGGCTGTGGTGGAAGTTTTCTACTCAGTTATATCTGTTTGCTTTGATTTTGGACTGCTGTTAGTCATGTTAGTCTTGCAAACATCCTTGAAAGGCTACCAGATTACAGGCAACAAAGTGTGTATTTTCTTCTAATCTTTTCCTATGAGAATAGGAAAGCGGCGTGCCGACTTAGTTTGGAAAGCCATCCTGAATGTGTTTTTGTGGTTATCCACCATGCTGCTGGGAACAGGCTTAGCTATCTGTTGACAGTGTAAGAAACATGTTAAATCTTGGTTGTACTTAAAGTTGGTAGTATGTTGACAATATTAGTGAAGTGAGGGCGCAGTGAGTTGGTGTTGTGCATTAGATGTGGTGTATTTAAATTTAATGCAGTAAGAATCAGGCTTTATACTCAAAACTCAAAACTTGATGACTTTCATAGAATTTGGCATGCTTAAATAAAATACCTTTGAAAATTGCATAGTTGCGAAGTGGCTCTAAGTTTTTACTTCTAAATAACTGTATTCATAAGCTCTCAGTAACACATTTCATTATTAATGACTTGCAATATTTTATATTGTAATCTAGTGAAACCTGTTTTTGTTCAGTCAGAAATTTTCTGTGGCTGAGTTCTAGTTGTTACACTGTTCATGACAAAAGGATAGCATATGTATACTGCTCTACTTTGTATCCTGGTAAATTTCTGGGGGGGGAAGCTGTGTGGGGGCTGCTTTGGTTGTTTTAATGTTTTTACCACTTAATTCACACTGCTTCATGTGTTCTGCAATGTTTGGGCATTTTTGTGGTCCTGTTACTTGTACATTTCTTCTAAAACTACTTCTTTGCTTATCTTAGTGAGGCAAGCCTGAAATTCCATAAACTCATGGAATTGTCTTTCCATTGACAGCTATAGAATAATTTCATGTTTTAGTCTTGATTGTCTAGATGCTGTCTGCTGCCTGCAGCATTTACAAGTATCTGACTTACTTCAGGTTTTTCTCCTGTATTTTCTGTACAGAGCAGATACAATCGTGCAAAGTGGTGGAGTAGGCCTTGTTTATTTTCAAAGTCAGCCTTTTTCTTGAGTGCAGATACAGTGACACATGGAATTAGTTTTATTAGATGTGAAATTTTAGTGAGTCTTGTTGCAAGTGGTACAGAGAATTTTTGAATTTAACTATTGCATCCCCACTCATGTGTATGCTTTAGGGCTGCACATTTTTTATCAACAGTTATGCTTAGACTGTTTTTTTCACCCAAGAGAAAATTATGTTGCCTTCTTTCCAAAGGACACTTCTGGTGGCTGATGGCACCCAGTTTTTTTGACCCTTGTATGTTCTGAGATCTTTTAATGACCTGCTTGTTAGAAAAATGTGTAGCTTGTTAAAAACCCACTTGGACATGAACATGTGGTATCTGAGCCCTGAACTTTTTTGTTTGGATGCATTTAAATATGCCTGGAACTGTAAGTTTTTGGTGTATTGCTCTAATAATTTTTTATTTGCTTTGCATAGTCTTTCTAACAAGTACTTGACTTTTAGTATTCTGTAGTTGCTAAATTAACGTTCTTATGGATTTCTGGTTTATTTGAACCATGCCTTGTAATAGTTGGATTGTGGACTAAATAGGGTTTCAAGATTAGTGGTAAATTTATGTCCACAGTACTGCTTCCCTGGTATCTAAAATTCTGAATTTAAGGTAGTTTTGAGGACAGATTATTTCTTAGCATGTTTTCCTGGACGGTGAAAAGAGCTGAAAGTATGTGTTCCTCATTTTAGTTGGAAAGGGAAACTTTAGATGGCAAATGTTAAATCTTTCTTCTTCTACTTATAAGCTGACTTTCATTGTGATTTTGGATAAGTGTACTATGCTCTTGGAATTTCTTGATTTCAGTTCTGTTCTTCAGATCTTCATGCTTTTACTGTGAATGTACAGTGAGAGATATTGTAAAGGAAGGCTCATTTTACTGTATTAGAGGAGATTAATTGCTATGTGCATCCCTGCCATTTATCTCTAAATACACTTAGTTGGTGACATGTATGAAGATGAAAATTCAGTAATTTCTGTACAAACAACTCTATCCTTATTTCTTGGCATTTTTTTCTATACGATGAAGCAACACACTCAGATTCACTGTTTCTTGTGGTAATTACAATTAAAAATGAGCTGCAGTGCAAAGAAAAGCTGAAAGCAAAATGCAGTCATGAATGGAAGGAACATTTTGCTTTTGTGTTTAGCTGTTGGGGGTATTGTTGTGCTAGTTAAAGAAGTCTGCTTGAATTTAAGGGATAAAGTGGAAGTTTTTGAGGGTGTTTTTTTTTAAGGCACGGTGATTTAGTAGGCAGAAATTGTGTGCATTGGTACATCAATCTGAATATTTAGAGTCGCTGGCAGGTAGTTTAGTTAATCTGCTGCATTCTTGGGTAGTGAATTAATTATCTTGAACTCTCCTCAGCATGTCAGCTGATACTTGCTGTATACTAATTTGAAAACTGGAGAGTTAAGCTGAGAAACTGGTTTATGTTAGTATCATTTAACCATGTTGCTGTGCATAGGAGAGGTGCATGTTCTCAGTACTTACTGCTTTGACACACATGAGAGAAGTCTCTGGATGCAGTAATTCAGAAGACTTCCATTATTCAGAAATCATGTGACAGTATATTGTTTCTCAGAACTCTTCTAAGTAAAAGGCACAGAAATTTGTCTTGTTATTGTTCTTGTCATAATACTCAGTTAATGAAAAGTGTGTGTTTACGTATTACTCGATATGTGCTTAGCTTATTTTATATTAAATTTTCATTGCATTTTTATAAGATAATTTTCTTTGTTTATTGTTAGCCCAGCAGAAGGAAGGACTCTTCTTTGACCAAAGAGGGGTAATCATGGAATCCATGAGGGGATAGCCATCTTTTATACAGACATAATGCTCTGAGTGAGACAGAAAACTGCCTGTGTCTTGGTTTAGCACAGATGGTGGGGAGCAATTGGTGAAACCACCTCAGCTAGTCATGAGACTGAACAGCAGTTTCTGGCATACGTGGTCAGTTCTAAGAGAAAAATGGGTGGTCAAGTGGTGCTTGTTAAGAAATTTTGAGCTTTAGGGAACTCAATAATTTCCCAGATTTTGCTAGCTGTTGACTCTTTTGAGGTTAGATAATGAAAGTTTTTGTCATTTTTGAGAATTGAAGCCTGTGAGTATGTCTAGTTCATTAAAAATTGAGCCTTCTATAGGTGTGGAACTGTAATTACAGTCCTTCCCAGAAGCAGCAGGATCTCTCTCATGGTGACCTGATGAAGAGGAAGCCAAGGGCTGCAGCAGCTGAGCTGCAAATAGTCATTTGCACTGCTATCTCCAGCCCTGCATTCTTGTGGAGACAGACACTCTCCTTGTCCAGGGAGTGTCAGGAGTGTCAGTCTGGCAAAAGCATGTAAGCCTTTTCAAGGTTAAAAGGTATTGTGTCACAAAAGTTACACCATAATACCTAGCAGATACAAGTCACTGGACTACCATACCATAAGTATGCTGGCAGTGGGGATATTAGCATTATATGCCACATATCTTCAAGAAAACAGGAACATGTACTGTTTTAAGTGCTTGTCATGGCAGAGGAATTTGGCAAAGTGTAGCCATTTCTTTCTACAGTGGATTGCAGATAACTTGCACTGTTTAAAAATCTGTGCTGGCTTGTAAGAAACTATCACTGGGGTGTGTTAGTTAGCCATCAAAGTCAGTCATCCTGTGTCCTGATCAACCAGTCTTAGAAGCAAATGCTAAAAAAGAGTGTCTGCTTCTATGATTAGTATAGCCCCACTTTAAACACAGACATGCTGGTAAAATTCTACATGATTAGAATACACTGGTAGGCCTCTAATGTTTCAAAGCATAAGAGTCATTACAATTCTACAGTAAACAGGAAGTGCATGAGAAATATTTCTATTGTCTTCCTCACACCCCATCTCAGCAAGAACTGAGGAGCTCTGTGTGTGCACCTAAGCATTTCCAAACAAAAGTTATTTAGGTATTTTGAATTGAACAGAACATTTAAGCTGTAACCTTCAAATAAAAAAAAAAGTCACGGACAAGTAAATTATTCATCTTGGACATGCTGGAAAAAATTACCTAATATGTGCTTAATGTTTTGTTTCAGTCCATGATAAAAGCAAGGGCGGGCTGAAACTTCAAAGTTGTACAGTTTTGTGTACTCTTACTGCTAGCAAATACTCTGCAACTAACTTTGATCTGGAGCCCAGGATGGGTCCAAGCTTTTCAGTGTCTTAAATGCTATGACTCTTTTGTTGAATTCTGTAGATGAACCTGAGCAGTTCAGCCTCAGGCAGTCTTGTTGCCACTCCTGTTCTGCTTCCTCTCCCGTCCTGTGTCTGATCTGTTTAGTGAATAGCTACTTTGGGACAATCCTGTCTCTATTCTTCTTCACAGAGAGGAATGGGTTTCTAGTTTAGGCTTTATCATAACTGTAATTCTTCATACAAAAAGCCAGAAAGGATCCCATATCAAATACATATGATATTTTTTGATATTGATATTATTGATATTATTGATATTGATAATACAAAATATAAGCCTGTGTGCCTTGTGTACATGTAAGGGAGTGAACATTGCACTTCCTTTCTTATCTTACATTTCCCATTGCTGACATTTCTGTGACAAAAAAGATGTCATCGTTTGCACTTGCTCATCCTCTGTCTGTACACTCTGCGCAAGCTTTATGCTTATATGTCCAACCATGAAACTTGAATGAGACAGGAATTGCAAACATATGCACTTTTAATTTCTCCTCTGTTTAAGAGCAGTTGCTGTTAACCAGTTTTTACCCTTCACTTAAGAAAAAACTGGTACTGCGTGGGTTGACTGTTCTTTCATCCCTCCTCATACTCTTTCAGAGGAATTTCTTATGCCCAGGAGCAGTGCAGATTCAGTTGCACTGTGATGTCTGTTCCAGAACCAGGCATTTTCCTCGTTCCTTCATTTCAAACTGTGTGATACCTGGGAACATGTAATAAAATACCTTGAAAATATTAGCTTATTATTCAGAAGATTTAATAGAAACATCTATTTTTGGGTTTTTGGAAGATGGATGTGATACTAATACTTGAGCTGCAGTGACTGAAGATTTCTGAGGAAAAGAGTAGATTTGGAAAAGACAGGGAAGTTCTGAACAAAAGAATATATTAGAAAAAGTGTTTCAGTAGGGAGATGGCAGCTCATTTGTGAAAAAAATTACTCTCACCATTTTTTATCCACTTTGGCCTCTTGAAGGATGCTGTTGATGTAACAACAGCACCAAAAGCATGAGCTATGGGTGCACTTACAACAGAAGTAACAGAAAAGGAGCTCACTAGTCTAACAAAACCAGCCTTTTATAGTAGTATTTTCATTATTAGTTAAAATAAAGAAACAAAGAATCCCTCTTGCACCTGAAACCTTTTTTGGTTGGCATTTGTGCCCTTGTCCTTGAGTAGAGCTGACTTAAAACTTTTCAGTGACCACAGAAACATAATTTCATGTACTTTCCCTAAAGAGAGTTTTTATTTAGTGTTAGAATGTCACTTCCTGAACCCTCAGTTTCAATAAACTTGATATCATGCAATGAATACAAATAAAAGGTATTTCTGAAGTATCAAAAGTACCTGGAAGACTGACCCGTTCAGGTTCTTCAATGTACTTACTCAAGGAAACATAATTATGAGAAGATTATATCAGCTTTCTGATGAAATCTGTGTGCAACCACTCTGTGTGTTTCTGTATTCTGTTTAAAGCACTACTTACAGCTAGAAGGAGGGGTATATGAGCACAGCCAGTGGTGATGTTAAAGATGAGATGCAGGAATCAGGCAAAACTTTGGCTGGCTTGTGGTACTGCAAGGCAACAGGTGCAAGCCTCATGGAAGGATGAGAGTAGTGCCTGGTGAGGGACTGCTGCTGTAGGACTTGTGGTGATGAGACTTGGATCTGCTAGCTAGAAACCAGAGGCTGAAAGGTCTTTCTGATTATCTAAGTGGCTGAGGGATAGCAGCCATGACCTTGGTCTGTAAAGTCTGGAATTTAATCTGCTTCCTCATTACACAAATACTTTAGCTGAGGCAAACTGAAAATTTCTGTTGGAAATCCTTCTATCCTTCTGAGGTTTCACCTGCCTATATTATTTGGTACTGTTGCCCTGGTTTTTGTGAGATTATTGGCAAAGAAGTAAAATTAAAAATACTGTGTTATTCTTGCATTGTAGTTCTTTAATGGCTGATTTTTAAAATTGTTTTGTCTTCTCTCTTTCTCTTCCCCAAAAGAGCCTACTCCTTTCATGTTACTGCAGATGGTCAGATGCAGCCAGTTCCTTTCCCTCCGGATGCCCTCATTGGTCCAGGAATCCCTCGCCATGCCCGTCAGATCAACACCTTGAACCATGGGGAAGTTGTGTGTGCTGTTACCATCAGCAACCCCACGAGACACGTGTACACGGGTGGGAAGGGCTGTGTCAAGGTCTGGGACATCAGTCAGCCTGGCAACAAGAGCCCTGTCTCTCAGCTGGACTGCCTGGTAGGTGAACAAGAATTTATGCACAAGGGTAGCTTCTCCTTGAAGACTCAAAAAAAAAAAAAATATCTGTCCTTGTTTGGATTTTGCTCATATTAGGAGGAATTGGCAAGCAGATCTGTTTCCTGGTGTCCTTTTTTTCATGCATAACAGTCTTACAGAGATTAGTGCTGGTTGGTTTAGTGATAATTATCACTAATGGTCAAATAACAGATTAGATCAGATTTCTGAGTAGAACATGTATGTCATGTTTAGAATAAAATGTGATTTTTTTTTTTCCCCCTTTTTAGTTATACTGATGATTTTTGGGCATGAGTTTAAAAGGAATGTAGCTTGTCTTCTGCAGGTCTACAGAGAACCTTGCTAGGTCTTTCACTCACACAAGGAGCGAAAACCTCATTTTTGTAAGATTATAGCAGCCACATACTGAAATAATGTGACATAGTACCAAAGGTTACTTTAAGTTTGCAATGATTTTTGTTCATGATCCACTAGTTATACACGTAGGCTGGTTAGTTTCGCATGTGCGGGGTACAAAATGGACTGGGTGCCATAGTAAAGGTAGCTGAAAAGCTAACTCAAAAAAGGTAATGGCTCAATAAGAGATGCTTCTCACTAGAAGCAGCGTAGAGGTTTGTGCAGTGTTAACTGAGAAGACTTAATGTTGTCAAATACAGCAATGTGTATTGTAAATGAAAACTCTAGCTTCAGTGTTGATCCAATTAAATGTGGTGGGGGGGTGGGGTTTTTTACCCTTTATCCTTTCTTTACTGCTATCATTTTTTAATTGTCTAGTAGTAACAGTGAAGTTGAATAGGTATTCTGTTCTGTGGCAGGTATTGGTCTGGATGTAGAGCCTTCATTTTAGTTATGGAGCAGTAAAGACTGATTAAGTCAACATTTTCACTGCCCTGCTTTCTGCTTCTTTGTTGCAAATTTTAAAAAAATGTCATAGTAGGAATGCTGTTAACTAATTCTTGCAGTGTTTTTTTCTGTGTCTTGAGTTACAGATCTTAATCATCAATTTTGTAAAAAACTATTGCCAGTCAAGCAAGGTTACAACCTTAGGAATAAGGAAAGGTAGAAATGTCTTCTGTCACTAACGCCCCCTCAGTACCTTGCAAATCAACAATAGTATCGCAAATGAGAGATCAATGTGTAGAATAGGAATCACATTGGACAACAAAGGACCAACATACATAAGGAGCAACACAGGAATCCTTTATCTTTCAATTTTATTAATGTGAATGCAAAATAGTATTTAAAAGAAAAATGCAAAAATCTGAAGGGCGTGAAACTAGAACGACATTTTCATATAGGGCTGTTAAATGCCAAATGAAAGGTCATTTGCTTTAATGTTTCTATTGTTGGTGACATTCACTGATGGAGTACATTTGCAGAAAAGCAAGCTTACTTTGGCTCTGTTTTCATGTAACGAGATAGAAAACCTGCCATTTGTCACGTTTGAAACAGAGTAGATTGTAGCAACAGGAGTCTGCAGTTTTAATTTCTGGAGCTGGAGTTTCTAATAAGTAATGAGAAGCAGGTGTTTCCAACTTTTTAGGATCTGCTGGTTCGTCTTCAGTACTTTGGTAATGGAAAAAGTACCAAACTGTTAGAAACTTCGATGCAGTCAGAATTATATTAGTGGTCATTACTAGCAGGCATGTAACTGAGGTGATTTGTGTTGTACAGAACAGAGATAACTACATCCGCTCCTGCAAATTGCTGCCTGATGGATGCACCCTCATAGTTGGCGGGGAAGCCAGCACATTATCCATATGGGACCTGGCAGCTCCAACTCCTCGTATAAAAGCAGAGCTGACATCCTCAGCACCTGCTTGCTATGCTCTTGCTATCAGCCCTGATTCCAAGGTGTGCTTTTCTTGCTGCAGTGATGGGAACATTGCAGTGTGGGATCTGCACAATCAGACATTGGTCAGGTGAGTCGTTGTTTACAGAAAATTTTAATAGAAATTATTCTTTGGACAGCTGCATAAATATTTATCTGCTTGAATAGGGTTTATGACAGCAAAGTAAATAGTATCTCTTACTCAAAGGAGTGGTTTACACCCAAGTTAGGCAGAAATTAGTTTTGGTAGCTTCAGCCTAGTCTTGAAAGATGTGCTTTCAGGGTTGGTCCGTAAACTACTGTAATCAGCGTAAAAGCTCCTGTGGGTCTCTCTTATTTGGGATTGGTCTGCAGGTTTCTACAAGCAGCATTCTTGCTGGCTTGTTACTGATATGGACTGAACATGACTTCTAGAGAACACTTTGAGGTTTGTTCTTTTCCTTTGTCTTAAACCTTGTTAAGAAAAAAGAGTGTTTTAAGCTCTTATGTTGTGATTGTAAGTCGTAAGATTATTTTACAAAAATGGTTTGAAAGCATGGATCCTCTCAGTTTGTTAGGAAAGCACAGGGGCTTACTATAAGATAAATTTAGTTTATGCTTACCAAACTAGTAGTGTCTTAAAATATTTTCAGAAGAGTCTAATTTGGATCTCAGTTATGATACCTTGAACATTCTGAACACAAAAACTAAAGAATATGCTTAGTCTGCTGTGTTTCCATGAAACTTCTTGTGTATCCATAATTAGGTGAAAATTGCATGCAGAGAGTCATGTTACTGTGCATGCAAATTTTACTTCCTGTTGAACCTTTAGGTCAACAAATACAATTTTCGTTATATAAAGTTTTTGCTTTGTCATGTGCATGCTTAGTCCCTGTAAAGGTGCACTTGGCAACATCTCTACACATCTATGAATATCTTGCTGTTTAAATGTTTGCTGTATGTGTTCCCACCACTTGCATACTGATCTTGCTGGTTGATAACACATGGAATTTTGAGGCCAGAGCTACTAAACAAAACATGCCGTGTGACCTTTCTCTGACAGCTCGTGGTGATTCATACCCTTCGTTCCCAAGCTGGTTGTCTTTTCCCCACCCGCCCTCCACTGTTCACACTGAGGCATAGGACTTTGCTTAAGCTAATTGCTGATGAAAAATGCAGGAGCCTCAGAATGCTTTTTCCAAAGGATTAAGAAAAACTTGAGATGACCTTCTGGTTGCTGAAAGCTGCAAGTTGCTAATTAGAAGGTTATAAAACAAACCGCACTGTTTAGATTTTTCTAATCTCCTGCCACAGAGAATGCAACTTTGTGACTCAGCAATGCTTGTGTTTAACTGTCTGGATCTCTATCTGGATCCCTTTCTATTAGTATATCTGCTTGTTATTTATCTTCTTGACTTGCAGCCAAAGTAAAATACAGAGGCTGTTTTCTGAAATTGGAGGTTTTGTTCTCTGACTGCTTTGATTTAATCCAAGTTATCCTTAGTGGTTTTAACTGTAGTTACTGTGCTTTAATATTCTCACAAGTGGGTTTGGGTTTTTTGGAGTTTTTGTTGTTGTTTTCTTTTTTCAAAACCTGATAGGAACTATTTGACTTTATTCAGCTAGCCGTGATGCAGTTCATTCCTCTAGCACCTGGAAAATGTTTTTGTCATACTGGTATTTAATGCTCAGTGAGAGGGAGGGGCTGATTCTTGCTCATCGTCAGACACAGAACAGATGACACATGTACAGAGTCCAAAACTAACACCACAACAGTGTTTACCTTGAGCTCTGGCAGGAAATCATTATTCAATCTGGTTTGTTTTATCAGGCAATTTCAGGGCCACACAGATGGAGCCAGCTGTATTGACATTTCTAATGATGGTACCAAGCTCTGGACAGGAGGTTTGGATAATACTGTCAGATCCTGGGACTTGAGAGAAGGGAGACAGCTACAACAACATGACTTCACATCACAGGTAACTGGATTTTCCTACAGCTTGTGGTAATGTGTGGGGTGGGAAGGAAACCCTTAGGATCAAAGGTAAGACTGAGCCCAGTAGAACTGGCAGATTGTTCCCTCTCTTCCTTCTGGCTGCTCACAACACAATATTTTGAAGCCCTCTTATGTGCCTAGATTACAGAAGAAAATGAACAGCCTGACACCACTTTTTTCCTATTTTGCTAAGTTAATATGTGAAAACAGGGGTTATTTAATTACTTGAATTTTGAATTGCAGTTTTGCTATTGAACTATGTGAATCTGCCCTTCTCCTTCTGTCTCCCTCTCCCAAACAATTTTAACTGCAGAAAAAGTTACTGATAGGGAAAACAAAACTAAAAGGTGTAAATGTGGTTTGTTCTTCAGATATTTTCCCTTGGTTATTGTCCTACTGGTGAATGGCTAGCTGTGGGAATGGAGAGCAGCAATGTTGAAGTGCTCCATGTAAATAAACCAGACAAGTATCAACTGCACCTTCATGAGAGCTGTGTATTGTCACTCAAGTTTGCTTACTGTGGTAAGTTGCCCTGAACATAGAGCTGGAGGTCAGAGTTCTTAATTCACTTTTTGCTGATTAGTTATTTCATAGTCATTAGTTATTACATCTCAGTTTCTTAAGTAGTGCATAAATATCTCTGCTTTATGAATTCGAATGCACTTATCTACAAACAACCATCTGTTTGTCTAGAGGCTGCTGTGAGGATTGATTCATGTGTAAAAAACTATTTCTGTTTGAGGAGTTTAGGGATTTCCTAGCATGTAACACTCAGCTAATGTGCTGAGCATCCACAGTGATTGTAAGCAAAAGTACTGTGTTGTTTAGTAGTAAAAGCTTTTATAAGGGTAATTAGTTAACAGATTTCATTTATGTGAATTAGAAACTCAAAACTGGTCAGATGTCTCTTCCATGTTTCTGTAATCCTTCTGGTCTATATTCTAGGTAAATGGTTTGTGAGTACTGGGAAAGATAACCTTCTTAATGCATGGAGAACTCCTTATGGAGCCAGTATCTTCCAGGTGAGGATGATGTTGCTTTTAATGAAAAAAAATAAAACGTGCATAGTTCCAAGAGTGGATTCAGATATCTCCACATATGTGATCTACCTAAAATGAGATGATGAAACAAGGGTAAACAGATTTCTTTTTAATGATGCAATATGTTTCTATTTTTCTTCTAGTCCAAAGAATCTTCGTCAGTGCTTAGCTGTGACATCTCTGTGGATGATAAATACATAGTCACTGGCTCTGGAGATAAAAAGGCTACAGTCTATGAAGTTATCTACTGAAAAATATGATGGGGATATTCTTTTAGAGGTTGAACTGGGCCAAAATTGTTTGTAGAAGTGGAAAGGTTTTGAATTTTTGAAAGGAACAAAAGTGTTGAGGCTACAGACCTTGCCATGAAACTACTCTGATTTTTCAAAATAGAAGGCAACATGCAGCAACAAAGCATTGGCTACGTGGACCAGATGGAACACAGAGGCAAGATGGACAGATGTGGCCTAGGTTTTTGACATAATTTTTAAAAGCCAAGTCTACTGAAGAATGTTTGGAGCCTTTTATTGTTTTCTTTTTGTGACCTCATGCAAATTTTTCTCATTGCCTGAATACGGGGGATAAATACCTTTCTGTTCCTTGCAGTTCAAGTTGCATTCTGTCCTGTGTAGAGCAGCAGTGTCTCAGATGAACTTGTTTCCTGGTTTTGCATCTTGTGATATGTTTTTGTATTTTTGTTGAAGGTCAAACATTTGTATAAATTGTAAATATATTTAGTTTACTACAGTAAAGGCTTTAGTACCAACAACCAGTCTTCCCCCTTGCCCCCTTCCTGCTTGCCCTGCTTATTTAAAATTAAAATCTTTTTGGGGATATAAGTATCTTTTTAGGAGTAAAAGCGAACACTATGTATAGTTTGAAAATGGTGTCTTATTCTTTATAACTATTCTTAGACTCCTTTATCATACTTCAAAGTAGTTGATTTGACATACTAGGGTATCAAGTCCAGTAGATATTGTCTTGTTCTACAGAAACTTAAAGGCAGTTTTGTACTAATTATAGTGTAAATATAAAAATTGGACATTTCATAAAGCTGTGCAGTTTAAGTTTATTCTCATGTCCCATTTATATGTTCTTTGGCAGATACAGTAATACGTGCCTGATTATAACTCATTTGATCATTTCTCTAGAAGAGGAGGTGACTTACCTGTCCTTTTTCCCCCAGCTGAACAGAACTCATGTGAGACTGCATTTCAACTAAGTACATCAGATCCTTTATTCATTATTTGAGGATGTCTGTGATTAGATAAGCCAGATAAGTTGCATCCTTCATGTTCTACAGAGAAGTGGTAGTTAATGACCATTTCGTTTTTAATGTCTTGTCTATACCTAGATACTCAGGTAAATTTTACTAAATTACCAAAATTGTGAGTTTTACAGGGGATTGCTTAAAGATGTTAAATACTTGCAGGGTTGCAAGTGAAGTGAATTAACCTAAACTGAGTTAAACTTGCTTCTTAATTTCTTGTGAGAATATTGACAAAGCAATATTTTGATTTTTAGCTAATCCACTCTACAAATTAATTAGAATTAATTTTCCTGAGTGTCCCATGTTTCACAGGCCTGTAGACTCTATGTATTCATGCTGAGCAGTCTTTGAGTCCTTTCCATTGCCACATCACTGTGGCACAGCCATGAAGAGCCATGATAAGCAGCCAGTTACCAAAGCTATGCATCTTCAAGTTTTCTTGGTGTACTCCACAGCAATGGATGAAGAGAGGATGTGTTCACTTTATTTAACTAGTATTTTTTCAGTCTAATGTGTTCCACCATTGTGTGCTAGACAACAAACGTCGCTGTTGCACTGATGAGAACCATACATTTCCTACCTTCAGTAATTTGGTTAGAATTTTTGTTGCTAATGGAGAGTACAGATGAACAGAAGGATTTCTTTGAACAACTAATTTAGAGTACACAAACTGGCGGACAGAAGAAGAGCTGCTTTCTCATTTTGCTAGCATTTGACAATGGCCTATGTCCCTGCTCTTTCAAAGAGACGTAGCTAGGAAGAAACAAGCTTGAATGACAGATGCCTTGATTGGATAAGGAATTTTTCATCTGGGGGCAAATTTTATCTAAGTTTCTAGTCTGAAGAGACACAGGTTTTCCTTTTGATTTACATGACCATTCTACTGAAACCATTCTATAGCATCTAGAAGTGTAATAGCCGTAAAGTATTCACATTACATTTGAAATGTAAAATGTTACCCATTCAGGATAATCTGGTCTCCTAGACATTTAAAACTAGCATTCTACCAATATGTATCCGTGTATATCATCGTTGATTGCCTAGTTCTTAATTTGTATCTGTATGAAAATGACAGACTAGTTTAGATGCTGTTCATGTTGCTTTCAGACATGGTGGGGTAAAAAAGCAGAATCATCAGACTTTTCGAAGAATTAACTATATTTGCTACGCTGAAATACTGGGAAGTACTATGCCATTTTTAAAAAGGAAAGTTGTAAAACAAGAGTATTTATGAGATTACTTTTACACATTTCATATTGAAATTTTTCTGAACATATGGCTCTGGCAGTGATCATTGACTTTAGTAACACCAGCAAATTTGCTTTAGTTAGGACCTTTGGGATTTTTGCCGAATTGCTATCACCTTGGCTTTTTCTTTATAGGTGTCCTTTTCCTGTTCTCTGAAGTCAGTATCAGAGGAACCAAGAATACAAGTATTCTTACACATCCATATAAATTAAAAAAAAAAAAAAAAAACAAAAAAAAAAAAAAAAAAAAACAAAAAAAAAAACCAAAAAAAAACACCTACAAGTGGTCTGCTATATGTTGTGACATAGTGCTTGATAGTAAGATCATGTTCTTTTTAATCACAAGGTTCAAAATCATAGTATCAGGGAAATCTTAAAATACCTTGTTTTCTTGGCTTCTAGAATACAGAGGGTGTCAGGGAAGTTATGGAATCAGAAATTTATGCATGTGAATTAATTCAATCATATTTGTGTCATATATTTCTTGATCGTAATTAAGAAATGAATTCCTTTTTTTTCCCCTCCATTATATCTACTTTATGCCTTGGGTCTAAAAATTAGTGGATACATCTGAAAACTTCTGGATGCATCATCCATACTTACGGATGAGTAGTTGTCTCCATTTGTTGTTTCAGATTTCACTTAATGTTATTAAAGCATTGTGAGTTTTTCCATTTGTCAGATAGTAAAGCATATTCAGCTTGCAGATGTAATTTTTATGAAAAGATAGATCTGCTGAACTCCTAGCATGTCTGTCTATGCAATTCCCTAAAAGATGTAAAACTTGTGAAGCTTTAAAGTTTTGTAAGTTCTTGTAGCCCTGTGTAAAGTAGTGGGTGGAAATAATTGCTTATTGAATGAAAAAACAGACCAACCAAGATCAGCAGGAACAGAAAAGACACTGGGAAAACCATATGGGAAAAAGAAGTGCACCAGTAACTATTGTGTAGGTAATTAATTTGCGGGGGGGCGGAGGGGGGGAAGGCGGGGGGGCACGGGGGGGGTGGTGTCAATTCAATTGCAGTCTTAAAAGATTCCTTTGGTTAGCCCCTTTTTGGGACAGTCTTTGTGTGCTGGGTGGCCTTCAGTATTCAGAGATGTCTGAATGCCTGTCTGGTAAATGCTAGTGCTAGATAGAAGCAGGGAGTCCTTACAAGAGACATTTTGGATGTCAGTGAAAACAACTGATGAAGAGGGGATTTGTGGTAATACCAATTCGACTGAACAAAATCAGCTTTAATATGTATATTTTGTATATGCGCATTTGGCATAACCCTTCATAAATCGATTGTGCAGAAAGTCATGATACCATTCCACACAATGTATTTGTCAGTGTGTCAGACTTTCTTTTTTATTATAATTCCAAGCAACAATAGTTCCCCATGTTAGTCCACCAGACACTGGTGCCTGAGAGAGAAGTTTTATGTTCATTAGTTGATGAGGCTTTTGTTTCTTTAAAGGAGAGGGCACTAAATGCTCTATGATTTTCATAGACTGTTACAACAACTTATTTTTTAATGTAAACATCATTGCTGAATCTGTCATTAGTCTCATACATACTTCTGTGTATGAGTGATTGACCATAATTTTTGGGTCACTTTTTTGCTTGGTGATACAAGTAGAATTTCAGAAGCTTCCAAGTTACTCAACTAACTTTTAAGTCAGATTGACAAACTGATTTTTGGTTTTGGTTTATTTTTTGATAATTTTTTTGTTTGTAATTTTGTGGAATGACTGGCCCACTTTGGTGCCCATGGGATTATGTAGACTAGTTAGAATGGTATTTCATATTTTCTATTATATTGGTGCAATTTTGAGTTGATGGGGAAATTCCACCATTCTGTTAATTAAGAAAGGTGAATTTTGAAGTTTTGGGGTAAGGAGGAGTACTGACTTCTGATTTCGCACTACTGATAAAGCGTTTACCCCTTAAATCACTTCTCTGGATAATCTGGACTGACTCCAGCTCTGCTGTCTCCTTGAAGGTTTTGCTTCTTCTCCTGCCAGAAGTACACAGAAAGAATTTGAGAATGTAGGTCTATGTAAGGCTTCAATCAATTCATTCTGTCCTGCCAGACACACACATTTTATTACATAATGGGGAAGGTAAAGCAACTCTGAGTTGAACCTGACAAACACCAGAATGTAAGAGTTCATGACAGGAAATTCATGGACAGAATCACTTCAGTTAGAAAAGCCCTCAAAGATCTTCTAGTCCAACTTTGACTGAACATTTAAACTAAACCACAGCATTTTGTGCTGCGACCAGTCCATTTCTTGAACACGTGTGAGATGGGTGACTACCACCTCCCTGGGCAGCTTGCTCCAGTGCTTTACAACTTTGTCCATGAGAAAATTCTTCCCTGAGGTCCAACCTGAACCTCCCCTGACTCAGCTTGAAGCTGTGTCCTCTTGTCCTGTGGCTGAGAGGAGAGGCCAAGTGACACCCAACTTGGTACAACCTCATTTCAGGGAGTTGTAGAGAGATGAAGTCTTCCCTGAGCCTTTTTTCCAGGCGCCATCAGCCACTCCTTAAGACCTGTGCTCCAGACTCTTCTCACCAGCTCTTTCGCCGTCTCTGAACACACCTCAATGTCCTTGTCATGAGTGGTCTGAAACTGAACACAGGATTTGAGGTGCATCCTTCCCAGTGACAAGGACAGGGAAAATCCCAGCGCTAGTCCTGCTGGCCACACTATTGCTGGCACAAAGCAGGGTGCCATTGGCCACCTCAGCCACCTAGTCACAGTGCAGGACAAGAGAAAATGAGAACAGAAGCATATACATTTTAGGTGTAATCTAATGGGCGATCTACGCAATTTTCACCTGGAATGAGATTTCAGTGTGCAATTTCATTGACTTCTGTTTCTCTGTAAAATTGTTCAAATGTTTCTCCATAGTTATTCAAGGACGCTTGAGTTGTGTGTTTGAACTGGAAGTGGACATTTCTTTGATATCCATAAACATCTAATCATCTCATCCTAAGAGGAAAGGGAGTTAATCATAAGCAGTTCTCAACATTTACCACTACCTTTTATTTCTGTAGGTCAAGATCTGCTTCCAAGCAATTGATAATCCCATTTTCAGCAACATGCTCCCAAATGTCCCATTGCAACTTAAGTGCTTAGTGCAGTGTGGTAGATTTTGCTAGGGAAACCAGATGTGTAAGAACTGGGCGCTTGAAAAATCTGCCCTATGGGTCTGTCTTACTGACGTTTCTGAGAAATTTATCCAGAATTTTTGCTCAGCTATATAGGAGAGCTCAAACATTCACTAAAACATTTTCTAAATCAGCAAAAAGTGTGTTTTGAACACATTTTAAGCATGCGGGTGGGCTTGGGGTTTTTTTGGTTTGATTTGTGTTTTTTTACTAATCTCTGTTGATTTATTTCTTTTTTTCTTCTGACATCACTTTAAAAAGTATAAGTTAAATACAACAAGAAAACATGAAGGGATATTGAATGAATAGTAGTCTTCAGAGGGCAGAATGTTGTTGAAGATGCTGTATCTCAAAGCAAAGAACTTACTGCTTCTGTGATACATTAATTCTGAGAGAGCTGGATTTCTGTTCCCTTGAGGCTAAAGTGCTGCTCAGAAAGCTGAATACGAAAATCTTTCTGTTACGGGGATAAATGCTAGTTATCATTTTCAAATCCAAGCAGGGTTTTTGGTGGGGTTTGGGGTTCCCCCCCCCCCCCTATTTCTTAGATCTGGGTCTCACATTTCACTCTTAGAAGCTAAACAGTAGTCTGTCCTTTGTGGCTCTATGCTCTATTATGCATTAGTAAGAATTTAATTGCCTGTTAATGATAATATAGTATACAGGAAAATGTGATTGAATATTTTAGTGCATACCTGCATAATTATATTGGGCAGTATCTGCTGTAATGATTTCCCTTACTAAAGCAAGCACTCAGATATAAGCTGCATTATTCTATAACCATACTTTTATTGTTTATTGAATTCCTGGTTTGGCATAGTTGGCTCTTCGTAGAAAAATTCTGTGGTGGCTTCTGAGGTAAAACTTAAAATCACTAGATTTTTCCTGTCCTATTATTTCACATGTGATTTTGCCCATAATTTTAAAGTTATGTTGATTCATAGAAGAGATGCTGCAAGGAACACTAGTCATTTCTATTGTGTACAGCTTAGCAAGGATTGCCTTTGCTATGTTCACAACACAAAGGTATCTCTCAAACCCCGTTTCTGTCTATTTTCTACCAAAAATAAGTTTCAGGTGAAGGTAACAGATAGTATGGAGACTAAGAAATCAAACATACTGTTATCATTATCCCTTTTGTATACGCTGTCATTAACATAAAAAATGGAGATGATAGCCTGTAACTGCAAACAATAAATGCTGTTTTTCCTTCAAGCACTGATTTTAATGGCAGTTTAAAGAAGTTAACAAGCCAGAATGAAGGGGTCATAAATGAAAGTTAACCCATAGCAGTTGGAAACTGAGAAATCCTTGTTACTTTCCTGGTAGTGAGCCTAATTTGTTTAAAATAAAATCCATCTGCTCATTTCACAGTCTTTGTCACGCTTCCTTCAGCGATCCACAGTGGATTACCCCCTTACTTTAAAAACTGGCTGCAATTATGATAACTTATTTTGTGGTTTGTTGTAGCACAAAATTTGGCAGACCAATGAAGATGTCCTTTATTCTTAAAAGATAGTCAGCTATTGGGTTTTTTGGGGTTTTTTTTTTTTTTTTTTTTTTTTTTTTTTTTTTGGGGGGGGGATGGTGGTTTTTGTTTGTTTTTGTTTGTTTTTGTTTTTTGTTTGTTTTTGGGGGTTTTTTTGCAGTTGGACACAATTATTTTTTAATTAGATTTCAAATACATATGCAATCTGATGGCTTTGCAAATTCAAAGAATTTTCTAATGTTGATACATTACCCAAACACTGCTGTTAATTATGTAAATGTCCTTAATATCAGCCTGATATTTGCTTAGCATGCCATGCATGCAACAAAACTTTGGAGTGATTCAACTTTTGTGGCCACATTAAATTTACTTACTGGAATAAGTTTCCTTTTTCATACAGAAATCAGTTTACTACCATGCTCCTTTGTGGTTCCTCCTGAATATACATTAGGTCTCTAGAGATGTTTTAATGAGTTATACATACATAATGCTTCTAATTTGTCTCTGTCTTTCTGATTGTTAATTATGTGAGATGTGTATTTCTGACAGCAGTTGAGTGAATATTCACAAATATACAACATAATTGAATTTTTGAATGTGTCCTTCAAGAAGTTTATAGACTTGTATAGATAAATGATTGTTTTTCATTTGTCAAATTCAAGATTTTCAAGTCCTGATACTCTTGTATTTTTATCAGTGCATCTGTTTAAGGAAATGCTTCTGAATTTTGAATGGTTTTCATAGCTTTTTTATTTGTTTATGTAGAGACTCTTCTTTGTTGAGTACAAGTTATTGACCTGGTATTCTATTTATAATTCTTCCTGGTTCTTCAGTATTTTATCTAGCTGTAACTTATTAAAAACCACAAATATGAAATGGGGATATTAATGACAAGTGGTTTAAATGTGAGAGTTTCAAAATGCATGTTAGAATATTTCAACACTTTGTTCACTGTAATTTTGCATTTTTTCATTACTTAAGTAATTAAAAAAAATCCTTAGGGTTGAATTATAGTAAAATTTTATACATCTCAGTACCAGTTTTGTCTCCCAGTGGACAGCAATAATTTAGATGGGATTGTTTTTACTCTATCTAATTTATTCTTGGGCAAGGGGGAAGGGGAAAAATATTAACCTTGCAAATTTTGCTAATTATAGTAATTTCATTACTATTGTTTTTAATAACTTCCATGCCTTCAGAAATTTTTTCTTCTGTATTTTGAAGAAAACATACAGATATACAGGGTTCTGTAATAGAATGTGTTTACAGTATTTATCCCCTGGGTAAGCTACAACAGTAAGGGGAAGTACAGTGACAGATACCACTTGCAATACTTGCTAGTGCTATGTGCCTTTGAATCATTTTCTTTATTATTAATTTTTTTTTGTAATCTTAGGTGAGGTGAGCCACTTCAAATCAGTTTGATTTCTATCAAAGTGGATATAATAATACATTCTTAGAGCTTTACTGGCCTTACTGTTTTTAAATCTGCAGGGTAAATGGTTACATGGATGGTTTTGAACCGATTCAACTGTTCAGGTTTACTTCTTAGATTTCAAAATCTGCTATGGTAGAGGGAGAAATTACCAGTTATATGGGGGGGGGGGGGGGAAGTTTATGCTTTCATTTTGTACTGTATATCAGTGGGACTTTCTTACCACAGTAGGTGTGCTCACTAGTTTTAATGTTCCTATAGTTTACTCCATCTGTTTCATTTGAATTTAACTTACAAATTAACCTCTTTCTATAGGTGTCTGCTTTGTACCTTAACAAGTATTAAAGTAATCAAAATATCATTGTTTGACAGAGACACTGTATATTTCCCTGTTTCTGATGTGGATAGCGTTTAGCAGGGTTTGTCTAGTTAAAAGGCAGGTAAAATAGTAATCACACATGATCTGTGTCCGTCATTCATAGAAAAAGTGCAACAGTGATATGTGAGAGTAACAATTCGGAAGGAAAAGAATATGAAATTCAGATAGCAGCTTGAACGATTTACTGTTAGCATAGGGCCCAATAACACTACAAAGCTATAAAATGTCTTTCTGGATTGCCCAGTTAGGTGGCAGAGATGCAATTTGTCTTTTCTGAAGCCACCTGCTGCTAGCTAGCTCCATCTCCTGTCACAGCCTATTAGCTCCCCAAGAAAATTGGTGGGAAATTGCCTGCAGATTGTAGGAAATTGCACCTCCAGGCCCTGGAAAAAATGTAGGATAGCAAAACACTGATCCTCCCAGAGCAGCTATTAATACAGCAAAAGCTGACCTTTGGCATAGTGCGAAACGACTTTGCTGAATAAAGACTGTATTATGTGTGGTTGAAGGAGGGAAGGAATTATTATCCTAGCTAGCCTTGTAGTCAGCCTGTTCCAGGAAGCTTAAGCATTAGCAGTAGGTTTTGCTGCCCCCCAGCTCATTCCCATTGGAGGTTGGGAGACAACATGTTAGAGCCTTATACAAAAATTTCGTTGTACGGATGGGCAAAAGCCCATTATGTATTTAAATGATGTCAGTACATATCAAATTCAAAGGTTTAGTGACAAACCTGAAAGGTAATTTATGACGCTGATTGCAAAAAGTTATTAGGTGCCTCTGCTCAGTCGAGCCTTGGTCAGACTAGGAACACCTTTTTGGCTATTTCATTCTATTTGGATATACGTATTAGACATTTGATTTTGGAGCAGTTACAGTGAAAAGGAACTGATTTGTTCTGTAACTGTGAACTGTAAAATGTCATGGGATGTGTTACTTATCATAGATTTGAGCATTAAATTCCTTGCTGCTAGGAAGCTCACTTCTGTCATGTTTAAACCTATTCCCATGTGTTCTTTATGGTGTGATATACAATGAGTTTCATCATCTGTCATTTCTACTACAGCTCCCTTTCTAATTTTGTACTTTACCTCAGTTTTATAGGGCCTTTCAATAAAAGACTCAACTTTTTTTGTGAATTCTGAGAGAAGGGGTTATGTAAAGTTAGTCTGCAACATAAAAATAAATGCCAGCTTTTCTTTGAGGTTGCAGTTGTACTTAGTTGATTCAAAGCCTCCCGAGGAAGATGTGGTTGTGAGTCAGACTGGTGTATTGATCAGACGTTAGCATGAGGAGGGTGGCAGCAGCAGGAAGAAGTCATTTTGCAATCAAGAGCATTGCTGCTTTCAAACTCAGACAAGATCTCTTGGTAACTGGCAGCTGCCTAGGGATCTAAGTAAAACCAATAGGTTCATGTCCTGTTGTATTAGTATCCACTGTTGTAAATGAGCTAACAGGGCATACAAACACACTACTGATTAGAGAAAATTAGTGGCCTGCCTTATGGAGCTCAGGCAGAGGCACCAGGGAAAAAAAGGTATTGCACATAGTTCAAAGCACAGCTGAAGGGGATCAAGAGAACTTCACGTTGTGGGGCTCTCTGGATCACTTTTGAATTCTTATGGTCATGAATGCATACATATGTCAGTCTGAAATGCTAATTCATTGAGGCATTGTTTAAATTAGTTATTGCACCTTTTATGGAAATTATGCAGTGTAGTGCTGTGTGTTTTGTAAAACACAAATACAGGAACAGAAGAGCTGTGGTGCTTGGGCCTTTATTCTGTATTTACAATAGCTGTTCATCTTCTAAGGTATTACGTATTAATTGAATTCTCAAAATAAACCTTGTCATTTAGTAACAAACTGGGGCTTTTTTTATAGTTCATATGTTGGATGAGCAAAGAACATTTAGAGGACAGAGAAAATCTTCCCTATTTAAAGAATACAGAAAATCTGCCCTGTCTAGTCACTTAAATTTGCCTTCTCTTGTAAGAAACAGACAAACTAACTTGGGTGATAAAGTATTGAGAATTTTATTTCTTCTGGATGATGGCACTATGCACATTCTTACCTGCATGCATGCTCTGAGGCCAAGCCTATTATTCCTCACAGGGCAAGGAGGTAACAAATCATTCTGTATGAAAAGCAGAAGCTTTCTTTTCATAAATTCAAAGCTGCAAGCTCTTGCTTTCTTATGGGAAGAACCAAAATTCATACTGGGCTGTGAGGAATTTGGAGTGTACCAAAAGCTGCTGCGGACAGTTGGTTTAAAAGAGGACTGGCAGGGGGGAAAAAACAGCTCCTGACAAACCAGTTCTCGGCCAACACTTAATGACTGGAAAAGATGTGCAAACCCTAAATAGCATCCTTTATCTTGCAACAGTTGATGAGCTCCGGCAGAAGACAGCACACTAAACTGTGCTTGCTTCCTTTTTCTGTAGTTAGGTCAAAGAGAGTTTGTTGTCAATCTAAGTTCTGGTCAGACCATGTTTTTCATAATACATATTTACAGCCAATAACACATGAGAAAAACAAAATCCAAGTTCTTTAATCAGCCTGATTTTATTTTTAACTATGCCCTCCTAGGTAACACTTCTCTCTTGCCACTCTAGGAAAATGCAGCGCTTTTTTACCCAATTCTGTTCAAATTTCTAAGATTCCAAGTGCAGAACCATTAAATGGTTCTGATTTACTACAGTATGCTGGTGAACATGAATTTTTTTGCTAGTGTCATTTTTTCTAGCCCCAGCAAAATTTTTTACTTAATTTTTTTTCAACTATTAATTGTACCCGGAATCATATTCATGATCATTCATTAAAACAATTCACAACTTTTTTCAAGTTCTCCATCAATGGCATTTACTGATTACAATGAAAAAATTGCATCTTAGTATTCCTGAGCTCTATGATAACATCCTTTCTCCTGCATCCCATACCTTTCTTATACTAGCTGAGAGTAAACTGAGTCCCGACCACCATTTTCTCTTAAGAATGTGACACTGTGAAACAAAAAGTAGCAAAAAAGCTATTATTTCTATCAACTCTCCCAACATTTTAATTTTATATTCTATCAAAGATTCATCTTTCTGCTATAAAATGGCACTAAGAAGGCAGTTAGCATAACTACAGCCCTTCTAAAGGCTTTTCATGCTGGGATGGTGTAGGGTTAGGTTGAAGTAGGGTGGAAGGAATGAAGATGAAGAACAAAAACTCACTTTTGAATCCAAAAGTTAGGAGAGACCAGTGGCCTTCAAGACAGGGCTAGCAAAGGTTTGGAGGAGCAGAGGTGCTGGCAGACCCCTAGCAAAGCTGGGCATGGGAAGATGTTAATAACAGTGTGTACACAGGGTGGTAGCTGTAGCCTGGGCTTCTATCTTGCCCAAGCAGCCCCAGTGCTGCTGGTGATAGGGCTGGGGCTGGAGTGCTGGGCAAGGAGCTGAGGGATGGGGAGGTGCCGGAGAGGGACTAATGTTTAAGCCTGCTGAGGGAAGGGTTGCTGGGAGAAATTCAGGCTAGGAGAGTGTCAGCAGTGGGAAATGGATATCAAAAGACAGCATAAATCTCTTGTGGATGAGAATAAGCCCAAAAAATTCTAAATAAATAATTTAGAGCCCGGTCACCAAGTATATTTGGGGGTCTGGGCTTGTCCAAGGTGGTCCAGGGACAAGTGAAGAAAAAAACATGAGTAGTGAAAAGGTTTATGAGTGACACCAAGTTTTTGGCTGGTCATGGCTGCTTCTGCCTGGGATGTATCCACTAATTTAATAGTGAACTTCTCATCTCCCTCACCTCCCTGCAGCAAGCTGCGCTCTAGTGGATTCAAAGCACCCGAGGGGAAGAAATTGCACACCCTGGCTCTGCTGCCTTTCTCCAGCCAGGGCAAAGGACTTTATCTGGGGCTTGTTTACTGGAAAAGAAGGTAACCGTGGATTGGATTGGCAAAGAACATTGCTTTTCTGCCAGCAGGGAAGACTTTCCCATATACAGAAGAAATGGAGATACATTAGAAGTAGCATACTTGAGCAGCAATGAAGATGCAGCATCAAAAAGGTAAGCCAAGACTCTTTACTTGATTGAATATATTTGGGTGGAATATTACATTCGTTGAACCAAATATGGCAAAGTTGGAATACACTGTTGGTTGTCCTGAGTTTTTCTTAATACCCTCAAGAAAGAAGGTAGTGGAGCAAATAACCAAGCAAATGTTTATCTGCATGTTTGATAAGTTCCTTAGAAATGGTCTTATCCAACTAGGCAATGGCTACCAACTGGGTTAAAGTGTAATGTGCTTTTGGCAGAGACTTCAGCATTCTTGTTTGAAACAGCTTGCTTGCAATTGTTCTAATGAAAACAAGCTGTAAGTACCATCAGAAGTCTTCTCTGTTCCCAGGAAAACATCTTACTTGTAAGGAATTTCACCTTCCTGTTCAGGAGCACAATATCCAGAAAAGACTGAAAACACCCAGAACGTGTGATGATTATTAACCCTTGATCAGTCAAGCTGGAGACTTTGAAACCTGAATATAGAGCAAGAAAAAGAGGAGGTATTTGCCCAGATGAAGGCTCTGTCTTTTTTAGCATGACATAACTATAGTATGACACTACAAGCTCCTGTTTTGATGTAATACAGACCCCTGTCACAAAGTGCTGAACATTGTATGGCATTTACCTCCAAAAAAAAGAAGTCCTTTGATTATCTTACTGAAAATTCTTAGCTCTCTAATTTTTTTGAAATCTGGTAAATAATACAGAAAATCACAGATATTGTTCAAAATTATTGTAGCTTTTCTTGGTCTGCTGCCATAGAAATCCTTGAAAGTGGGTTTTATATTTATGTGAGTTGTTACTCTCATGATTACTGACAGAATAGTCTTCTGCCATGTTGCTTTGAAATGTTCCACAGTATGTACTATAGCAGTGTCTTCCCAACTACACTGCTTTTATAAGTCAAATACTTATAATAATAATTTCCCATGCTTTCATCCAAAGCCTGAAAATATGCCTCAAGCAAGTCATTCAATCAAAAGGAAAATTTTGCCAGCTATTTGACTGTCTGTCCAGCTCCTTGGGAGGTAGCTTGCTGCTACGCCAATGTGAAGAAATTCATATTACAAAAGCAAAATTAAAGAAAACAGAAATTAAACAATAAGACCAGCTTCAGCTCTGAGCAATTGTCTGAGTATCCCAGAGCAATCAACTTTTCCCTTCTAGAAGAATAGCTTTAATTTGATCTTACTTTCACTGATTTATTTTCGGCTTCAGTTTAGAGCTTTTACCAATTTATTTTCTGCTTCAGTTTTTGAGCTTTTTAAAGGAAGAGTTTCATTTTCCCAGTGTCTCTAATTGGAGATTTGAAGGACCTCTCTAACATCTGTAACTCTTCTACTCTTTTATCCTCCTTGATGATTGTTTGTATTTGGGTTGCATAGAAGCAAAATATCCAGTCCTGAGGAATCTGTGTGGTGTGTTGATTTGGGCTGCTGGACTGTTCTGCATGAATGGGTAAATTAGGACTAAGCCCTTTAGATGAAACTAGTTAAAATGGTTTTAAATCTCAAACTGCTGGGTGTTGGCAGCTTAGGAGGCCACAGTGGGTAGTATCTGGTTGTAATGGCAGAAAGCTTTTTTGTCGTTTCTGCTAGCTTTGCAATGAACATCATTTTGTGCAGTCAATATGTGCTTGATTTTCTGCTGCAGGTGGAGGGAGGTCATCTCATAACTACCAATTCAGGCATCCAGCGGGAAATTTATTGGGGAAAAAAACCACAACAAAACCACCACAACCAAACCAAAAAACTGACTGGAAAAAAGCCTTTCTTTTTAGCCCTACTTGATCCACCAAGGGGAGGATGACTCATTCACAGCCACTGTAGGTCTTCTCTATTATACATCTATGCCAGTCTTTGCTAAAATCTAGTTAATTTTCAGCCAATTCTCTTGTATTTGTCCCATAAAACTACCTCATTTTATTTAGTGTAGGCCACTATCTCCATATATTGTTCTTGGTCCCTAGTGTCTATTCATTACTTCAGTAAAATGAAGGAGGAAACATAATCCTTATGCTGATATTTGTCTTAAAGGCTTCTCACCTCCTGCCAGTTCCTTTCAAAACTGAGTTGCTTAAGACTTGTCCAGTTGTATTTTGCTTAACTCTGAGAATAGAGATACAAGAAGTTTTCTGGACAACATGTTTCAGATATTCACATTCTGGCTCCTCTGTTTTCTGGGGAGGATTTCTTGCTTGGTTTTTTGGGGGTTTTTTTTTGTAATGCTGTTGAAATAAGGACCAGATATAATATGCTGTGCAGACCAGAGAGATGTGCCTTGTCCTGTCCAGCAGAAATAGTTTGATGAGGAAAATGATTTGTGGACCACTCTTTCTCCTAAGTAGGGTTAAAAAATGGTAATTTTAACTCCTCCATGGTTATGACTCAGTCTTGAGTGGGCTGTAAAATCATGTCATGTTTTTTTTTTTCCTTTTTGTTATATGAAGAAGGAATTTTTATCTTAAAAATGCCATTGTGGTTTCCATCCTTGAGAACTGTTAAAACTCTTCTGTTAATCAATCACTCCCTCCCATGCAGCAGCTGAGATGACTTTACTTCAAACACAGCACTTGCATGCAGCATTGACTTTCTGGAGAAGGACTTATTCTCAGGTGAACTGCAAAGGCACTAGAAAGCTCTTATTGTGTTCAAGTTGTCCTAAAAGGTCTTTGTATAAATTGAGCAGTCACAGGAACATTGAAATGAACATGGAACACTGGAATGGTCTTGGCTAGTGATAATAATGCAAAGTGTGGATTCAAAAGGATAGCAGTCTTTTCATGGTCATCATCCTCTGGGCATGCTTAATGGAGAAGACCTGGGAGTACTCAGCTCTCCTGTTGGTGCTGTCAGATATGCATGTCCAAGATGCAGTATGAGGGACCAAAGGAGATCCTAAGAGAGCTTCTTTTCTGCTACTTATTAAGCTATCTCTAGCTTCCGCTATTGTAAAATCCATTGTGTTTTTGTCCAATTAGACACCATATACTCTACAATGGCATTGAGATGAACAGATTATATTTGCTAGTTGTCAAGTGTAAGTTAAAGTTCCTGTGATGCTAAAACACTCCCTTTCCAGTGTAATAAGTATAGAACAAAAACTATGTGAGGATATTGGTGGTAATGTAAAATGTGGCCTGCCAGATAAAACACAATTAATTATGTGGCTTGCAGACACAGGTAAGCAAATTGCCCCAGGAGATTCAAGGTTCACTGCAGTGCAAACAGAAATCAGGAGTGACCTGTTCTGTGTTTTCAAGACACAGTAAATACATTCTTCTTGCCACTGCTTACCTTTTGCTGGGTCAGGTATTTTAATACGCTATGAGATTCCCTCTTTGGGAAAAACTCCATGTCTCAACTTCCTGTCTTTCAAACAGGATCTCGTTTTGTTATCCTTGAAAATTTTAATTTAAGTGTGTTTGAAACTTCAATCTTTATTTAAGAAAATGGTTGTAAAATTCATGGGTTTAGCAGCTGGTAAATTCATCTCCCAAGTTCTAGGGCAGAAAGTTTAAAAATTTTTAGAGAGATAAGCCTGACCTGGGTATCAGTTGTATATAGTTTTGTTGTGCTTTGTGAAGAGCAAGTACATTGTGCTGAATGGAGATCTGGGCTACTTCACTAGCTGTTGAAGACTTTCTTCTAGTTCAGGATTTCTTTTGTGCTGTCTGTGTACTTTCATTTGTTGATTTCTGTGTTGTTATTTGCTAATCCTAATATAACAAGTACAGCTTGTCTGTTCCTCCTTTCAAGTGAGTAGGAACATACATCTACTTGGAGGAGAATGGAGAAAGTGATAAATTCAAAGAAGTTATTCTTGGCACATGTTGCACTCCTAGGAGCTCATGAATAACATTGATCTTATGGGCAGGTACTGTTTGTGTGTGTGTGCGCCTGTGTGTGCAAAATACTCATTTTAGACACTAATGACCTGATAACACTGACTTGGGTCCCTGTAGATGCTACTGGCTGAGTATATGTTATGACATCATAAAAAGAAAGAGCTATAATAGTGGCTGTCTGAAGGGAAGGAAGCTACCAAATAAGGCTTCCCTTGTTTGCCATTTGTCATGATGATTACCATTCAATCACACAATTTTGGAGCAAGTACCATGAGGCTTTCAAAATAGCCATGGAGCCTATCACAGATTACTGCTGTGCCAAAAATGATGTTCCTAGTCATATATGTGGAACTGGAGGAAGAAAAATACTCAGCAATCTGCCATAACTTAATCCAGATGGTCAAGTTTATGTTTTCTTTTAAATGCAAACTGTCTCAAGTGAATCCATTAGAACCATATTGTAGCTTACTTTTCTAGTATAATTTTAGCAGCTAGGTTAAAAAGCCTTGGTCTGCCAAAGTAATCTCAAGTGCCTGATTATTTTATTTTTGAAGGATTTAAACTATTCAACTAAACTTTTTCTTTCCCCCCTCTTTTTCTCATCTAGTTTTTCTTTCCCTTTTCTACTTTTTTAAGTACACCAGAGTACAACACTGAACTATTGGCTTAGGATATCTAGAGATAGCTAATACATTGTGTTTTGTCTGGAATTAATCTAGATGTTTGAATAATAGGGAGCTGTAATTGCAATGCATTCACCCAATGTTGCTGCCTTGTTTTTACCACGACTGCAGCAGTTTACTGAATAAGAAACATTGGTCCTTAAGATAGATTTTTTTTCCCATGCTTCCAGACTGTTTCTTCCTATACCTTTTTGTTATTCTGGATTATTTCCTTCTTAATTTATTTCAAAGATTTGCCAAAGGTACCCAAAATTTGGATACTTATTTAATTGTTTAATCAAAGTAAGCTAAAGCTGAAACAATTCTGAGAATCTAAATAAAATATTTTTATGTGAATTAATTCTGGTAGAATTAAATCTTTAAAGACACCCTAATAGCTACTACTAGCGGAGGAAAAAAATTCCATCTGAAAAAAGATGCCAAAAAATACCAAAGTATTAGCACCAATGCATGAGTATGCCTGCATTTTTTATCATATGTATTAGACAATTATTAAGCAGTCTTTTTGTTTTCTAAGATGCTTCCATCCCTGCAGTGAACTTGAACTTTAATATTCAGAGACTAGTGTTTGCACATGAGTCAGTGAAATGTAATGAACCATAGTAATGTTTGCACAGTGTTTGCTGTATCTGGAACAATGGGCTTACTTATTTTGCTGACATGCTACTTTCAGTATTGAAGTACTGTCCAGTAGGAATCAGCGTTCCACTAGTTGAAACAAGCATGCCAAAAAGGCATCTTGTGCTAAACACTATAGGATCTGCTTTAGAGTAAATTAAACCATCTGGCAGAAAGGTGAGGTGGTAGACCAGGTTAAGCACTGGAAGGTGGGGGGGGGGGGAGGGGTGTGTGGTTTTTTTAATGTTTTTTTTTGTTTGTTTTGGGGGGGTTTTTTGTGGTTTTGTGGTTTTTTGTTGTTTGTTTGTTTTTCTTTTTTTTTTGTTTCTTTTTATTTGGAGACAAAAGAAACGGAAGGAGTAGCTTTTTTATAACACAAGAGAAATGAGCACTGATGCTTGCAAGGTGTTTTTACTTGTGAAGTAGCAAAATATTCAAGGGAACATGCCAGTGTTGGTCCAAGAGAGAGTTGCACAACAAGGAATTGTGTAATGATATTCATATCCAGTCTGGGAAATTTTGTCTTCTGTGAGAATGCAGCAAGAGTCAGAGGTTGTAATCAAGATGCTTAGGCCTGTTCCAAAATCTTTACAAATGCATTTCAGATATCATGGGATAGAAGGCTCTGAGATGCTGCCAGGAGACCTAAGACCACAAGACAGACACCTTATATGGATTGCTGGAGTCATTACAGTAAGACACATTCCCAGAAGCATGTGGGATTCAAACTTCGGACTCACAATGGAAAGATGGAGGGGGTTTGGTAAGTTTTTGAGAACATACAGACATTCAAACTTGCAGAAATGCTGCCATTAACTGCAGTGAATCTGGAATTTCATCATGTTTTTCTATGCCATGTTTCTAAAAGCCAGGTCTGCCTGACAAAACAGCTGTACCTATTTTATTTTCAATATTTCTTCAGGGGTCTGTTGAAGACCTACAGGAAATATTCATAATTCCATTTTAGAGTTGTGCAAAAACACATGAGAAACTTTCTTCTTTTGCTGGATTTCTTTTTGTTGGTTTGTTTGTTTATCAGAAAAGGTAATGCTTTGTTGTGATGAATTACCTGAGGTGGTTTAAGCCTGTTTGAGCTCTTGTCAGCTCACCTACCTAAGCTTTCAGTAGCCCTTTTTGCTGGGGATGCCAGTATTTCCCAAGTCTCCTGGGAAACCTGAATCATAAAACAAGCTTATTTCCCTCTAGGCTCTACTTCTAATCTCAACAAATAATGATTTAAACACAAATTTTGGACAGAATTTGCAAAAACCAGTATGTCTTTTGATGAAGGATTTTCCTGACAAAACCCAAGGAGTCTTCCTCTAGGAAAGCTGCTGCTTTTAGAGGAACTGTCACCAAAAAGAAGCTGAATAAATTAGGTTTAGTGCATGCCAGAGGATAGCATGCCCGAAGTAGCATGAGTGCTTTTTTTCAGTTAATGGTCTTCAGTTTTCTACAATTCTGTTGTAAAACAACAGCTTAACAAAGACCATGACAGCACAGCTAGCACTTTTAACTTACAACTGTATGCTGTAGAACTTCGTCCTTCTGCTTTTTTTCTCTTCTGCCAAGAAAAAATCCTGAATAGGCAGAATAAGTGCTCCTTTAGTAGCAGTTCATTTGCCTAGCAATTTTATTCAAAAAACAGATGATTCAGTATGTGAAAGAAGGTTGGTAAGGATCTCTGTGAGAGGTTCTTGGAAGGGTAATCTCATTCCAAAAATCTAGGTGGCTGGAATTCCCTCCCCCTCCCCTTTAATACAAATCCTTAAATGTTAAGTCAGGCAGAAAATTAGTCTAGTCCACATTTATTTTACTGAATGTCAGTCAACTCCCACCTAATCTTTCAACATATATTTGTTCAATGGATCAACAGATTGTGTAAGCAGCATGACGGATGGGTTTAGAAATGTGTCTGCTTATGTTTGGTTTGTACTGAACCACTGACCATTTTGTGAGTGAATTCATCATAAATTACATCTCCAGGTTACTCAGTACAAGTGAGGAGGGGAAATCCTTGTTCTTACTGTGTTGAAAGGCATCTTCTACAGCTGTCAGTCTCCAGAATGGAAGCTGAATCACATCAGTACAACTTTAGCTCTGTTTTTTCAAAGATGGATGGGTATGGCTCTGCTTTCACAAAATTTTGCTAATTGCAACTCTACTGCTCTTTGAAGATAGCATAAGGCAAAGGCAAGAACTGTCATTGTGAATTAAATGTGTGCTAATTGGGGAACAATGATATGATAGGGATTGTGTATGTCATTTTAGGTGCATTTGACAAAACCACGGCTAAATAATGCCAGAAATATATAAGCTTTTTAAATAATGAAAATACATATTAAAATTTCCAAGGCTAAGTAATGCCAGGAATATATAAGCTTTTTAAATAATGAAAACACATATTAAAATTTCATTGTTATAACAAATGCAGAAATGACCTGATGGGTTGTATTTAGTAATATGTGAAACCTAGCTAGGTGGGTGCCATTCCAAGCATCAGAAGGAGTGTGGACTGTGTAAATACTTCGATTTACTCTTCCTAATCTGAAAATTGTGTTTAATATACTCATTATGTGAGTTCTGCTACAGTGGAAGATAAAGGAACAGGAGGAAGTTCCAGTATCAAATAGGAAGAGCTTGCCTGAAAACGGCCAAGGAGTAGGAGACATGGAAATTACCAGAGTCTGCCATGCACCCCTTCTAAGAGGCCAGAAAGCCAAAATACAGCATCTTCCACTTTTGGTGATTGTGTTGGCTTTGAGCCACTGCCTACCCAGACAGCATAGGCCTGTGGCACAAAGCTTCCTTATCCCTATGCATCCCTTCACAGGCTTGGGTAAGGGCTTAAAAAGGGAGAAAATATGAATAAAGGGTCACCCCTATTGTTGCCATCCATCCTCATTTCCATCTAAAGTTATGGCTTTGAAAATAATTTTGAACATGAAAGAGGCTTGCCTTATCCTATCTATATTTCTGGAGGCAGTGAGTCCCAGATGTGACTCCCTGGAGGCTGCCTCAAGCTTTAGTTAAACAGGTTTGAACTAGAACCTAATGGCTTTGGAAAAGAATGACAGTGGGAAGAGAGCCAGAGAAGAAGACAGAGGACTAAGTTTCTTTATTCAGGCAGTGGGGAGAAACTGAAGAGGAGTGATGTTGTCCACTTTGCTCTTTTAGATGGTTATGTTCTCATGAAGGCAAGTTTTTGATTCATGTGGGGTTTTTGTGGGATTTATGTTATCCTCTTTTTTTAGTCTCTTGTGCATTGCAACATTTTAGTCTCTTGTCCATTGAGAATTTTTAGGATTGGTAGAAAATGATTGAATTTTTTGTTGTTTGTAAGGCTAGACTTCAATGGAAAGCATGCACTGAATGTTTTTTTAGAAGAAAGCACAGGGAAAAATATTTTTGACAAACAAAGTGCACATAATTATGTTTTAATTATGTTTTAATTTAATTCTTTTATTTTGCAATGAAGAGTACATTTGTCATTTTTCTGTGGAATAATATTTCCCACTCTCAGTTCAGCAGAAAAATAATTTCTTATTGATCATGCCTAATAGGATCTGAAGAACCTGATAAGTAAAAAAAGTGAGGATGAAACAGCCTTGACATTATGAAGAAGAAACTAAGAATGCAAAACTAAGCGTATCTATAGAACAAGAACAGAAACAAAAATGAAGCTTTTAACTGAAAGAGTACCATAAATGCTACCCTGTGAACTTGAACACACTTTTTCTTAACCATCATCCTCTAAGAAAAAAAATCTAACATCCATTCAGTGTAGTAATGCCTGGAGTTTCACTTTGTAACTTAACTTATTGTATTTCTTTTATAAAGGTCGTAATACTGACTGGAATTTCCCTACCCTCTTCTGTCTTGCTAAGATGTGGGGGGCTTTAGAAACTGCTTCTAGAATACAGTATTTTCCAAATATTGGCACAGGGAATAAGATGGCTGTGAATGCCTGTGTTTGCTGAAATAAATAATCCTACACTGGCCTTGTGAATACTTTTGTTGTTTTTTCCACTCCCTTTTAAAAAAAAAATATATAAAGTTGAGTGGGATGGTTTGAGTACCCCCTTACGTACCATTAAAGGTTTCAAGTATCACATTCTTGCTTTTATCTTTTGTTTATTTTCAGCTCTTCCTCTAAACAATACAGAGTTACTTTGTTAGCCAAAAATTATGGTATTATTGCCAGTTTCTTCTTTTTGAAAAAATCAATTACAATAATAAATCAAAACAAAAAGCCCTTCACCTTCAGGAACAAATGCATAAACTTACCAATGCATAAATAAAAATATCAATAGGTATCTTTAGTACTTTTTTTACAGCTACTGCTTAATATAAAATACTGAATACCTTGTCTACAAATATAAGTGTGATTTAGTGAATGATTCCACTTTGTCCATGCCCCTGTGTGTATATACCCTAAATATCAAGGTTGTGACAGAATTGCTTGGAAATTAAAATTCATAATTTTCTCTCAGTGTGCATTATTTGTCAGGCCAGCAAACTGAAAACTGTAGTACAAGTAATATATTAATCTGTTCATTTGAAAAGTAATTCCTTTATAAGTGTGTATTTTTTTCTATATCACTGTCTAACTAGATAATTTATTTGTTGTTGTAATGGTTAATTACAGAAATTCAGTTAGAATATCTGCTGCCCCTCTACCAATAAAAAGCGAGTTCCTGTTTGTAACTAAGTCTAAATGAAAATCCAATTTCTTTTCAAGAATCGTGTTAAATTTTCCACAGAAAATCTATTTTTTTTCTGAAAATATAATTTCTTCTGTTCTCAGATGCTGCAGTCTTCTGTATCCTTAGGTTCCTCTTTTTCCTAGCTCTCAAAATTCCTGACTGGGTTTCATAGTGGGGGGTGCTGGAAGGAATACAACCACTCTGAATACAAGTAATGCATCACAAGAGAACATGGGCTAACTGGGCAGATTTATCAACAAGAAGAATATGGACGTGAAATCTTCAAACTAGAAGACCCAAATGATATGATTATGAAACATATTTTTAAAACTTTGGTTTTGTTCCTTGAAAGTTTATCTCCATCTTGCTCCTTTCTTCATAACTGAGTAATTTTAAATAGGAAATGTAAGTCCTCTTTTGGGGCGCAAAGTTGCTGTGCAAGTCCAACAATTCAAAAGTAGATCTCAAAATGGTTTTCATTCTGAGTGCTGTACTCAATGTATGCAAATTACAATTTAGTCTCATTCCAGTTACTTTAGAACCATATCATATGACTGAAGTAGCATGAATCCACTAGAGTCGAAATAGATTCAGAGAGGACAAACAGCAGAAAACTTACGGTTTGTCACACTGATCCCTTTGCCAACGTTGCCAAATGTTTAGTTGTCGCTGAGACAGAAGATGTGGTGCTGAGGCACACACAGGTGTAAACAGTGTTAATGTTGCAGTCCTCTCTGAGATGCTTTCTGAGCAGTCTTAAAACATGTCAGACATACACAGATTCAGAGATGCTTAAGCATGGTCCTCTATGCATGTTATGCATTTGCTTCCTTCTGCAAGTAACCAAGAAATTCAGGTTTGGATATATAGCTCTGTTTCACAGATTTCTCTTTCTTGAAACCTGTAGTTGGAATTTTGTTTATTCAACTCACAGACTTCTTCTTCAAAAGAGGACTTACATTTCCCATTTAAAATTACTCAGTTATGAAGAAAGGAGCAAGATGGAGATAAACTTTCAAGGAACAAAACCAAAATTTTAAAAATATGTTTTAAAATAAATATTTTCTAAAACTTTTGGCTCCTTAAAACTAGGAGTTTGCTATTTTTGCCACCTGGTTTCTAAACTACCTTTGTTTTATTCTATCAAAAAGATGTTTGAACATGTTTGGTTTTTTTTTTTTTTTCTGTCTGCTGCTTATCCTGCTTTTTATCAATGTTAGAGACTGTGGAATTAGTAAAAAAAGCTTCAGTGTTCTTTCGTGAAGGAAGATATGGTACAGCACAGCAGAGTGGAGTGGCTGGCTAAGAGCCAGCTTGTTTTCAATCATCTTCTAAAGAAATACATTGCAGTTTTAGATGGTTACTGACATTTTCATATGGAAGCATGTTTTGATTAGAGTATTTCTTTGCTTTTCAAGTATAAATTGGGAAGGTTTTGAGTGGTTTCAGCAGCAGGATCTGGCTTGAATAGAGTCTCAAAATATGGCACTGGAGTGTGCTAAAACAGAAAAAGCACTCCTGGTGAAATGTCAACTGAGAATACATTTTAGGAGAAGACGAGCCTGTGGAAGTGAAGTCTTCCAAGGTGCCTTGTGCCTTGCCCTTACTCTTTTGCAGCATCTGGGATTCAAGATCCATAGCATGGCATGGAAACCCTAGTCTTTGGACACGTCTCCAGGTTGTATCTGAAGCTGTGCTGGCAGGCAGGGAGAGACCATTCTGGCTCAGGATATTACTGACCCCTGTTTAAGTCATCAGGAATGGCTTTCCTGAGCAACCTCTTGCAGGCTTTTTAACCACACTGTCTCTCACTCTTAGTTGTCTGCTTAATGGCATGTTGCTTACCATCTTCAGTATTGTGCTTGAGATTCATATATAAAATTCCATGTAAAAGCTAGGTAGCACTAATCTATAGTGGCAGCTTGTTAAGATATGGTTTCAGTGATGCATTTGTAACCACTCTAACATAAGATAAATGTGACAAGTGCTAATTCCAAACACCCACAATACTGAAACTGAGAACAGCTTAGCTAAAGCACTTTGAATTTCCTAAGGACATCTGAGGTCTATGGTTACAACATCTCAGTCAGTTTTTACCTGAGCATCTCAGGTTGCTTTTACCTGAAAAATGAAAACTTTACATTAAAGATTCAAGATTAAATGAAAAATGCTTATTTCAAAAGAGATTAGGGCAGAAATGCTATGCATATGTTTGAAATCTGTAAACATTTCTTATTCTCCAGACAAAGTGAAGGAAATTGTAGGGTAAGAATAGGTTGTTCTCCCCATGGGAAAAGAAAATAAGCATCAAGACCTATGCATTAGCACAACTTCATTTGTGAGCGTCCCTTTTAATGAGATTTTCCTGAGTCTGTGTCATGGACACAAGAGATCCTAATGTGAAGAGGAAGCCAATCTGAAGGAGGAAAACTGTTCTTCAGACAACATGTTATCAGAATTATGTCTTTTTTTGGTTTGGGCGGGAAGTTCTGTACACAATAGTGCTAAAAGATGGCCAGCATCAGTGTCCATTGAAAGCAATGACAATTGCAGGGATTTGGAAATTTTCATTTAAAAATGAGAGAGACAGAAAAAGCAAAATTGCATCATTTTCAAATTACTTTTGCCTATGGGATTTCCATGTGGAAGATGTTAAAATAATGAAAACCCTCATGTCAAATTAGAAGAAAGTGCAAGATGTCAACAACAACCTGAGGAATCACTGAACAAACAAATAGCTTGCTAGTAGTAGTGACTCCAAGAAGATGAAAGGCCCTTGTGTGACAGACAGTAAAAAGTGCTTGGGGTGGTGGTAATATTGTGCAGCTGCAGAACAAGCATGGGATGGTGACAAAGAGAAAGACAAAAGGTGTGTAAGCAGTCTGCAAACCATGAGACAGGGTCTCAGCCATACTATGTTGAATTTGGAGGTTTAAACCATGGCTTGTGTATAACTGTTGTAAAGTAGTACAGAGAAAGCTCTTTCACACAGCAAAAGAAGGAAGCTTATAATGGGGATGTGTATGTTTTATCATGTGGTGCTCATTTGGAACAGTGGAACTGTGAAGAAAGAGGGATTTCTTTCCCATCATAAATCTCATACACTGATATTTTTCATCTCCCAGCAAGAACAATGTAAGAAGCTTCACTAAAAGGACAGTGATTATGGTATCTTTTCCATTGTTCTTTCTCAGTTATTATATTGTGAGGTATTTTTCCAGAAACTATTTTTCTCTGTAGATATTTAGACATACTAAAAGTTTCTGGGTTCCAGATCACAAACAATTAAAAGTTGTCTATGTAGACAATAACTGCAAAGCAGCAGGGAGAGAGATAATGAACCTTTATCTTATTTGACAAAATTTCACTTAGCCTTGAAATAGATTATTTATCTCTCTCTTTCTGTGTCTTTTCCTCTTTTTTTTTTTTTTTTTTTTTTTTTTTTCTTTTTTTTTTTTTCTTTTTTTTCCCTCCAGCTCTTAACCCCTGAAAATATCCTAAAAATGATGGGGTTTTTTATTAGAGAAAAAAAAATTTCCTTTGCTTTTTTATTTTTCTTACTTCTGAAGTATGTGATGCAGTTATTCTGTATACTTGGAGCAATTTTCCCTGACACTCCAGCTACATCTTCCTTTGGGTTTTGTTCCTTTATGTGAGATATGGTTCCCTTATTGAAGTTATAATGAGCTTATCTTCATGAATCAATAGAGATCAGCCATGCTAAACTCTCCGCATTAAAGTTCACCCAAGAGTGACACTATTCAGTGTAACCCAATGTTTAGATGAAATATCTCCTTATTATACAAACCGAGTGCAATAATAAGTATGTAAAAGTGACAGATCTACTAGTATAATTTACTTATTTTTATCATAGAGTCATAGAATATCTTAAGTTGGAAGGGTCCTTAAAGATCATCTAGTTCCAAATCCCCTTTCATGGGTACAGACACCTTCCACCAGACCGGGTTGTTCGAAGCTCCATCCAGTCTGGCCTTAAACATTTCCAGGGATGAGACATCCACTTCTTTTGGCAACTTGTTCCAGTGCGTCACCATCCTTACAGTAAAGAATTTGTTCCTAATATCTGATCTAAACCTACTCGCTTTCAGTGTGAAGCCATTCCTCTTTGTCCTGTTACACTGTACGCTCTTAAAAAAAGCCTGGCTTTCTTGGTACTGGAAGGCCACAATTAAGTCACACTGAAGTCTTCTTTTCTCCAGGCTGAACAATCCCATTTGTCTCAGCCTTTTCTCACAGGAGAGGTGTTCCATCCATCTAATCATCTTGGTGGCCTCCTCTGCACTCATTCCAGTAGGTCCATGTCATTCCTTTGCTGGGGATCCCAAAGCTGGATGCAGCACTTCAGGTGGTGGGTAGTGTGGCTGTAATGTTAGCGTTAGAGATAGGTGGTATGGTGATTGGCTCTCACAGATGAGGAATGAATATTATGTGTGTTAAATAAGCTTTGCTTAATAAGGTTTAAAGTTCTTTTGGTGTGTGACTCTGTTGCAGGTTTCTTTTGGACCCCTTTTTGTCCCCCCTTTAATCCTCTCTTCTCCCCTCTGTATTGTTGTCACCAGACAACCCTGGTGGTCAAGGTTGTCAGACACATGTGGGGAGGGCATGTATGTGCCCCTTGCCAGAGGCAGCTGGGAATGGGGGAAGCTTGTCACTGGAGGTCTTGGCATGACAACACCTCACCTCCAATCAAGTTGCAAGAAGGTCTCCACCAATGGACGGCAAAGCAGAGTCAACTGGCAGACTTTGGGATGGGCCAGGGATATATAAGGAAAATGTCTGTATATGTATGACTGTTTATGAATATGTATTTGGCTGATGCCACAACAGGAGCTACCATTTTGTGGAAGAGCTTCTGGAGGCCAGCCATGCTTCCAACCGCTGTCTCTCTTGCTTTGTGAATTTTTTATTTGTTCTCAATAAAACTTTCATAACTCATTCCCACTTGGAGTCTGAGCCATATATAACAGTCAGGCAGTGAAAGCTAATCTGACTGCAGCCCTGTTTGCTGACAAAAAGTTATTTAACTGTAGTCCTTGAATTTCTGTGCACAAGTATGCCTGTCTGTGTGCAGGAAAAGTGATATAGCTGTAAACCCATGGCCAACATGGTTTCTAAGTGAGAGAGAGGGAGGGAAGCTCTGGGGCAGTCAGTTCCTCAGGCTGCATGGAAAGAGGAGTACTGATGAGTCATGTCTAGGCAAGGATGAAATGTGTGTATCTCCCTCCTCAAACATGGATTTATTTTTATTGTTTGAGGCTTTGCAATAATCTTGATCTCTCTCCTTTTGGCATGGCTTGTACCTCTGAGTAATGCCCATCACAGACATATGATCATAAACACCAAAATTATCTTATGACTGAATCTAGTTAGCCCTGAATCTTCTCATCTTCCCACTCATATCCACCACTGGATGTAAATCAGCTTAGTGCCAGCTGGCAGCTGTCTTGTCCCCTCTTAGATGCACAATGTACAGCAGCAGTGGAGCAGCATAATTCTTCTCTTTTGCAGAAAAAAACCTGGGACCAGAGTATGTAAATGCGTGTCTCTGCCTCATAGCAAGGTGATCCCATGCATGAGGTGACTGCTGCCAAAAACGCCCCTTCTCAAGTTTAGTTTGATTGCATCAGATTTTTGTTAGTAGCTGTGGAAAGTCTTGAGGAAGAGTGCCCTCTTTGTCCCAAGGGGGAATCAGCAGTACAGCCAGATGAGCTAGATATTTCATTCTTCTGAGAGCTGAGCTATGCAAATTATCTGCAACAACCCTTGGTTGTGATGGTGCTACTGGCAGATCCAGTGCTAGCTGCCTGAGCTGCAGCTGGTGCTGCTACTGGCCTTCCTTGAGCCAACTTGCCAAAATCTGCCTCTGCATTTGCACTCAGGGTGACAGGTTGACAGGTCAACAGGTCTCAGCACCCTTGCATAAGGCACCTACTCATGTCTTAGCTCCCTTCACCATTCAGGCAGCCTTTAGAAGGAAGTAAAGAATATGCCAAGGGTGTGGTCTGACCACTAGTTAAAATTCTAATGTTGAGAACACCAAATGGACCCATGGGTGAATACAGGAAAATAATTTGCACAGAAAATACTCTTCCATTATGTTCCTTATGTTATGATAATAATTTGTCTACCTCAGACATAAGACGGTAAAACTGGTCCAAAAGTCAAAATTCTAGCTTTCTGAAACAAGAACTAGATATTCCAAACTTTCTTACAGAAAAGAAAAGTATCTTCAGGCTGGGGATTAGGCCTTTTCTTTTTTTCTTTTTCTCAGGGTATTTTTCTTCCCATTTGCTGCCCTGGAGATGATGAATGGACAGTATTTAGAGATAAAAAACATGACTGGGCATCTTCAAATTCCACTGAGATGGTCCTGGTGGTGGAGGGGGGAAGGGGTATGGTTGTGGCAGTCTCTTAGCTGGGGAGTGAGCTCTCTGGCTGGGGGATTTCTCTTGGGAAGTGCAGCAATACCATGAGATGTTGGGGTCTATCCAAGACTTGGCTGGGGGTCAGGCGCTAGGCTTAGCACTTTCTCCTCTCCACAATCAGAGGGGAGAGCAGCCATGTGTGCTGTGGGAAGCGGGTGCCTGTCCTTCCCTTGACAGGGCTGAGTTGTGGTTTGATTCTGGGGTCTGTCTATTTCTTTTTTCTGTTTCTACTGGCTGCCGACATCAAGTGCTACTCGATTGGACCTGCCTGCCTTCACCATTGCTGCCAGTTGCCAGTGAGTGATGCCAAGGTCCATTGCTGCCCAATTAGACCTGCCTGCCCCTGCTGTTTCCTGCCACTGCTCTGGGGTCTTTTGCTACACTTAGCTCAACTTCTCCCCACGACTGGCCCCTGCAGTTTCCTGCCAAAGAAGAGCTGCACTGAGGTTTTCACTACTCTTCAGTTTGACCCATCCCCAGGGGTCCATCTGACTGCTGTTCCTGCTGCTGTTGCCGGGGTTATTGCTACACTTTGATTTGCTGCCCCTGGGCCTGTTTGCCTCTGCTGTTCCAACCCATTGCTCCAAAGTTCCTGCTACAGTCCAGCTCGTCACCCAGAACGGCACTGAGACCGGCTGCTCCCCGTGAGTTTCACAAGTGAAGCCATCTCCCCTCGCCTGAGCTGCCATCACCGCGTGAGGGAGCCGCGCCACAGCGCCCCCTGCAGGCGCGGGGAATCACCGCCCCTGCCCTGCCCTGCCCTGCCCTGCCCACGGGCAGCCACCAGCACCCCCTGCCGGCTGTGGCCAGAACCGCCCCAATCAGGAAAGCGCTGGAAGAGCGGGAAGAGACTTCAGTGGGATTTCTGCTCTTTAGTTGTGTTGGCACGGTCGTAGTGTGTTTGCCTGGCTATGCATACACACACTAGTAAAGAACTGGTATTCGCTTTCCCACATCTTTTTCCGAAAGGCCCTCATTTCAAAGTTTTAATGATTTGGAGGAAAAGAGGTCATATTTTTCCATCTCTGAAAGGAAGATTTTGGTCAGTAGATTCAGACAGAATTCAAGGGGTCTTAAGGCTGGGAGGTCCATTCTCCAGTTCTTTGGGTAGATACTGAGAAGAATTCAGAAATGGCTATCAGTTTTAATAAGTGGCAAGAAAAATTTTAGGTCTTTGGCTATTTCATGGAGCAGAAAATTATTCTGGAAATTTCTGAACTAGACCTACCATGCAGTCTTTATTCAGAAAATATCCCAAACAGTGCAGATACTCATGAAAAATAATGTACTTGAATATGATGAATACTCAACATAAAGATATATGGCATGTTACATTTTTTAAGACAAGATTTAGGCCTGTCCCTGATATGCAAATTATGAGCAGGATTAGAGTTAGAATTAAAATTAATTACACTTATTTTAAGCGGTGATAACGCACCCTTGGGGATGGTAATGTCAGAGAATTAAACCTCACTTCTTATCTGAGCTTTTTTGCTATCCTTATTTATACTTCTTCACTTCAGTTGTAGTACTAGAAAATAACTCATGTGGTGAGGTATGGCCTTTGTGTTTGGTTGTAGCACAGGGTGATCAGTTTTACAGGATGCCATGTAGAAATACCAAGCCAATACAATGTCAGCCAGCTACTAGAGATGGGGAAAAGGCTAAGGCTTGTAATCCTTTCTTTGCCTCAGTCTGTAATAGTTAGGGTACCCAAGCCCCCAAGCTGGAAGACAGGGATAGTGAGCAAAAGGCCACATAGTCCAGAAGAAAATGGTCAGCAACCTTCTTGCCCAGTACATACTCCCAAATCTATGGAGCCAGAATAGATTCACATGAGGGTACTAAGGGAGCTGGTGAAAGCGCTCACTGAGTCCTGCTCATGTGGATGTGTCTACATGGACTTCAGTAAAGTCGTTGATACAGTTTCCTGCAGTACTGTCCTGGAGAAACAGGCTTCTCATGGCTTAGATCAGTGCACTCTTCCCTGAGTTAAAAACCCCCTGGCCCAGAGAGGATTGGTGAATGGTGCCATCCTGTTGGTGGCCAGTCACCAGTGGGGTTTCCAAGAGCTCAGTGTTGGGGCCAGTTCTATTTAACATCTTTATCAACAACCTGGATGAGTCCCCCTTCAGTCAGCTTGCAGATGACACAAAGTTGTGTGGGAGTGTTGATCTGCTGTAGTGTAGGAAGGCCCTGGAGAGGGATCTGGACTGAGGCTGAGAACAGTATGAGGTTCAACAAGGCAAGTGGGGGGTCTTGGACTTCAGTCACAACAACCCCAGGCAGCCCTACAGACTTGGGGCAGAGTGGCTGAAAAGCTGCCAGGGGAAAAGGACCTGGGGGTGGTCGTTGACAGCAGTTGAACATGATCCAGTGTGTGCCCATGTGGCCAAAAATGTCAGTAGCCATCCTGGTTTGTCTTAAGAATTATGTGGCTAAAAGGACTAGGGAAGGGTTTGTTACTCTGTACTCAGCACTGGTGAGGTCACACCTTGAATCCTGTGTCCAGTTAAGAGTCTCTCATGACAAGAAAGACATTGAGGTGGTGAAGTGTGTTCAGAGCAGAACAACTGAGCTGGTGAAGGGTCTGGAGCACAAGCCCTATGAGGAGTGGCTGAGGGATCTGGGATTGTTTAGTCTGGAGAAAAGGAGACGGACATGAGAGCTTATCACTCTCTAAAACTACCTAAGAGGGTGTAGTGAGGTGGTGGCTGGTCTCTTCTCTCAAGTAGGTAGGAAGCAACTAGAGATGATGGAGCCAAGTTGCCCCAGGGACATTTTAAACTGGATATCAGGAAAAGTTCCTTCACAGAAAGGGTTGTCAAGCAATAGAACAGGCTGTCCAGGTAGGTGGCTGAGTTACCATCCCTGGAGGTATTTAAAAGACTTACAGACATGGTGCTTAGGAGCATGGTATAGTGGTGGACTTGGTAGTGCTGGCATAATAGTTGAACATGGCGATCTTAAAGGTTTTTCTAACCTGAAGAATTCTATGTTGTATATATGTACTGGTGGATATTTCTGAGCAACACAAGAAGGGGCTTGGTGTACTGCTGAATCATCTGAAGCACCAAGAATGAATTATAACATTGAAATTATATTTACCAGTTGCTGAAGGCATTCTGAGGAAAGACAATATTTATAGATAGTTGATCATACAACCATGAAAGCTAGAGACAGAAAAAGTAGTAAGAATATTCCTACTGCTATAGAATTATCTTTTTCCTTTGGCAGATGTGGCTGACTAGCCCCTCTTTTCCCAAAACCTAATAAGCCTTTCATTCAGCTAGCATGCGAGAACTAAACCAAGTAATAAAAATATACATTTGAGATCAGTTTTTAGAACTAAATTAAGTTTCTCTACCTTACCATACACAAGTACACTTACAATTTATATTGTGGTGCATTGTCTCTGAATTACATGATTCTGTAGTTCTGTAATATAGTAATTTTTATTGTAAATGGTCATTGAATTTGTAATCTGGTGGATTCTTAGGTAATGGGCTATAGGTATCTGAGATGACAGCTTTCTTTAGTTAGGGCTACCAGTATTTGTTGTTTTACTGAATTTCATATCAGTTAAATTAGGAGAATGAAGTAGATGAAGAGACAATATTCATTATGGATTAAAAAGCCCACACAAAGCCAAGAGTGAATCTGAGTGATGCTGGTATCGTTTTGCTGGATGGAAAAGAAGCCTTAAGAGTGATTGAGACAAAAAGAACAGTCAGACATCTAATGCATTCATTCACACTTGCTGATATTTGTTGTTAAATCCTATAAAGGACGTCAGGTGTCATTTTGCTGGAGGCACAGACCTGTCTGAGTATATTTAAATTTTGAGGATCAGATTTTAGATTTTTTTTCAGTGACTAAAATGTGAATGATTTTGTACCTGGAGCTGTAATTTTTAATGAGTAGGAGGAACAAGAAATTTGTATGTGTTGCTGATGTTGCAAGAATAGCTGTTTTTAAAAATTCACAACTCTATATATTCTCCATTTACACACACGATTATTTAAACGGCCAACAAATAATGACAACCATGAAACCATAGTCAAGTACATAGTGATACAGAAGAAAGCAAAATAGTAACCTTCATCCTCCTACAAACAATGCAACTGTAATACTTATTGTGACTAGATATTTAATACTGCAAATGAATATTTCTGTCCTGGCAGATGTTTTTGATTGCACACCTTTCTAGTCACCACCAGTGAACTAACATCTTGGATAGGCAGAAGATCAAAGATCTCTCACTAAAGGCTAACACCTGAAATCCTGTTTTGACAAGGTGTTGTGATGCCATGTTCTGTCCAATCCCTCTTTCCTGTCTCTCATCCCAGGAGACCTCTCAGCTGTGCAAGCCGTTGTAGTGTATTGGAACCAGAGAAGTTTCTGCAGGTTACATAGATTATCTGTTAGGCCTGTTTTATGCTATTCTCTCTTGCATTTTATGATATTCTCTCTTGCATTCCCTCACTTTTTTTATGCCCTAGAAGGACTCTGTTAGTATTTCTATTTGCATTCAGGTGAGAGGAACTGTTGGTGTGCTTCTTGCAGTTTAACTTTCAGTAATGGAGTATACACGCATGAGAACTTAAGACCCATTTAAATTGTAGTAAAAAAAAAAAAGTATTAATTAAATCTTTAAAGATTTCTATTACTAGTTTTCTTTTCTTTTGAGGATAAGCAGAAATGGTCCATTGTGTAGGGCAAAAGCAAATTTAATTTTGTAAGTGGAGCTTCAGAATTTTTTTTAAATAACAGGGTTGTTGTACTTCTCTGCCTGGTGAAATTCATTATCTTTCCCAAAAAAGAATGAGAGAGAGCTAATCACATTAGATAGGAAGGTATGATAGCTTAAGCCAAAACCCTTTTTGCACTGAGAACTATGAATAACGTGGCAGCATTACCTACAGGTGATCCTGTCATTTCTTATAATCTTCTGCTTCCCACTAACAGATATAAGAGACAATGCTGGTTTTAGTGCCTTGTGAATCTAAGTTTGTCTTCTGACTTACAATATAACATCTTAGGGGTGAAAAAAAAAAGTGATTGTTTTGGGATTTGATGTCTAGTGGACCTAGGAAGGCAAATAAGAGTATCTGCTAAACCAGATTCTCAAATCCTTCAGCAGAGGGCTTTTAACAGGCCTTTACTGCTCATTCAGCATTGAATAATCCTGTTTTTCCACCCACTTGGATGTTTATCACTCCATATAGCAGTAGACTTTGCAGAAACATTATATATGCTGAACAATGCCTTGTGATACCACAGTAGCTGTAGAGAAGGAGAAAATGAGGTCTTTAAACTTGAAGGTGAGGTATTGCATGCTTTTTCTCTTCTCCATAAACTTGGCTATTTAACAGATGCACATCCTATCTAGCAAACATGAATCAGACATACTTGGCCTGAGGAACAGCAAGGGTGGTCACAAAAAAAAATGTGCTTGCATCTGTGTATCTCATTCTTTGCAGAGGACTTTCTTAAGCACAAGAAAGCATCAAACCTTGAGAATGTTGTCCAACTGAGCAGTGAACTGATTGTGTGAACATGCTTAGTACCCCTGTGATTTGAGGCAGATGGAGGACTCATCACTTTAGCATTTTTCAGGATGGCTTGTAAATTTCTTCTGGCAATTGCTCAAGTGAACGCATCTTAAAAATTGGGCATTTATGTCACTTAAGAGATTTTAAGAAAGTCTACCAACATGGTGATAATCAGCAGGAGCTGTGCTGTCATTCAGATCTGTGCCATGCAAACCACCTTCCCCAGGGACAGTCTGTTCTAAAGAGGCACATCAGAAACCTGTTGATAAAAAGAGCACTGAACTTTCTTATGGTACAAATGGTTAATGGTTATTTAATATCAATTATACTATGCCAGATCAACTAGGAGAATTTGGACTGAGAGAAAGACTGTGTTTTATGTAAGGGGACTTTTTGCTATGACACATTACAGGAGTTGCTGTAGAAGGGTGAAGAGGACTCTTCTTTCTCACTTTTGCTGTGAAGAACATCCTACATTTTATACGACCAGATTTGCGTAGTACAGAGGTGAAATATGTTATCGCTTTTTTCTGGGTTATCGTTGCCAGAAAGTGAGATGACTCACAAACTGAAACTATTTTTGCCAAAAGAGTCAGCTGAATATGTGAAGTTGTTCATTCTAATCCCTTTTCAGAAACTTGATAGATGGACAGTAATGCACTGGCAGGAATCCTTGGTAATTAGTATAAAGAAATGAAACCCTCTACTTTATTCTGTAATGTTAGGACTTGCAATATTTCATGCTTTACAATATTTAGAGTGATTGCCTAAATACAGTATCTACCGTATAAGTTATTCCCAATATCGAAACTGTAACTCTTGGCAAAATCTGAAATGTAAAAGTTCGTATCTTTTTAAAGCAAGAAGGAACAGTTAGACCATATATCTTAATAGGCACCAAATGAGACACTGGTGTTCTCAGCTTTTTCTATACAGTTTATTTTATCCTTAAATATCCTAGAAGTTTAGAAGGGCAAGAAGATAAATGATCATGAATTGATGTTTTTCATAAAAGCAGCACAGCAATCATTTGCTTGAAGGGATACTGCTTTAAAGCCTGTCTGTAACTGTAAGTGGATGTGAATTTATGTTGACTGTAAATAAATTTTGCCAGAATAATGACCTACTGAGACAGTTTTATATTATTCTGTAAATTACTGTACATGTAAGTTGTCTGATACAGCAGCTAAAACAGGTTCAACACCAAATCACATCCTTAAGAAATTTCTAAATATATTAATATTTAAATTACTAGAAGTCTACTGTTGTTTTTATTTCTTTTCTGTAGGAACATATTTATGTTGGTTACACTTGTCTAATTGTCATGCAAATCTAGGAAGATAAGTTTCAAATGGAGACATGACAGAATAGAAGTTAGATATATTGCGCAGTGGTGTACAGAGATGACAGTGGAATTTTTTGCTTCTCTATAAAAAAAAATTATCTGTCCCAAGTGATGTGATAATGTTTGCTGCAGAAAGTATCTTCTGCTGCAAGAACTAATCAAAATTTCTGTTTTCCCCAACTTAAAATGAATCTAGTTTCAGTGTCATTATTATGTGTTAGGTTACTAGTTAATACCAGCTCTCAATCCCCTACACTCCTTCCTGTTTTAAAATCTACTGGAGTGAGATCAGACTGTGCTTTCTGCAAACATTTTGCTTTCGTTGGTCCTGCTATATTTACTAGAAAACTAAAACCCTCACTTTAATTCTGGCAGTTGGTTGATTCTGACCTTACGTTACAGTACCTGATAATTTCACTAGTAAATATGATTACCATGTAATGGGAAGATGAGAATCCGTCCATGTCTTATATTGCTCTCGAGAAGACAAGGTGCCGAGTAAACTCCTACAACAAACCTTTGTTCTCAGAAGTATTATAGTGCTCTGAGTGGACAACCTATGCAATGCAGGGTATGCTCTGGAATTTATGAATGGCAATGTAAGTTAGGGTATAAGAGACTCTGGTCCTTTTCCAGGTGTCTTGATAGATAGGCAAAATATAGATATTTTTTCCTCCACACCATAAACTGCAAACCCAGCTGCATAATATACACAATCAAATGCCAAGGACCTAATAAGATTTTGCTTTCCAGAAATATAAATAATTTAATCAGATTAATGACATTGTTCTACCTGAGGGATTCTATAATTAGTAGATTATTGAAGCAGCACACAAGTTATCTACCATTAGCACCTGGAGGAATTCCTGTTGTCTTAAAAAATGGAATCAAATTATATGAATATTCCTGTCATCCAATCTGTAAAGATAATAAGCCTCTGGCATTTTGTAAGCTATATAAATCCATGGATTTCACATTAAATATTTAAAGCACAGGAGGTGTTATTTGTTAGAATACTGATAAAAATAGTTCAGCCATTACAGCTGCATTTCCCATTTGGTAAATCCCTCTTTGTTTGATTTGCTTTCAAGCCTTTTTAATTTGCTGGGGGTTTTTGGGTTTTGGGTTTGGTGGTTTTGTTTTTGTGTTGGTTTTTTTTTTTTTTTAAATTTTATTTTATTGTTATTTGGAGGTGTGTTCTGGACTTTGTATGATAACTCAAAATATTTTTTCAGACATTTTACCCTTTTGATAGAGAGAGAGCACATTCAAACCAGGGCTATAAACACATGTGAAGCAGGAAGATTTTTTCTGAATACCAAAGAAATACTGCTTGAAATACATTGAAAAGAGTGCCTTTCTTCTGAATATATTTACAAAGCAGGAGTTTATTCTTTGATGTGTGCTCCATTCTAAGAATTTGTTTGGGATAATACTGAAGATGGAACTCATCAAGGTCAAATATACATTTACATATCATAATGAGGGTGTAAAAGAATTCTTGAATAATAGAGGCAATGGGGGAGATGGTTGGTGTCCTAACAGACATCAGAAATTAACAGAGGATTTTAAAAATGATAAAAATATGATGACTATTTGTCTGAAAGTGACCTTTTAACAGTTTCAGTCATCTGGCAATTTAAAGTGAAAAACTTTGTTGATAAAAGTCTCTCTGTTTTTAATGGATTGCCATGTCAGGCTGGAGCTGCAGTCAGGATAACTGATGACCTTTGACGTCCTTAGAATAAAGTATGATTTGTGTGCAAGAGATGATAATGCAGTTAAAAAGATTTATGTAATAGTTCTTCAAATGCTCAAGGAATTAACACAGGGTCATAAATTAGCAGGATTTACAAGTAAGAAATTACTTTCCTGGGAGAGCCCTTTTCATCCCATATGGTTTTGCCTACAGGCACTTGCTGATGTTTAAATGAAGAGATACCTGATGAACCCCCCAGGCAGCTGTGGAATTACAGGGACACCTGTGTTGTTAACAATCCATCCACGTTTAATAGCAGCCAGATACTTCCCCTGTAGAGAAGTGAGCTTCTACTTGTAGGACATGTGTCATAACCTTGTCACAAAGTATTTTTAGACCTCAGGCTAAAGGACAAGCTAAAAGCTACTTTTACCCTTTTTCACTTCATGGGTGGCCTAAGTAAATCCTTTCTAGATTTTCTAAAGTGTATTAGCACTCCACAGGACTTGTCCCTATCAACGCATAGACATTTCTTTAGCCCACAAAAAATCCCATACAAAATTTTAACAGTGCTGTTCAGGAGATGCTTGACACCTATGTAACAAATGCTTGATCATTTTTGGTATTACCACTACTGTTAGTAGCTATTTTTCAGTGTTTAACAAGAAAGATATAGATCTTCAAGGACAAGAAAGAAAAGGGCTTCAGTAATGGTATCTGAGCTGTATTGGTACTTTCGGGAGAAGAATTACACCCATCTCCTCACCACAGTCTTAGCAAAGAAAAAAAAAAAGAAAAATTAAAGAAGGGTGTGTCTTTCCCTTCTGGCCCTCACCCCCCACATTTTAGCTGGAAACCACTCTGCAATCATTTCACAGCTTCTTTCACTGAGGAAATTTGTCTTAGAGAATGCACTGATTTTCTAGTGAGCACAGCCACATGAAAGCCTAAGGCTTTAAATGTTCTGAAGTCTGAGAATTATGTTTTGTGTTTTTTAGCAGACAAGAGATACAGCCATTATTTGAGAGGTCTAGATTGATATTCTCTATTAACTGCATTTACTAACATACTTCAAAACATGTATCATTCTACCTTTTTTTCTTTATTCTGCCTATTTAAGAATAATATTGTGCATGACCCTACCTCTCACCCTCCTGCCTAAAGAGCACTACAGAAACTACTATAATCTCTCAACCAAACTTAATTCACCTTTTCATGCATTTACAAATTATTTGTAAAAAAAAAAAAAAAAAAAAAAAAAAAAAAAAAAAAAAAGTGAAAAAATCACCTTTTGCTTTCATAAGCTATAATTTACTTCTCCTGGGTCAGCAGGATGTCTAATGCAAATGTGGAAGAGTGTGAAGACCATGAATCCTGATGGTTTTGGATGCTGATAATATACAACTTATTTCTTGCTACAAAGCCTGAAATTTTGCATCTGGAAAAAAAAAAATTGAGGGCTAATTTAAAGGAATATATGTATCTCATTAAAACTTATTTCAAACCTGATACAGAGAGGATGAAGTTTGGGGAATGCCAGGTATTTAATCAGGACAAATTAGACTACACCATTTTATCAATGCTTCTCATTGCAATTAAATAAGCTTTGGAGGCATCAGTGAAATGGGCTCTGATTATCTGTCTTAGTTCATTCCTACACCAATTGGGCTTATTTTCATACTGGTTAAATAAACCACTCTTGTTACCTCTACAGCTTTCATGCAATTACTGGTTTTCTTTTCTTCCAGTTAGCCAAAGATTGTGATAAGGTATTTCACACTGTTCTCCTACTCTGATTTCTAAAACTTCTAATCCTCATTTAAGACTTTTCAGACTTTATAGGAGAAAGTCAGTTAATTACTATGCTGTGGCTATTTGTTTGTATCTGCACACAAGGATGTATTTTTATATTCCCTTTTTTCCTAAATTTTGTCTGAGCAAGTATGACAGTCTGATTATTGAAAAAGAGACCAGATTGCCACCTGGCCTTTTTGGAATATCTGTTTTTGGAGCAACAAATTTGTTGAGAAAACTATCCTCAAAAGTAGTTGTAACTTCAGGTACAAAATCAGGCTCCAATCTCCAGTCGTCTAGGCATCCCATTTCCTGTCAGTAGCAGCTGCTCTCACTCACCCTGACGAAGATACACGGATACAGCACCACGTGCATGTGATGTGTGTAATGTTGTAACTATGTTATCAAGCTGATTCAGGGCTGGGGGGGCAAGTAAACTGTGATGCCACTTTCAGACATTAGTTTGTACCCCATCACTTAGCTGTGATGCAATAGTTTGCAATTTATTTGAGTCTGGACTGCTGGCTTTGGCCTGGGCTCAGTGCTAGCTGGAGTCTGTTAGAAATTATTGGGGGAGAGAGGGCTGATGCTTCTCAGCAGCACAGTCACATGTGTGGCCATCCCATGTAGTTTGTTGCTGGGCATAGAAGTGGTGTCTGTATTTTCTCTTCAGCTGTTGAACAGTTGAAGCCTGTTGTTGATCCAAGTCCCTGGCATCTGTTCCTGACCTTTGACTTGTATCTTGGCTCTGGCTCACAACCCTTGGATCATATCCTGGCTCTGGGTCCTGTCTCTTGGCAGCTTGTTTGGTTCCTGTCTTTGGCTTCAGCCTTGGCTTTTATTCCGGCCCTGGCTCAAGACCCTTGGCTGTTAGGTGAGTTCCAGGATTTCAGTGTTTATCCTTGTTCCAGGCTTCAGTCTGAATTGGCTATGCCCTTGTCACCTGCAATGAATGGTCTGCAAACATTTAGTAACACTGGGATTGTGTACAAGAGAAGAAAATGTAATTGTTGAGGAAATTTGTCTCTGGATATCCACACTGCATTGTCTGTCCCTGATATTCACCAGAATGAGGTCTTGCAAGGAAAGAGATGCTCTTCTTATTTAAGTTGAAAATTGACAAATATTTTTCCCTTGTTCTTTGAAGCGTGTCAACACACCCAGTCTAAATGCTGGTTTACATATATAGGAAAGGTTCATGTATATAGAGAAGCTGGAAATGAGTACTTTTGGTGTCCTGGAGTATATACTTGGACTGTAAGCATTTTCTAAAAAGCAGACATACTGTAAAAAGAAACATCCAACCAACCAAAAAAAAAAAAAAAAAAACCAACCCAAAAAAAACCAAAACAAAAAACCACCAAAATAATTTAAAAACCACCAAAAACATAGAAACGATTCTGTAAGATTCACTCTTGAATTGTCCAAGCTTTGGTTTTTTGATCCAGAAGACAGTAAGAGAAACAGTGAAGAGGACGTTTTTGATAGAGAGGACAACTTCTGTATCTCAAAAATTTTTTTAAAAAAAATTTTTTGTTAGTGAGATGTGAGATTTCACCTTAGAAGACTAGATCATGTGGACCTGGATCTTAATCTGACCTGAGTCTGAACAAATGATAAGCTATGATAAAATGCTGGTCTTCAGGGAATAGACTTGCAAACTAATGTGTTGCCAGCCAGGAGTCAAGGACATGCAATAGCAAATAACAAATGCTTAAGGAAAATGGACAATACTGACAAATAGCTACGTACTGGAGTTTTTTCAGTGCCTGTCTGCAGAGTAAGTTCTGATTTTGATTTCTATTTGTATATCAGCATGACTTCACATTCTGAGGTCACCCAAATCAGGAATAGCCTAATCAAACTGTCATCTTCCAGACCACTCTAGATCTCATTTTCAAATGTACAATACACAGCACAGCTGATAGTTATGTTGGAGATTTTTCTCGAAAGACCAAAACAAACAATCAAAATTAGAACACCACAACCCCAACCAAAATGCATAGGCTGATAAGGTTGTGGATGAAACAGTAGAAAGAAGGAGAGGAAAGGAAGAATTTGGTGAGTGGGAGATATGAGAGAGGCTATAACTTCCTGAGAGCGTACTAAGCTTGGCAAATCTTTCAGGAGGGCAGCAGACAAAGGGTATGGGAGATGGAAGATAGCACAAGAATGATCTGGAGGGTTAAAACAACAGGAGACACTAGGCTTGCATGTAGACATTAGAAAGAAGACAGTTTTCTCACAGGAAGAAATTAGTGCATGGATTTAATTACTGTTCAGGACGGCACTGAGAGTTTGAGTTGTGTTAGATAGAAAAATTGGTGGAAAAGGTGGCTGATTTGTAGGATAGAGGTTACTTCTTCCCATGCCAAAAATTAATTCTGTTAAGCTCAAACCCCTCTGGACTATGGAAACTTTATTTGCTTTTCCTTGTCTGCAACTGGAGCCTGTTTTAACAGGAGTTACTATTAAACACTTGAACCTAGACTGATTGTGTTTGTTTTCTCTGTCATTCCTATCATACTTATTGACCACATCAACAAGCAAGCTGCTTTCAAGTCTGATTTTTGTAACAGTACTCCCTCCTAATATAACATTTTCCTACCTTTTACTGTACCTATTCTTTTTGCTCATTTCCAGCATCTTGTCCCTGTAGATTTTCCTGTAATTCTCCAACCTCTTAGTAACAGGATTTGTTGTCCTATGATGAATGTCTTGTTGGCTTAAGTCTTCTTTACTGGATTTTTTAAAGAGTGATAGCCTTGTATCAGTCTACTAAGCAGAACTCTGGTAGATGCCTGAATATATGTTAGGGTAAAAGCAGGCAAGGGCAAGTGCAGTGTTGTACGTCTTTTTGGATAGGGGTAATTAAGCATCTGTCTCTGAGTGGAGATCTCAGACTTGCAACTCAAGGAGCTGGAACTCAGATGATGAGCTGTATACAGTTCTTAGTTGTCTAATAAAGTGCATTCCTGCTTAATTCAAAGTCACATTCCAGATTGCACAACAGATGTGCCCTTATGTAACCTCTTATAAATGTCCAACACAGCAAGTCATCTTGCACTCATTGTGTGGCAGTAAGGTATTGTCTTCTTCATAGCTGCAGACTCAGCCTCTCTAAGATTCAGCCATTCTCAGTGGTTGTAGCCAACTGTCTTTTAGAGGAAGACACAGGGGAAAAATAGCAGTAATGGTGAGTCTTATTTCAGTCTTGTCACTCTTGTTGGGAATTACGTAATTGCCTAGACATAAGACCTGGACTGGAAATCAAGTTGCACCAACCAATTAGGACTACATACTGCAGCCTTCTGGCTGGTTTTATGCTGAGCTGCTTTGTTTTTTGTTTGGGAATGTTGCTTATGTTGATGGTTTAGGATATAGCAGTGGAAGAACTAAAAGACTTAATCCCTTTGAATCATTGGTTGCATTTGAGAAACCAATTCAGTGGCTTTACAACTGGATTTGACTTCTAGCTTCTTTCACACCACGAGATCCAAGCCCTTTGCCAGCTCTGTTAGGTCCAAATAATGTTTCTTGGGATGCTCATAAACCTCACTCAAATCACTTCTACACCCTTGTTCCTGCTTTCCTCTCTCCATCCTGTCCCATGCATGCAATGTATTTTATCAAGTCTCCATCAAATCTACCAGTCTTTTCTCCTTAGTCATTGTTGCCTACTGTTTTCCCTCTTGCTTTCACATGCCTGGTCATTTTCTCACCAAAATCAAGGCACTTCCCTGTAAATTAAAGAGCTGCAGCACACTGTGTCCTTGTAAGAAGGGCAATACTGCAAGGGCAAGTGTCACAGAATGAACTCTGAAGTTAATATAGTTCAAAACCCGTACTCAAAGCAGTGGAGTCCTTCCCCCAACTGGGATTAATCCTGCAGATCAGTCAGTTGTCTGTACCTGACAGGTACCAGGTTTGCCCACTTATAAGCCACTAAATTTAGCATTTATCTTCAACAGATAGAAGTTTTTAAGATTAAAATCTTACAGTACTGGGCTTGTATTTGGCTTAGTAGCATTTCAATACCAAATTGTGCTGACTGTTATCAATCCTACTTTTCCTCAAAAATCACCTTGGCCAAAATGTTATGCTTAACAGCATCTGTTAGCTTAGCAGAATTTTGTATGTTCCTGTTATATCTCCTGTTCCTGTTTGGTGTGTTCCTGTTATATCCTATATATATGTATCCTGTTATAACATTATGTCTTCTACTCTATCTGTTTTTGTTTACTTCTTTTAGCAAGGAAACTCAAAAAAGCTAATTGTTTTACAAGAAGTCTACACATTTAAAAATAATTATTACTTCAATATTGCTACAAATTATGTTACCATACCAAAATTTGCAGTCCACAAAACAGTAAAGGGCATGCTTGGGAAGAGTCTGGGGTCAACCATTAGACTGTTATTTTTTCATAAAATAGTTTTTCCTGAGAGTGTAAAAACCTGTGCGTCTTTGGTTTTAAACAATTTACTGGAAGAAATGCAACCAACATATCATCCAGTTATGTATATATTAACACCAGCTGCCTTTGTAATTTGAACTGCCTGGATTAATCAAGCAGCTACCTGATTAAAAATTGGACTACAAATGAGCGAGTAAATACTTAGCTGTTTTGAACAAGTCAATTTGGGGGGTTTGTGTCAGCACTCTTGCTGGTTTTTTGGCAGCTATATTAACGAGAAGCTTTTCTTTCGCTGTTCAAATAAAAGCAAAACAGCCTTTGAATTTTGAACTCAGAAATTCCACTCATCTGCCTAATGTTCTTTTTTTAATTAGAAGGATACACATATGACTTAATTAATCAAACCTGTCTTAGGGAATTATGTATTTATTAATGGTTTCTGCACTCAAACACATTATTAAGGGATTTGTGCTAAGTACCTGACATAAAACAGCCTAATTTTGCTTGCTTTGCCTAATGTATTGAGAAACGGCTTGATGATCAGATTTCAAAACATTCATGCTAAGAACTAATGTCCTATTTAGAATGTTTAAAAATGCAGCAATTTGGCAACTGAGTACTCTACTGGGTTGTATTTAAAATTAAGTCAGTGCAGACAAAAAATGAAAAGGATGGAACTTTTTTGACCATTGTGAAGATAGAAGAAATTAAAATAAGAAAGATTGCTTTGCTTTAGGCTTTTTTCCCTTCTATTTTTTTCCTTTCATTTTTTTAGTAGAAATTAAGTGGAATAAACATATACTTTTATCTATTCATCAAGAAATGGAATCTGTGATTGGTTTTTGGTTTTCAGCATGCACCTTTGAGTTCAAGAAACATTTCTTCAGTCCTGCTTCATGACATTCCACATTACCTGGAGTATGAGAACACTTCTCCTGCAAGTGCTTAACTTCAGTAATACTCCTGTGTCTCATCCTATGTAGGGACTGACTATGCCCTTTTTGTGTGTATGTACCATTGCAGTGCCTCATCTATAGAGGAGTAACAGATGCTTGTCTTTAACAAAAGACAAGCCATTTGGAAACCATTAAGATTTGTTTAAGAGAGTGACGCAGATGAATACACACTTTCACACTAATCTATATGAAGGTAAACAGCAAACCTTTTCAGAAAGAAGAACTTATGCTGATATGGTTAGAAATAAGATATCACCATATAAGGAAAATTTCAATCTTTACAGACTGTCTCTCAGCAAGGCAAGCTGGCTTCTATCCATTTGGGTCTGGGTCTGAGTCTGAGTATGTTCAGTTCTTTGGGGCACTGTGTTTTACCCTCCTCAACATCCTGCCTGAGACAAAGACACTATGTTATCTCATTTTCATTCTGCTGATCAAGGACAGCCAAATTTGCTTTAACTGGTCCTTCTCTCAGCAGCAGTTTTCTAGGCACTGTAAGCTGCAGTTCACCTGCCTGGGAAAATGTGAAGGATCCCAGTAGAAAGAACAATTATTACGCTATGTAGCCCCAAGGAACCGTGCAAAACACCCTCCACTTTCTAAAGCTTTAGTCTTCTCAGTGTTTTAAAATATTTTAAATTCTATGTATTTAAGATTTGGGATTATCTCACACCACTCCCTTCTCCACTCCCCTGCTTTTCATTCTTACACTGGACCAGCAATTCTTTACTCCATTGTCTAAAATAATGGGTGAGTGCCCTTCATTGTAACCTTAGGCCTGTTTGTCTCTTTTTGTGTGACTTACTGAAAAGTTCACCTGGAACTCCCAGGCAGTGACTGCTAACATTTGTCCAATGGTATTTGGGGTGAATAGAAGCTAATCCTGACTCAATCTTCTTTGTTAGTTCAGTTAAGTCTACAGGAAAGAGGCACAATGAGTTTGAAAGGAGTTTAAGTCCCACATGTGTACTTTAGGTTTCATAAAGTGCGCATGGACAGTTTCTCCAAATTTAAACGAAAGCTTGAAAAAGACATAGTTAATTTTGAAGAAACAGGAAAGTGCCTCTGTGGTGTATGGAAAGGAGAACAGGAAAGGGAAAGAAAGAGAAAATTGAATTATTTTCTAAAGGTTAAGCCAGGCATTTTGAATTAATGTTGAAGTCTCATTTCCTCCTCTCTGATGGTCTGCCTGTCACTGAAGAGGATTAAAGCTATGTGGGATCTGAATTCATGTAAATGTTAATGTGTTGACCTTATCCTGCTTACTTCATTCTTCTGCTTCCCATGGTAGTAAGATTCATACTCACACCCTACTCTTTAAAATGGACTTCTCTTCCATGTCATCCCGGTTCTGCAAAGAAAAAAATCAGGATGAATCCTGGCAAGGTGTAGAGATGTTTGATGAGCTGTGCTTGATTTATTTCCAATCTTTGAAAATGCTGTTTATTTGTCTTTTTTTTCCCCCTCGCTTTTAACTACTAGTCTACAACTATTTCATTTCCCTTTTTAAATTCATGAGATTTCTTATACAAAGTTAGTGAGGAACTTGGTACAGAATTCCACTAAGAATCTCACACTCAAGGCATGCTAGTCTAGAACAAAGTGCTGCTTTGACAGTTTCCTTGTCAAAGGAATGCAGTTTTCTGACAGTACTGGTATGATGCATCTGTAATTTGCATTTTGAGCAATGATTTGTGACTACTTTAACAGTAAAGGCATAGAAATGTCGGACTCCACTTTTTTTTGTCGAAAATGATAGTTTTAATCTGGAGGCAATTTCAAGAGCTTATTGCCAGAGGCTGCACAATGTTTCACAAACAGTAGATATGTAATTTAGACTTTCACAGCCAGAAAAATTATGTTAGGATTAACTAAAATATGGGACCATAATTCCTTTAGTTTCAATCATCAGAAATTATTTTGAAGATGTCTGCTTAGAAGACTAGAAAAATTGTGAGCTATGATACACAGTGATTGTTTATAAATTAAAGTTGGTTTCTTCTATTATAAAAATGCATTATACTACTAGAATAATTGATTCAATATGCTTCTAGACTATAATTTTAGTAATGGAAAACAAGATATATTAGCATGTTGCCTGGACATTAAAAGTCTAATTAAAATAAAAGTGACATATAATAGACTCAAGAATTTTTGGAAGCAGGTGTGGGGGAAGGGATTTACAATCAGTGTGAGAATTCACAGAAGACAAATATTGACAAAATTATCAAAATTTAATGAATTTGTAAAATAATCACAGATTGGAGTTGTTTACTTTGGAAAAGAAAACAGTATTGAATAGCCCATTCAAAACAGATATATGGTAAACATGAGAGAACCGTAGAGCAGCAGCAGTTAATGTAGTAGGCAGGAAAAGTGGATTTGCTGTATTGGAAGTAAATGATCCATAAATTGCAAGGAAATTATAAAAGTTCTTGTCTCAAATGGGTTTTCAGTAGGTTTGCAATGTATCGTACACAGGTCAAAACAATTTTTTCTTACCCTAGATATACTTAAAGGTTTGACTTATGTCGTCCGAATCTTGAGACTTAGCATTATTTGTCCTTTTTTTCCTCATGAGCTGCTGGTTGTCCTTGCAGAAATCATCCATTGGTTGGCTGTCTCCAGACACGCTGATACATTCTTTGCTGCTCAACCAAGCCAGATACGTCCTCAGGTTGTACCACAGCTGTTTCTCAATCTATGCTCCTGTTGGTGTTAGGTTTTTTTTGTTGTGGTTTCTTTGTTTGTTTGTTTATTTTTTCTCCCCACAGTGGGTTTAGTAGTGTGTGTACTAAGTACTTGTACTGCATCTTGGCATTCTTCCTAGGATCACACTGCCTTAGGTACTAGAAAGTGCTCACAAGCCCTGCATGCAGTCTGAATGCAACTTAGATTTTGGCGACAGTTTCTGCTACTTTTTTTTAGATGATTTAGGTAACAGTGCTCTGCATTCAAGATTTTACTAGGCAACAGTAAGTGGGTCTGTGGCAGATCAAAGGTCTTGGTCTTGTTACAGAATAGCTGAATCTTTAGACTGTTCATGTTAAGTAGTAAGCTGCTTGTGCCTTTTCATCAAATGTTTTAACTCCAAGTACTGTATTTGGACATACGTTTAGCTGGGTTTGCCCATATTAGAAGCACACATATTAGAGCACATATATTACTACACTGCTGTGGGGTTTGTTTTCCTCAAAGATCTGCTAAACTGTCCCATATTTGTATGTTCACAACATGTTGTAAGGCATGGTGCATGTTCCTAAATAACCTTGTGGACTGTCTGTTGGCTGAAATTGAAACTTCAGCAGGGCATTTATCCCACCAGGAGCACTAGTGTCTGATGCAGCTTTTAACCCAGGACGTCTCATTTTTCCGCAAGAAAAGACCACATTTGTGCAGTGTGTACCAGGCCTCCATAGCTCCCATCACAGAGAACCTCCAGACACAGTCTTGTGGCATCCATTGCAGTTTTCTAAGGGGGGAAGCAAAACTAGGGGAAAGTGTTTAATGATTTCAACTGTTTCACTAGGGGCCGCAGCCCCTGAACACAGCCAGCCTTCCTTCCTTCCTTCCTTCCTTCCTTCCTTCCTTCCTTCCTTCCTTCCTTCCTTCCTTCCTTCCTTCCTTCCTTCCTTCCTTCCTCCCTTCCTCCCTTCCTCCCTTCCTCCCTCCCTTCCTCCCTTCCTCCCTTCCTCCCTTCCTCCCTTCCTCCCTTCCTCCCTTCCTCCCTTCCTCCCTTCCTCCCTCCCTCCCTCCCTCCCTCCCTCCCTCCCTCCCTCCCTCCCTCCCTCCCTCCCTCCCTCCCTCCCTCCCTCCCTCCCCCTCCCCCCCCTCCCCCCCTCCCCCCCTCCCCCCCTCCCCCCCCTCCCCCCCCTCCCCCCCTCCCTCCCCCCCTCCCTCCCTCCCTCCCTCCCTCCCTCCCTCCCTCCCTCCCTCCCTCCCTTCCTTCCTTCCTTCCTTCCTTCCTTCCTTCCTTCCTTCCTTCCTTCCTTCCTTCCTTCCTTCCTTCCTTCCTTCCTTCCTTCCTTCCTTCCTTCCTTCCTTCCTTCCTTCCTTCCTTCCTTCCTTCCTTCCTTCCTTCCTTCCTTCCTTCCTTCCTTCCTTCCTTCCTTCCTTCCTTCCTTCCTTCCTTCCTTCCTTCCTTCCTTCCTTCCTTCCTTCCTTCCTTCCTTCCTTCCTTCCTTCCTTCCTTCCTTCCTTCCTTCCTTCCTTCCTTCCTTCCTTCCTTCCTTCCTTCCTTCCTTCCTTCCTTCCTTCCTTCCTTCCTTCCTTCCTTCCTTCCTTCCTTCCTTCCTTCCTTCCTTCCTTCCTTCCTTCCTTCCTTCCTTCCTTCCTTCCTTCCTTCCTTCCTTCCTTCCTTCCTTGGAGCCAATATCTGGCTCTTGTTTCCGACTTTCAGCTGCAGCCATCCAAATTCATCTCTGCAATAAAGTCCGGACATTTGTGGCAGCAGTTGGGAGCAGGGAATGAAAACCAGAGCTTTGAGGCACACCAGCTCTCTATCTAGTGGTCTGAAGCCTTGCTGTGCAGTACACTCCCAGGCTCAGAGGGCAGCTGCCTCTGACTTCACAGTCCTCCTCGGGCTAGCACTGCTCCTGGCTTACTCTGCTGTGTGGTGGGGAGCACAGCCTACTCTTATACTCACAGTCAGGGGGTTCATCAGTCTTGGAATGAAGAGGCAATGATTTCATCAGAGCATCATTCTGTTTGGCCTTAGGGAAAGGTATTTTCACTGCTGCATGCAAAAGTACAAACAGAAGGGTAAATAAGATGTGTGGCTCACTAGATGTGCTGGCAGTTTCACAGGGCTGAGTGCAGACAGAGCCTGCAGACCAGGAGTCCACCAAGACCCACAGCTAAGCACTCCTCCCCTCAGCTTCCAAGCACACAGGAGAGATGGGGTCAACAAAAGCACTGCTTCCTTTTTGTGAAGGTTATGGTGTGTGAAATTTGTGCATGCTGAATTTGCTTTATGGGCAGAAATTCAAGCACTGCTGCTCTTTCCCTGAGTCTAACTGCTGGATGAACTGTGAAGCCCCCGGCTTCAAATCCTTCCTAAGTATACCTCCAGGTACATCTTTCAACAAATATAAATTGGCCAATTAAAAAAAAACAAAACTCCAACATGTGTGGAGTATTTTTATTTTTTTCTTTTTTCTAGGCAGCAATTAGTTTTTGCATGTGTGTGTACAAATACAATCATGCTGGTGGCTACCATTGGAAACCCCCCATTCTTTTCTGCTGGAAAGGCCTGAGTGGCCCAAGTGAAACTAAAAGAGCTTCAGAAATTGGTGGGGCTGTAAATCCATACACTTGCTCTTCTCTGCCTCCATCACCAAAGAAGACTGTGAAGTATTTTATAGGCTTCTACAGATCTTGTAAATTTCAAGGCACTTGGACAGAAATGCTTGCTATTGATATCCCATACACTTTGCCTGTATTATGTGGATTAGGGAAGTATATTTTTTTAAAAGACTTTTAAATAGTGTTATCATTTTAGCAGGTAATAATAATAGTCTAGGTTTGCTCATAAAGGGAAGATAGATAAAAAGTTGAGACAAGTGAGTTTCCAACGTATGAAAGATGGATGGCCTGTCTCTGAACCTTTAGATGAGGTTCAATGGCTGTAAGTGGGTGTCAGACTTGCATAAGTGCATAGTACTGAATTGCTAATCAGACCTGAATTATGAAAATGTCACTGAACTCAAACAATCAGTGCAAGATTTGAAGCCTTGGATTATTATGCTTTTTTCTCCCAGTGGCTTCTCTTTGTGAACTGTGACTTACATTACTTTTTCTGCATCCTTGCCAGTGAAACTTTCAAATGGAAGAATAGTAAAAGCTTTGTAGAACGTAGTGCTTTCCTAGTGCACAAGTATCGTTGCTCATATTGAGAAAATGGATACTCTGACTACAGGTGTTTGTGGAAATAAAAGAGTGGTAAAGACATCTGACTAAAAACTAAATGTGACTAAATTGAGTGGTTCTTCATTCTAAAGTTGATAGTTGCAAAAAATATTGAATGATATTCAGCTGAAGTTACCATAAAGACTACAGCACAAGATGCTGTTAATTGTTATGAGCAACTAAATTGTTTACCTTTTTTTTCTGTAAAAGAAAAAAAATAATCTGTTTTGTTTTAAATGCACTTATATTAGGTTCAGATTTCACAGTATGTCATTACATCAAACCAGTTTTCATCTGAGTGAGCAAATTTCAAAGCTTTTCAGTAGTATTTTGAATTACTTTTAGCTATTGATGGAAAATTTTTGCTTGAGAATCCATTACAAATCTTAGAGCAGCTGTTAAGGATGTTTCGTCTCCTCACATGCTAAAATGTTCTTTAAGTGAAATGTGTGATTAAATTTATATGTCCTCTCATGCCCTTCACAGGGAAAAATACCAATTTAGTGCACACACACATGTTCTTCTGGAAACCTTCTGCAAATGCTAAATTGTCTCTTTACTGTAATGAAACAAAGTTATTGTATACCTTACTTGTTGTTGCTGTTGTTGAAGGAAACACTTGGTTAAATTGCCAGGACTTGATGGAGGAAGAAACAGCTGCTTTTCTGTGCACTATGAAATTTGCCTCTTAACTTCCTGATATACTTGGCAAGTCTTTTAAATCAATGTTAAATAGGAAAACATCCTGATCAGCTGAAAAGCCTTGTGTTCTGAAAGACATTTATAAAATAACTCCTGACTATTTCACAAATAACTGCATTCTGCATTTGCTGGAAATGTGTACCATATGTTTCCTTGGGGATTAAGCTTTTACCTTTAGATACTGCAAAGCAAATAGAATTGCTTTGAATAAAAGGCACAGAGAAACAGAGAATCTGGGTACCACAACAGCTTTCACAAAAAGCGTGTTTTCTGGAAATACAGAATTTTTCACACGATGAGCATGGAACAAGGAATAGGAATCACTGCAGGATGCCAGTAGTGGGCTGGAACTCAGACTGCAACAAACTCAGAGGATCTAAATAGCTCCACTCTGAAGATGCTTTCCAACAACACAGCTGCCAAGAACATTTTCATTTTACAGAAAAGTCAATTGGCAAGAATAGGTTAATTTTCTTCTCAGGTTAGAGGCAGGCAAACTTCCTGACTTGTGAAGCACACCATAGCTGCAGACCCAGGCCTCTTCATTCCAAGTCTGCTACCATCACTCACTGATGCATCAGACTGGGACTTTCTTGCCCATTCCTTCTGCTGATAAACCTCTTCTATTTCTCCTCTCAGCTCCCTTTTGCTCTATCGTTATTAACTTGTAGGAGTAACAGAAAAAGTGGAAGTAAGTGATGATTTCACACTTGGCTGTTATGCTGTGGCAAAGTTGTCAGGCTGAGGCTCTAAACCTTAAAATTTCTGCCATGCTGTTGCACACTGTATGTGCACTTGCAAAAGGGATGATGAAAGACTGTGAACAATCCTGGGATGGTATTCTGGCCATTTCACCATTTCAGGTTTTTGTTAAACTGATCTTCCAGGCTTTCTGCCAATTGAAAATTTGAAATAAAAATCTAAATTGCCTAATTGAGAGAATGAGAAGAACACTCAACTGTTTCCTCATCAGTTTGTCTTATAGGTAGATGGTGACATGGTGGGACATGTGCTGTACAAACTTGAATGACCGGGCCACAGAATGATGTAGTTTGAAAAAATAAAAGCATAAACTTATTTTCTCTCTTTTTTGATGCAATGTAATTATGCAAAATATATTTATTTCATAGAAATATTCCTCAATGGAGTTATTTTTACAATTTTATTAACTGAGCCACTAATTGCTAAATTGTCACAAAATTAGGACATTTTGGCAGCCTTCTCTCAGGAAGTGGCACTATATTCATGAGTTGTAGAGTTAGGGCACAAACCAGTGACTAGATGTCGAAGTAAATTTAGGTATCTTGCATCTCTCTATATTGATTTTATTTAATTTTGTGATATTCATGTGAGTAAGGAGAGAAGAAGGGAGAAGAAATCTCTCTTGAGATGTTCTTGATGCCTGCCATTGGTTTTGATGTAGTCTTTGCAAAGAAACCCTTTAGGTAAGTGAAAGCACTGACTGTATTACTCATCAATACAGTCTAGAAAACTGAATGTGTAGTGACATTATTGTGGATATTACACTTTTAATTGAGAACAGTACGAAATTCTGCATGTAGTTATCATGATAAAAGGCTTCAGATAGACAAAATCTGTTGATCTATAGGATGAATTTTTAAAAAGTGCATAGGCATCTGTTTATCTGGACATTTTCTGTAAGACCTTAGCATAACTGAATTCTGGATATCCCTCATCCTTTCCATCCTAAAGTTTGATTTTAAAAAGGAATAATTTATCTTCCAATAAAATCTTTACAGGGTTAAAAAAAAAAAAAAAAAAAAAAAAAAAAAAAAAAAAAGAAAAAAAAAAAAAGGCATTGCTTCTCTCCCTGTTGGACTAAAGTTATTTCGAGCATTGAGTGTTTCATTACCTCAACCTGACATTTGAGTACTTCAAGAAGAGAAATATTCTGGCAGAATCACAAGCACAGTTGGTTCTCAGTAACATGTTGTATTTGTGATAAGTGATTCTCAAGCATGCCAGTGTACAATCTCAATCACCATAAAAGTGAGTAAAGAAGACAAAGGGAGGTTCGTAGCACTTGTTTCACAGTACAATTTTTGTGTAGTCAAAAGATGCGTACATTCTCCAATCACCAGCAAAAAATCTAAATTATTTATTCTTTGTTTTATTAACAATACAGGTCTTCTGGAGATAGCAGAAGGGGATGTGATAATTGTGCTTCTTTTTGCTCAGTTAGAGCCATCTATTTCTTTGAGAGCTGTTTTAGGCAAAAAATACCTTTTCACACGTGCCACACTGACCCCTTCACTGCTCAAGGGCTAAATAATATTATCTTAGATGGAGAGTAAAATTCCTGTGGGGTATTTTCTGGCATATCTCTGTGGAAATTATTGAATAGCTAGAGAATTATGTTAATAAACATATAATCTTACTGTTCAAAAAGTAAATTATATATTCATAAGGAGCTCATACCTCTTATGCTGAAACTTACTACAAAACTAAACCATTTCCATTTTTCCAAAAATAATTTTTAAAAGCCTTAAAACACCTTTAAATTATACCTTTGACCTTCAACTATTTTATAAATAATGGTAATCCTTCGGGTTCTTAAAGAGATTTCTAACTTTTTTCTGAAGATGGGAAAACTAAAGTTGAAGCATATTACATTCTTTCAAAAAGAAAAATAGTGAAAAAAAAGGTATTTGAATCTGAGTTTTTGACATCCCCTTGAATAAGATCCTTCCTTAAATGTTTGTATTAAACTCAGCATTCCAGAAGGTGCTCCCATTTCTGTGCTACTACTTAATGTAGGACTAAAATAGGGTTATGGCTGGAATAGGATCTTTGGCCCTCCTAAAATCAGGAAAGTTGAGCCAGTGGTTGGCAATTGTTTGGTACACCTGGACTCAAGTCCTCTGTTAGTTGGCTTTCTCAGAAAGATCTTCAGTACCTGTGAAGGGATATAAGTAGATCTTGGCATCAGATCCAAAAGTGTGATTCACAATTCCATGCATAACTGTTTAGTCATCTTTTATTTTTTGGCAGTGAACTGTTACTTCCTTAAAGATGTGCCAAAAAAGGTTTTCTCTTGTTAGTGCAGAGGTGATCAGTGCCTGAGTTTTGTTTGGTATTCAAGGTAAAATTCCTCCAGTTTCCACGCTTTTCTCCCTAGGCACCCTGTCCCGTAGAACCTGGTCAAGCATGCATGTTTTCCAGCCATCTGAAGCAAACCTATGCAGTTGAACTTCACATACAGCATGTTGCAATTGCAGTCCTAGTCCAGGGCCATGAGCAAGGTGCTCATGACCCTTCCCCCGGGGTTCCCAAGTGTTCTTGGCACCCACCAGACAATCGGGATAGGAAAAACAAGACTGGCTCGGCTTACTGCTCTGAGTATCAAATTTATTAACAAAACAGAAAGAGAGCTCAACTTGAAGGCTGGGACAAAGGCCTTACAGTGACTTATAAACCGGGGAGGTCTCAGGGGAGGGTACAAATCCTTAGCCAATCAGGTACACACTTCGGGGAGGATCATAATGTGGGATTTACAGTGCAATGACCAATGGGGAACACAAAGGGTGGGGAATAATTTGAACCAGCCCCTGGGGTGTCCGAGAATAGGAGCTTTCCAAAGTGGGAGGGACTAGCACAGGGTAGGATTGACACATGGGTGGCACAATCAGGAACACAGGCTGGATCCAAAGGGCGAATGACAGCTGTATAAAGGAATGCAGTAAGGACTAAACCAGCCACTCAAAGGAGCAGGGGGAGTACAGAATAAACCATCTGAGGGATTAGAATCAGGAAAAAACGCATGAACACAATGGCCATCTCTCCCTCTCCATCTTTCCCTGCTCTTCACCTTTCTGCATTGGACCAAGTGTAGTGTATAGTATATGGAGTGAAAGGCTTGAGTGTTAGTTTCTGCTCTCACAGACAGAGCTATTTGCATATTTTGAATTTGAATTATTATAGAAATATTAATATTTATAGCTCAACTGTTACTAAATAGAACTGCTATTTCATGAATATGGTCTTGCTGTTTTGGAAAACTTACTTGCATGAGGCTGTTCATAAATTTGTGACATTTACTGTTACAATCAGAATAATGCTGAATGCCTCACTGACTTTTAGTCATTCACATTTCTCTATGATAACTCTGTTTGGAGGGGATTTATTCATTAATCTGGGCAGCTTACTGATTTTAAACTGTTTTTTGTTTCGTGTTCTGGACATTAATTGCTGGTGGCTTCACTTCAGTGAACTCTCATCTGTATTTTAGTTTTGCTGCCTGCTTTGTGTTGGATTGGTCTTATTGTGAGCACAAATTTACTGTCAAACAATTCTTTTTATTGGCAGTTATCTACAAATAGCACGGAAACCATGTCAAACTCATTTCACTGAAAGAAGAAAAATTGTTGCAGTTCATCCTTTCTTGTTTGTCATTTAGCTCACAGAATGTATTAAGAGAAACTTACATTTGGCTTGGTTTGGAATATTTTTTTTAAATCAAAAATAAATAACATCAAACATGTTTTAAATGGAACATTTTCCTAGCATCTGGGAAATGTCTTCTCTTCATTATCATTATAAACAGTTTTATGTATTTCTGTTTCACTAGATCACACAAAGGTTGATTGTAACTATTTCCAACTATTGATGATTGAAAAAAATAGCTGAGAGAGTTATTATAGCAAATCAAGGTACTTTATATGCAATGTTCTTGCAACTCAGAGTGGGATTTCAGTTGAGCTTATTTCCATTCTTCTTGAAGTCCTATTCAACTTCTTTTCTCATCAGAAGAATCTGGCCCAATTTCTAGTATCTGAAAGAAAATAGAAGAGATTCTACTAGTTCAGGAATCATCATAAATTATCTTCTTAGGAGTAAAGTGAGAAAAATGATGGGAAAGCAATTGCAAGACATTTTTGAACACCTTCAGCTCATTTCACTGCTTCCAAAACTGAATTCTTCACAGTGATGTAATGGTGATTCAAAATTTAGGAAGATGAAATTGTAGATTCCCTGGGTACAAAGAGGACAGAGTCACCCAAGAAATCAGAGGTTACTGAAGAAATAATACTGGATGAATGAACATTGATCTATGAGGTTTGCTAAAATCATGAGGCAGCTTGAGGTACCAAGTTAGTCCAAGTCAATATGCTGTGTGTATGTCCTGAGTGACATAATGGAGGACTCACTCTTGCATGGGGTCAATAGTTTTCTTCTATTCTCCCTATACTTATGTACATCCATTTGTCAATCGGAATTGTGCAGTTTTCAGATTTTAATTTAGGAATTTTGTCAGTCTCTTACTAGATTTGTACAGTTTCCCTGCTAATGGATGTCAACATAAGAGAAATATTTCCCTTTTTCATACTTTGCAGAGATTCTTGGTTATAGTCCCTGATAGAAATAAGTCCTAAATATGATTAAATTTGAATCATAATCTGTATTGCAGAGAGGCTAAGCCTTCATCCAGGTTGGGTCAAATGCTAAAAGCTAGACATTTTTCTTTTTGCTATTGTGGATTCTCCAGGAAACTGATTTTCCACTCCTGGTAAAAGTTTAATATTCAGACGTGGATGATCCTTAGAATCAATCATGTTCACTGCCCATCCAGAGAAAATCTGTGTCCACAATAATGTATTATTACAGATAACAGTCCTGATCCTGAAGGACAAAGCACTATATCTTAAGGAAAGAAAAAAATTCCGTTATATGCAAGCTTCAAATGTATTTTTGTAGATTTTCTGTTCAAACTATGGCTGTGTGTCATTGCTTCTGGAAAATTAAATTTAGGTAAGTTTTCCTGAAAATAACTGGGCTGTGAATATTACTCATTATGCAAAGAACTGTAAATGCAGAAAAATGAAACCAAGTAATGTAAAATCCAAATATCATTTATGGGGCAACTCTTATGTAGTTGGTTACTACATTCAGATTGGAATGTTTTAGGGAGGAACCTCAGGGGAAAAAAATCACACTTTGCTCATGGGTTGAGCCTGCAGTGTGAACATAAGTACTTTCCAGATAACCTTCACACTCCACTCCACATCCCAAGGTAAAAGTTCTCCATGACCTTTCAACTTTTTATCAAGGACTGAAGAAATATTCCTCTCAGTGTCTGAAAAGGCTGTAAATAATTGGTTCTACTTTTAACATCTATCTCTGAATCAGTATCAAAATATAATTTTGTATTGCAAAGAAAAGAAGCAAAGAACCCAAGCTGACATAGTCCTTGAACACCTTCTTAGCCTTCTTAGCTTTATTTAACAAAGCAATAATTATTTTATGATGCCCCTTTCCTGCAAATTTAATTTTTATTTTCTTTTATCCATTGTTTAGAGATTGAAAAATGTCAGCCCCATGCATTCTGATTTCCTGCACTTTGCAAGCCTTGTATTTAGCTCTTGGCAATATAATAGAAGCAATGCCAGGATACCATGACCCTGTAAATAAATTCCAGGATAACAGATTTGGGGCCTCTCTTTAAATTAAAGATGGACTAAACAGGATTTTGGGTTACAAATATATTAATGAGATTGTATTGTTTCTCCTCCAGTTTTAATTGCCTTAAAAATATGCCCCCTGAGATAAATTTTTGGATAATTAAAAATTTTTATGCAGTAGCAAACCATAGTTTTACTTGCTTCAGTGAAGGGATTTCAAAATCTTAGGGGTTCTTGCCCTTTTGAAAGAAAAACTATTGAGAATTATTAGATTTTCATACCATTTTCTCTTGTAGAATAAAAATGATTACAATTGTAATTTTTTTCCTCATCTTTATTGTTGAAACAGCAGCAGTTGGGAATTTGTGGGTCCAGTGTTCAAAAGATACATTTAACATTTATGTGCAAAAAATATTTGTTTTTTAATCTCACAGGATGCAGGATTCACTGTCTAAGTAAGCATATCTCTGCATGCCAACTGCAATCACATTCTTGCTGGTCTACACATGTCTCCTTTAGTAGCCTCCTGCCTGTATCCATTTCAGCAGTTTCCAGTGAATAAAGATACAATTTATTTCTGCAGGTCAAATAATCCTTAGCAGTTGGAAAAGTCTAAGGGAACAGTGCACTGCTTATTTGGCTGATTGCATCCAAATAGAAATCAAAACTGTAAGTTATATTCTAAAATCAAGTGCACAGAGGCAAGATTTTCCAGGCAGTATGATTGGTTATTTGCATGTTTCCTTCCTTTTGCCTTGTAGGAAGGTGTTTTGTCTTCAGATGAAATAAGCAAGGGCTAAACTAATTAACTAACCAGCAGTGATCTACAGTCTCGGCACCTCACATTCCTGAAGATTTATCCCATTTTGAATACACTGCCATTTCCCTCTAGGGAAATAAAGATTGCTGCCTATTAAAGATGTGGACAGAAAAAGGCACCTTCACTGGAGACAGCCTGTACAAGAAAATAATACTGTAATCATTCCCTCCAATCAGCTGAAAAGGATTAAATCTTCTGCGTCTAAAGTAATCTTCCAATTGAGCCTTGGGGAAGAATAATTCATGATTAGGGAGAAGGCTGGTCTAGCAAATGTGAACATTATGTCCGTTACTTAAACACACTTCCTGGGCTGACTGCTAATGTACCCAGGGGACCTTGCAGCAGCAGCAACTGATAGGAGCTATGAAATAGGCCGACAAGGACAAGAAGTATTATCATCTGCATTCAACAGCACTACATAGACTTTACCTCTGTTAAATCACTGCCTTTGGTAAATAGCCCAGATAACTCATTTTAATAGAAGAATTCTTCTCTTCTTTATGTGTATTAAACAACAGACTCCTATGAGCTGTGGCAGTGTATTGATTCCTGGGAAAGGCAGCGTGAATACCAATTCTGTAATTTATGCTGTTTTGTGGCTCTGGCTGTATTTGTTATGCATAGTGTATTAAACATTCAATAGCTCAATTTAATCTTTGCAGCCAAATTGCACAGCATATCATGCCAGATAGTGGTTGTTTCATATACACAGCCCATCTGCTTCCTGTTCTATAATTCATTCAGCAGGCAAAGTTTCTGGCAGCCTCAGGCTACCATACATATATATGTATGTGTGTATATATATGTGTGTGTGTGTATCTGCACACACACACACACACACACACACACACACACACACACAGAGACACAGTCATGCATGCAAACTTTCCTAAGGGTAAACACTCCTTCATTTTTTGGTGTTACTTTATGACTGAAGAAACCCACTAAAATTGTCACAAAAAGTTGTTTCTTTGAAAGGTGTCTTCTTAATTTTAAAGGAATTGTGGAGGTAGGATTTCAAACTTCAGCTCTGTGAGTGTTTTTAGAGGATAGTTGTAATTCAAACTTAAGCTAAACCAAAACAAAGCACTCCTTTTCATCCAGGAAAAATAGTTCTTTCCAAATAGCTCTAAGAGGCACACTTATCCTAAGGATAGGTTTATACTGAAGCCCTAACCTATACTCTGGCTGTTTCAGTTGTCCTATTAGCTTTATGTATGTTCATTGTGTACACATATGCTATATGCACTTCTCAAAAAATTTCTTTGAAGTTATCCTAACCATTGCAGCCAGGGCGACTCCAGCCTGAGCTGGGGCATTACAGCTGATAGTTGTGCAGGACACATCTCTTGACACCTCTGTGGGGGAATTGGTGCCAGAGGTTTCTCACTCATCTTTCAGATGCTGAATGTTGGAAGCCTTGGTGAGCTGGAGGCTGGTAATATCCCCTGGCATTGGTGGGTAGGAGGTATTCTGAAGTGGTTTCACTTAACTAAAGGTCTTGTCTTCCTTATCTGTGAGGTATTCGACGTAAAAGACACCTTCTAAATCTGCTTTGCATTTCTTTCCTTCTTTCAGTTATATCTTCAGATTACTTCCCCGTAGTAGTTTATTTGCAATTTTGGCATCTATTTGGAACAAAGCGTGGTATTTTGTTATGGAGAAGTAACATGGTCTCTACTTTAGGTGTACCTAACTTTATCTAAAACTAATTGTGACATTAATTGCCTTGGAGTTTGGGCCTGCAATGTTAAGAGATGAACACATCTTTAATAAGATGGTCCTTGCTGAATGGAGCTGGAAGTGAAGACTGGCAACACTGGTAGAGGATGGTAGTTTGTCTGAGGTACTGTAGCAAAAGTAGGAATTATAATGGCATCTCCTGAGTCCTACTGGGGGAAGTTTATATTGATTTTTGTCTCCCTGCCCTCCTTCCACACCCAGGGGGGAAAAAGGTATATCAGTATAAAGTGTAACAAATGTCACTGTTTCAATTTGCCATTTCTGAGTAAGAACTACTTGTGGGGTTATGGTTCAGAACTGGCGTACTTCATTTATGTTACAAGCTTAGATCATCAGATGGATACTTAAATTTGTGATCAGCTACAAGAAGAGTGGAGCAGATTTTAGAAACGATTTTGTGCTTGTGCCACTTGGAACACAAGTGATATATGTTTCACTTTCTTACTTTTCATTGCGTTAAGAATTTAGTATTTATTACCATAAAGTAATAATTTTCTTTTTTTATGATAGAATTCAAATCCAGCAGAAGGATGTAAGCCGATACAAGACACCTATGATATTAACACAAATACAACCTGGGACAGAATTTTCCCAGTCACAAAAGTTTAGAACTTCAGAAATTGCAAGCTAAGAAAAAAAACAGTGTGATGTAAAAATGATTTAGTTTGCTGAAATTTTTTCTTAAAATAAAAACAAATACATGCATTGTATGGAAAACTTTTACAATATGTGTATGAAATGGTAAATAGCAGTGGAAAATGACCCTACTAATATTAGACAGTGAGAAAGGTAAAATAGTTGGGGTAAGAACACAAAATAATCCTTTGTTCCGTGCACTTGCTGCTGCTACTTCCTCCTTGCACTGCATTTCCATACTGATATGCTAAATGCTCAATTGCTCATGTCAAAGGCAAAAATGTTATTTTTTTCTCTGCCATGAATGAAGTGTAATATTAATAACCAATTTCTGTCTTCCTTTCAATACCTATTCTATATCATATGCACCTCTTCAATACAGTAGTATGAATGTATGTAGTGCTACAATGATTGACCATTTTCCTATGAAATCTATAGAAGTTTTAGCTACTTCAGGGATGAATACAGGTAATTTTTTGTGGTTGGGCTTGAATGTTACAGACCCAGCTGCACTAAATTAGCTCTTACAACTTTGAAAATTTTATTTGAAAGACAAATTATTGTGTTAAGATTTTCCTTTTAAACACATCCCCAGCTAAACACAGAGGCAGGAATGTGAAGTGATCTGACAAATTTAAATAAGTATATATGAAAATAAAATTTAAAACCTGACATATAACTATATGTTTATCATGCAATATGTGATAAAAAGAGAGTTAATGATTCTTTTTACTGTATCACATGAGATCAAAGTGACTTTGTGCATGGAGATTTTTGCTCAATCTACTTTATGATAGCAAAAATTACTCTAAAACTAACTCATCTGCTGATTTCAATTTCAAAATGAGAGGCATGGTCTAAAGATGACATGGGACATGACATAAACAGCAGTCCCAAAAACTTTGGAAACACATAGTTTCAGAGAATATAAAATGAAGATGAAGTTGTTCAAAACATATTCCTTATGCTGGCTGTGTCAGACTGAAATGCTGCTTGAATTATGTCAGAGGAAATATTATGCAAGGTGGGCAAAGCTTTTTATTTAGAAGAATGTTTAGTAACTGCACTACCTAACAGATATCACCTAGCTAATACTATTCAGAACTAACATACTGGTATCACTGAGGGTTTTTCCTAGTAGGGAGCTTTCAATTTTTGCCTGCTCTGGAAGAAGGGGGTCCTAATTGGCATTTAAAAAAAAAAAAAAAATTACAGGTGCAATAACTAACTGTCCACTTATTCCACTACACAAGCTGTACCAACTTGTTTGAGATTCTTTGAGTTGAGCAGGGTTTGAACCAGTGAACTAAAAGGCAAAAGAAGGCATTTTTACTGTCTGATTTTGTTTAGATGAGGCAGATGGTGCACACTGGCAGGATCAAATGTCTATGTGTGTGACAGCACTAGAGCTTTGTGCTGTGTAGCATTCACTGTGCTTGTGGCTGTCCCCAAGGTGTGAAAACTCCAGCTGACTTACTGGAGTATGTACATGAGTTTGGAGGGCAGCACTTGGTCCTGTACCTGTGGACTTCAATGTTTTTATTAACTTCCCTGAGACTGATCACTGACCCTGTTGCTAAAAATTCCTCTTTAATTACTTTGCAAATTAGAGACATTTAGAAATGCAGAGCCAATGCTTTTCTTTTCTTGTAGTCAACTCAGTGGTTTAATTGAGCTCAAATCTTTGGCCACTAGACATGAATGCAGATCTTAAATTTTTCTTTTGGCATTGTGGATAGATTTTGTCGTTTGGCATGCTTCTGCAAAATGCATCCAACAATGTGACCTGAGCACACAGCTGAGAGTCCTCTTCATAATGAATCAGCCTTGATTTCAGTAGCTGTTTTTTATATATTAACATATCCTGCTGACTTGGTTGGTTGTGGAAATACGGAATACAGCTGTTCAAGAATCATTACAAGGCAAATAATTTTTCATGTCTATACTGAGATAGAAATCGTTTCACTCATTATAGCCATCTTACTTATAATTTCTTATGCCATTCCTGCATCTGTCAGGAAATACTGACCAAAATCAGCAATGCGACTGATGCACACCACTGGTTAGAAAGCTTTTGAATTTTTAAATAGTTTTTTTTTATTCAAACATCCAAAGTAAACAGTTAGACGGTGCCATGCACTATTGTGTTCTTCAATTAAAAAATCACTACAAAGTTATGTGGTAGTGGTTTCTTTCCTCTTTCCTTTCTGTGGCTTTGAATGCAACCACAAAACTTGGAATCTTGAATTACCTCCAGGGTCAAATGCATAATGTAACAACTTATCTCCTGTTTGATTTCCAAACCCAGGCACTCTGGGGATATATCTTTATTGTTGCGGTGTTGACTTATAGCACTACAGGCTAACAAATCAATTCCTCCTTCAAACCATCCTATCATCTGTCAATATGAAATCCTAGCAATTACTAAAGTGGGATGGCTGCAAAGCATCTGAAAAACATTCCCTATTGATTAGTTCATTGCTCCAGAGTATGATGAACTTGTTTAAGAAAAATTGATCTGGCAAATTGATTTTTTTTTTATCAAGGAATCATATGAATGTAATTTAAGTAACAATATTTTTGCCCTCGAGAATGTGTAATATATATTTGGTGTATGTACACATAAATCACAAAAAAGAAAAAACAAGAAACAAAAAAAAATAAGGAGAAGAAAGTGTCATGGTGTGATTTTATGATGATAGTCTATTCCCTAGTAGTCTGCTTACTGCCCAGAAATGAATGGCCACTGTAGCTTAAAGGTGGACCCAGGGAAGGGGCAGGGAGCCTTGGGCTCCTGTGCGGGTTTTATTCCAAGTCCCTTTCCCCAGCATGCGCTGAGCTGTGGCGCGGATGGCTGTATAATTGCCTTTGCCAGATTACTTCTTCTGCTAGCTCAAGCAACAAGTTTCTCTTCTTATTCCTTTCCCCACTTTTCCCATGGACTCCAGCAGTGATTCTTCAGCTTTTTGTTGTTTGTTTTTTTCCCTGAACTGTTTTTAGGCTTGTTTTTTTTCGGTCGGAGATGCAAATTTTCGAGAGGGTCTCTCGGGATCCTGCTCCGGCTGGTCCGAGCCCCTGAAAAACCGAGCCAGCAAAAGAAAGGACACCAAAACCCACCGGCTTCGCCTGCTGTGAGGAGGAGACCAACACCAGAAGTCCAACAGGTTCCCATCTGTTTTGCCCGAGCTGCTGCATGAGCTCATTTTCTTTTCCCTTCCTGGAGACAAAGAGGCCAGGCGCCGTTTTTGTCCTCCCAGTCACATGGCCAGCCGGTGGGTTGGGGTAGGGTTTTGAAAGTTCAATATCTAATATTTGTTCAGCCTTTTTTCTTCTGTGCCTTGCGGGCTTTTTTTTTTTTTTTTTTTTTTTTTTTTTTTTTTTAATGAATAGGGGAATTTTGGTTTTTTGTGGGGTTTTTTGTTTGTTTGTTTGTTTGTTTTTGTCACTTTCACCCACTGATTTTCATTTCTTTCATTGGCAAACGGGATTACTGAAGCCCTTCTCTTTAGAGAACGCACTCATTCCAAAGCATTTTTGTCCTAAAATTTGTCTCTAAACCTAGACGAAAAGAAAGGATTTTATACGAAACAACTTCAAATTTGGATTTTTTTTCTCCAAGGCTTATGGGTTGTTTTGCAAGCTCTTCCAAGCATTGTCTTCCTATTGTCTAATTTTTTCCTTTCTTTAATCAAAAGTGTATTAAAAAGTGAAGTTTCAATATTTAATGAATGAATTCATTCCCTTGGGATGCCCCAGGTTTTTTGGGATATGTGCTCTCCTATGTTGAAGTCAAGATGCAATTTTTCACAACCAGTTCCTTATAATACAGATGATGAAGGGAATAATTAATACTTGGAAAGTTTAATATAATTTCAACTTTGCTACTACGTCCATACCCTTGCTACTCTGCTTTCACTCTATAGGAGCCTGAATCAACCACAGTCTTCTGCATTACAGTGCTTTCAATGGTATTGCTCCCACTAAGGGCATGCAAATGATCAATGACTTAATAGTAAAGTCAAAAATAAATTTTTCCCCACTTAGCTTTTTCCTCTCTTCACCGTTTCAGGCTTTAAAACCATACAAAAATGAATGCTGAACAAAGCCAAAAATTCTATTCCTATTCAGAAAAAATAGTAATAATTTGCCACAGAACTACTGTATTCTAAAAACTCATCCAATAAATCTTATTCCCAGAGTTACTTTACTATAATGTGTGGAACCTAGGACAATGCAGCATAAAACCTGCTCTGTGTTCAAGGCATGGTCAATTAGTCATTTTTCACTTTTGATATCTATGCAGGTTCTTCTAAGATATGCTGAGAAATCACTGGGTGTTTGTTGGGTCTTCAGTGTAGCTGCGTAAATCTATATGCCAAGTATTAACATTTTTTTTTCAAAAATACATTCAATACATTGAATATCCATGAGTGTACTGAATTTGAATGACAAAGACAGCAGTAGCAGAACTCATGAAAAACTTCAAGTTGTCAGATTTGTTGTTAAAAGAAGGGTCTTGGTTTTGAATATTTTTCACATAGAATGTGACACAAGACTCTGTTTTCAGCAAAATTGTTCCTTATATATCATGATAAGCTATAATGAGTGAAACACACTCATAATTTGAAAGTGAAATAACAATACATATTTAGGGTTACAGAATCATTTACGTTGGAAAAGATCTCTAAGATCGTCAGTCTGACAATTAACCCAGCTCTGCAAAATCCTCCGTTAAACTACGTCACCACGTGCCATATCCTCATGGCTTTTAAATACTTCAAAGGATTTTGACTCAACCACGTCCCTGGACTTTTTCAGTCGAGAGATTCTTCCTAATATCTATCCTAAAGCTCCCTTGGGGCAACATGATTTCATTTCCTCTCCTCCTGTCACTTGTTACCTGGAAGAAGAGAACCAACCTCCCTAATTGGCTTCTTATAAGGCTTGTGCTCTAGAGTTTTCACCAGCTGGTCGCTCTTCTTTGAGCGCAATAAAGCAATGAATGGTTCATTGGTGAGAGGTGATTAGCAGCAGCATAACAAGCAAACTGATACTTGAACCTGAAATAAAGTATACCCGTTGGAAATCATTAAACTGCTTGCTTACTTGTGCGTTGCAACTGGTGCAAAGGTAAACGTGTAATAATATGAGTTTTGTCCATGATGTGCTCAGTAGTTCAGTGGATGTACATCATGTTTGAACCACCATTGTATTAAAAGAAAAACCTGTCAAAAGGAGAAAAGAGAGAAGTGCCTCAATTTCACAGGGGAAAGCAACTGAGATATAAATGGTTCTATACCATGGTAGACTGTTGGCTTTTAAAAGGCATAGTAATCAGTGAATGAACAAAACAGCTTGCCTTGGGAAATTATGCCTTTCAGTTTCTTCCACTTTAAAGTTTATTTCCTCAGATGATGCATGGCATGCTTGTTTGCCATGTCAGAGTGTTAATCACAGTGTGAAACACAGTGATTTTCTGCAAGGATAAATGAGCCCAGAAACATTCTCAGTTCAGATCAAGTTGAATGCCATGATGGTGATCCAGTCTAATTTTACATTTAAATCAATGCTTAACTGTGTGTTTAATCTGGCTCTCATGGGATAGCAATTTCATTTGAAATTCAATACTTTGTTCAAACTATGATAGTTGTTTTAAAAAGTCATAGGATTGGTAGAGATTAGGAACATGCTTATGAAGTCACAAATCAGATCTACATGACGGTTTGAGGAAGTGTAAAATGACCTAAATTGCAGTACTTTGAGATTTCTCCTCCTTATGAAAAGGCAAGCACACTCACTTTTAGAATTTTTGAATGCAGCATGATTGTAAGAAGCTTTTGTGCTCAAATGTCTGTGAAGCTTTAAAATAGGAACATGGAGACATAAGAGAAAATAACCTTTACGTGACCTCAGTTGTTCCCTAATAGGTGGTTTACGCTTTGTGATGACAATGCACTGCTTCCTTCCTCTTTTTCAGCCTCTTTACGGGCATGCATATTCTGGGGACTTCTCTTCCCCAAATCTTTGAAAATCAGTCAAAGTACTGCTTGTGCATTTGTTTTTTGTTTTGTTTTGTTTTGTTTTAATTGATTGTGTGACATCAGTTTTGAAAGGAAGCTGCTGTTATTTTGCTTTCATTCTGTAAGTATTCTACAAAATATAAAAACAATAGTCACCCAAATGTCTTAGACTAAAAAGCTACATCTTTGCTGTCTTAGAGAGGCCAGCTTTGTAAGCATGTAATGTCTTGTTTTGTCTGCATCCATGATCCTGGGGTGTTAGTAGCTTGGCAACATTCCTCCTTATTTTGTGAGAACAGGGTGAGTTTAAGCTGTTCATAAATTCTTTCTGAGAAACACGTCTTCAGGGTTCACTTGGAAAGGCTCCTGTGAGTTGTTTATCTGTCCCCAGTTGTTGTTTCTAAAAGGAAAAAATGTAATGTATTGTGGTTAACTACAATAACCAGATGGAAAAGCAAAGAAAGTTGGCATTAAGTGATTACTGTAACTTGTATGTGAAATTGTTTTGATCAGTCTTGATCAGGATTAAATTTTTGGCTGAGTAATGACAGAACAACTAAGAAGAAAAAACAAACAAATTGAGACGCAATGTGTCATGAAAATGTGGCAATGCAGTGTCCAAAATATTTTCCATTTAATGAATAATTAGGGCTCGGGTGTAGAATAATTGATAAAGATGATGCAGGAAGTTAATAGGTCTCTAGGAAAGCTAAAACAGCATAAAATGGAAGCTGAAATATATGCTACAAGCATGAATGTGAGTGTTCATTTTTACTTTTGAATTCACTCAATGCCAATCATTGAACTGAATTTTCCCTTATAGTCCTAACATACAGAATTTTTTCAAATACTGAATTTTTATTAACTACTTACCCTGCTCTAACAAAGAAAGACCTTGCTTCAGTATCTAATTCTGAGGGTTGTACTGGATGCTGATATTTTTTAAATGTTTATAATACTGCAACACTGCAAATTAATATGAGCAGATATGTCTGTTGAAGCCAAAGTCCACTGATACAGGAGACATTTGGAAAACTTGTTGGCAAATTGGAATCTTACCATGTCAATACTTGTCACATTTTAAGGGTGTCTCGTGATAAAAGAGTGTAAACTAATATTACTGTAGGAATACAATGGTAATTCTCCAGTAATTATTCATTGCACTTTTTGGCATTTCATATACTCATTTTAACAGTTTCTCAGGACATGAATACTTATTGCATTTTCTCTTTGTTGTAAAAATTCTGTAATAAGGGCTATTCTTAAAATTGTTCATATAACTAGTATATTATTATTATTATTATTATTATTATTATTATTATTATTATTATTATTATTATTATTATTATTATTATTATTATTACTATTTTAAATTCTGGGACTCTGTGCATTTTGGCTCTAATTTGGGAAAAGAGCAAAAGAAACTCCCTAAACAGTGAGAGATTCCATTCTTGATGTGTATCTTGTTTAATAATAAGCTTGATGAACCAACAGCCTCTTCTTCATCCTTGGAAAATTTCCAGCTGAATATGGATAATTTTAAAATATTTTAAAGATTTTTAAAGATTTGTACTTCTGCATGTTATGTTACTGCCCTATTCTTGTTACAAGCAGTGGGAATGCTTTGCAGTAGTTTTAAAGGTGGTATGTGTTAGGAATTTTAGGCAAGCAACTGCAAGTATTTTATATACTTACTCAGTTTAATGTACTCTGATATTTTCATTTTATCTAGTCTGTCTGCTTCCCTTCCTCCTTAGCTCTTAAACTTGCTTTTCAGTATTCCACCTTCAGAGGCTTCCAAGATTCACCTGAGACAACAAAATCATTGTAACAGACCCACCAATGTATCCTGTGATTTCTGACCCTGTGTGTCTGACAAACAAGTGCAGGGCTGTCCAAATTCCCCAACTCTTTGCTGTCTTTCTTTCCCAGTACAGTTGCATTGAGATATAACAACTAATCTTCATTAAAACTCTGATTCATAATGCAATTAATTGTGTCAGGAAGTGTAAAACAGTCCTTAAGAAGGCCTGCCTCTAAAACATGTCCCAGCACATGCTGAACACCGTAGTAAACGTTTCACTGAGGAAGGCAAATACAGAGGCATCTGGTGTTTAATGCCCTTGTTTTCCATTGTTGACTTTGGGGAGATTGAAATTTTGTTAGCAAAGAAAGTATGGAAACTAAATCATAATATGTTGTTCTTGCTATTATAATTAAATAATTAGCTACAATAACATGGGTCTTCTATTTTTTTTCCCTGTGATTGTCCTCAGTCTCATACTTTCTAGGCAATGAGAACTGAAGAAATAATTCAATATTCAATTTAATTTGATGGTAAAATTATCTTTCTGGCATCCATGACTGGATTTCTTGTTTCAAATATGAAAACACAAGCTGGAAATAGAACCCTCCCACATAATATAGTTTGGCATATTATATATATATTTGTGGCTGAAGTTAACTGCTCCAAGAATTTTTCTTAAATTGATCTACAAACCACTCCTCACCCATTACACAGAGATGATTTGGGAGATTTTGTGCATAACACTTAAATAATCACTTAAAAAACAATAATAGAGTTTCAAGAAATATTTCTCTAAGATGATGTTGAATGGATGTTTAGTCCTAAAAGAAATTTGTGGAATTAGAACTGGTACTGCATTTTAAACAAACTGCATTGAATGGAATTTGTAGTCTTTCAACTTGCTATAGTTCTCTAGAACTGAATTTTTTATATCACTAATTTTCCTTCTTTTTCATTAATGTCAAATGCTTATTTCACAAATAGAAATAAATATTTGCTTGTATTTTAAATGAAAAAATTGTTTTGCTTGAGATAAATTTCCTCAAGTGATTTTCCTCCCTACTCTTCCAGCCTTTATAACTATTTACTTTTTTGTCCTCATTTGACAAAGTGAGCTTAAATATGCATAACCAATATTTGATTATCGAATGGTTAACTGAAACTGTGCTGCAGGTGGACAGATGTGCTCTCCAAATAGATTAGGACAAGGATCTGCAGAGCAGAATATGGAAATAGAGGCTCAAAATTGTATTGATATTCAACTGGTTGGATGCTTAATACGCATGAAAATCCCATCTAAGTGCAGTTCAATTTTATGTTGTAGATAGTGGGTGAAGAAATATAAAATGCCCTTAAAATATTGCCTATCCTGCTGTCCAGAATTATGTCAATATTTTTGCCAGCTGGGTCCTCTTTTATCTGTCTGCTTTGTTATTATAAATGGTTTGCTATTCACCACAATAATGTGAGTGTAGAAACACCTGGAAACTGAATTTTATAAATCTTTCTCCAGACTGAGGGAAACACGAGGGAAAGCAGCCAACTTAAATACAAACTGTTGTGGCAGACAATGATTCATTACCATGGTGAACTCTGAGTGACCAAAGAAAGATGCAGGTTTTGCTTGGAAAAGCTATTAGAGGTGTTGAGTTTCCATGAAAGGAAGGAGGATTGGCTGTTTGAACTTGTTTTCATTGCAGAGAAATGAAATCTGCTGTGGTGGCTTCTGCATAAAAATCAAAGAAGGATTTGCTTGTAATGGAAGTAAAATAAATGTGTATGAGCTGTTCTTTGGACTCAAGAAAATGAGAATATTAGCCAAACTTGGGGCATCTCTATTTAACTCTGATCTGTAATAAAATATGTCTGTTTTCTAGTTTATGCCACAAGTCTACCAGCGTGTACTAATTTAAAAGGAAACCAGCAGGTGATTCCAAGTAACAACTTGGAATTTACAATTTAGTAGGAAAATTAAAATAAACTAATAGTAAAGAAGAACTGGCTTAAACTGACAGGGTATGACTTAACACCCTATTGGTCAGGGTGTTGGTAACCAGTCCAATTAAACGGTGTCTGCACTCCTGTTGGAATGATAGATGTGGTCCTGTTGAGGAAGTGATCCTGTGGAAGGGTCCGATTTTTCTCTGGAGGTCCAGCAATGATTTTGTCACTCTTGTACTCTGGGAATCCAGTAGGTAGGGCTGCCTGTGACATTCTAGGCCTCAGTTTATATCCAGGTGGAAATGCTTGGTTCCTTCCCTTGGGTGGAGTAACTCACAATGGGATGATGTAATTGTATCAGTCATGCAGTGAGACTTGATGGCCCATTAGCAGCAGACAGCCCCTGGAAGGAGTTAGTAGGGATGAGTCACAGAGAAGATAAAGAACATTTCCCCTTTTTTTCTTAACAGCTTACGGAGATGGTAATAGAATACATACTTTTAGTTACATCTTGTAACATAAGATGCAGTGCTGCTGTGGAAAATGGTGGAAAAGGTAAATATGAGAACTTCTTGGTTTAAAAATGTTCTAAGGTTTTATTTCTATGTGATGAAGGCCTTTAAGTTGCCATAATCTTCAGGGATAACTTGCAAAGAAAGAATTTTTCAGTTTTGGAAACAGGTGAAGGATTTGAGCAAAAATCAGTTGTGTTCTCTGCTGTGTACTTGCTGTCTAAAGGATGTCTGATCTAAAGAGTCATGAGCTTTGGACTTTGAAATCTGGGCTTGGTGAGACATAAATGGATGGCCACACTGTGTTGGGTGCTGCCCTTCTGTTGAGACCAATGTTGTGTGAACACACAATTGTGTTTCCCTGCAAATATAAGAAGCTGAGCAGCAAAGCTTGCTCACCTGCATACCTGAAGTCTGAAAAATCTTGAGGACCTGCAAAGTCCTGTTTGTTTTGTTTTAAGTAAAACTGTAAGCCTTCCATTCATGAGGAACACTTTCTAATAACAGTTTTGGAACATTGCCAGTCCTTGCTGTTTTGTCACAAAGTGATGATAGTTCAATGTTTACCTCAGACTCTAGTTCCTGAGAACAGGTATTAAATAGAAAACAAATCTTTCACTGAAGATATGAGGAAACAAGAAGAAAAGTTTATTTACTTCTAGCTATAGAAAAAAAAAGTTGAAATTTGGCTTTGGACTATCCTAAAGAGTCAAAACAGGGATAGTAAGTCTAAAGATATGACATTATTTTCTCCTCACCTCTACTTTAAAGTTCATGATATTTAAGTCAGTTTTAAGATATTTAGCATACTAATTTATGACAATCTGGGAAATGACCAACACTAACTACATAAGTCTACTGCCAGTACAAAGAATTCTTTTTTGCTGAACTTTTTTATTTACTAATTCTTCAGTGGTGGCTTTTACATAAACTTTATTTGTACTTACAGATACATAATTTTCTGGCTGGTGTTCCTTGGAACTTTCCAGCTTTGGCCTACTGTCAAGGAGTTAAGAATAATTAGGGTCAATCACAGACAAATATATTTCCTTTTCCTCTGCTTTGTCTCTCTAAACAAAAAGTTAAAACTGTTGAGCTTTGCAAAGAAAATGCAAAGGTGTTCTCCTTCCTAGCCAAAATCCACACTATGGCATGGTGACAGGAATGAAAGCTGTCTTGAAGATACATGGTGCAACTGGATAGCATACTGTACTTTTAGAGTGTTTTAGGTAAAATTTGAAAAGATGGTGAAATGAGTTTGTCTTGTTTCCTAAGTGTCTTTCTGTGAATGAAGACTTTACATTTATTGTGTTTCAGTGAGCCTCAGGATGATTTTTCCCCCATTAAATAAATATTAGTTACCTTTCCAAAGCAGAATAATAGAAAACCAGAAGACATTTGTAAATTTATAGGCATACATTAAAAATAAAATAATTATAAACTAAGGTTTTGATTTTTAAATACTAGTTTAAGGATCAAACATATTCCTGTTATTAACTAGATCTGTAAACTTACATGTGAATGTCACTTGCTGTGATTTAAAAACTATGTGATAGTATGGCTGGACTTTGTTTGGGGGGAATTCTTACTTCTTGTTTCCTTTTTTTAACATATGTTAAGGGAAAGGGATTGGCTCAAACAAATACAGCAACTGAAGAGTAGCCCAAATTAATTAATTACTACTATGGTTATTTATTTTTAATGTATAAGCCAGACTTTACATTCTGGTAATCCCTCACTCTAGATGTCCTTAAATATCCTATCTCCTAGTTTTGTAGTAAAAAATATTTTAATTAAAGGCAAAGTTTGAATCTGACACTGGTTTGGACTTCAAGATGCTGAACTGGCATGGCAAACATGAATGTTAAAAAAAAAATAAGAGGTGACGGTTTCCAACCAAATAGGGCTCAAATCTCTTTGTTTCTTCCTACTGCTGATAACTTTGAAGTCTGCCGTTGACACTGAGCCAACAGCTTGCTCTTGTTCCTTGTCAAAAGAAGGATTCTAGAACAGGGTCAGATAGATGCATGTTGGTTTCTAAATGGAAAGACTTTTTTGGCAGTGAGCAGAGTGATAAGAATATCTGGAAGTGTGGGGAGAACAAAGACAAAAGGAAGAACAAAAAATAAAAGGGACACTGGAGTTCGAAATGCATATAATCACATCCTGGATGTGATATGGGGAGTTCTGGTGAAAAACAGTTGTAGGAACATGCACAAATACAAAGAATAAAAGAAAACAATTATTATTTAATTATATGTCTGAACTAAATAAATTCCCAAGTAATTTTAAATAAAAGTAGATATAAACCCAAGGGCAAATGTATTTTGATCAACAAGGTCTGGACATTTGCATGGAAGTTAAGCATTAAGCCTGACACACTTTTAAAAGCAGTTTAAGGAATTGTCAAACATACATACTCCATGTGGCAAAACCACATGAGGGTCCTGTTCCTAGTTACTCATTCTAGCTCTGTGCCATGGCTTACTATTCCCCAAGTTACAATGATGCAAAGGCACATGAGTTCTGGCTGTAAATCAGACTGGTGCTGTTCAAGAACTCAGCAATAATCTGTTAAGCACCTTCTTTTGGGCTTTAATTTCTGAGAACAAATACTTGGGTTAACGGCTGCTGTGCTTCCCTCCTTCTACACAACCATGACAGCATCTTTTGTAATGATACTCTGCTGCTGTTTCAGTACTCTTCCAGACGACTGAAGTACAGAACAATATTTTTCCTGCTTTTGAACAGTTCGAACATCTTTCATGAATGTTTGATTTTTGAGCCATCAACTAGGACTAGAGAAGCGGGAAACACTCCAGTTCTATAGTCTAGTTCACACAAGAACACCGTAATATGTTAACATTGTTTTAAAAACTACCTGTCAAACAGCAAGTTAAATTTAAGAGATGAAGTTGAGAAGTCAGGTGGTTTATGTTTTCTGTTGGTTTGCTATTGGTACTTTAGTCAGTTTCACACATTTCTATTGCAAAGAAAACCAGCCATTTAAATGTTTCTATATAAAATCAGTTGTAGAGAGGGTTGAGGGGTTTTTTTTTTACTATACTCAATCAAATACTATTGCCATGTTATAATCTCTGCCATGGTTTGAAAAACAAATGTATGAAAATTAGGCTTGAAAAGTATTGAAAAGATGCATTGGTATGACACATTATTTGTCTCAAATCTGGGATGCAGCCCCTTAGTTTTCCTCTTTAGCTCCTTCCAAGTACAGGTTCAAGTACAGGTGTTTGTTTTAGGTTTTTTTAGGAAAGATCATCTTTTCCCCCTTTTTCTATTTTTTTTGACTTACAACAAATGACAAGTGGTCTGCCTTTTGAGTGTTTTCTCTCTCATGCTTTGCTAACCTGTTTTTATACATACAAAATGCTTCTACAGTTTTAGTAGGCTATTAGTTGGTCTTGAAAGATATCCTAGACCTCACTGATCATCTTTTTCATAATGGGTTAAAGCTCAGTTTTCAGCAGTGGCCAGCTTAGAATCATAGAATGATTCGGGACCTTAAAGGTTGGAAGCGACCCTAAAGATCATCTACTTCCAATCCAATACAGAGATAATTTTCACTAGACCAGGTGGCTCAGAGACCCATCCTGCCTGGCCTTGAACTCTTGCAAGGATGGGGCATCCACAGCTTCCCTGGGGCATGTGTTCCTGTGCCTCCCCACACTCACAATAAAGAATTTCTTGCTGGTGTCCAATCTAAATTTACTGTCTTCCAGTTTAAAGCCATTGACCACTGTACTTTAACTACATGCCTTTTTCAAAAGTCCATCTCCAGCTCTCTGGTGTGCCTGCTTTAGGTACTGGAAGGTTTCTACAAGAACTCCATGGAGCCTTCTCCAGGCTGAACAGCCTCAGCTCTCTCAGCCTGTTTTCATAGGAGTCTTGTCACTTTCCTTGTTTTCTTCCCCCTGTAGTTCAACCCAACCCAATTTCCTATTGTCTTACTTTACTTTTTTCTTCCACCTCAGGTATAGAGTGACAGAATGGGTATGACTGGAAGGTTGTCTAGAACAACCTCTTTGCTTAAACAAGGTTCCCTAGAACACGTTATTCAGGGTTGTGTCCAAATGGTTCCTAAATATCTCCAGAGAAAGAGACTCCACAAACTCTCTGAGCAAGCTCGTCCAGGCCCCAAACTCCACTCTTGGTCTAGTTTTTAATAATTTGCACAGTAAGTGAATTACTCCATAGAATAAACACTAACAGCTGCCATTTCTATCACAGAAATTATTGTTATCCTTTGAATTCCTAGATGCTGTCAGCTGTATTGGAGACATCCCACTCTTCTCTGGTTACTGTTTTCTTCTTCCCTGTCACGAAAACAGACACTGTCCTTCAGCTGCTGTTTTGTGTCAGGAAGAAGGTGAAAGCTGCTTGTTTTTCCTCTCACTCTGAGCTTTTCTGCCACTGTATTTTTCTTTCTCGCCTTCTCATTTATTGGTTTCTTCAGACCGTCTGGAAGAACTGATTCATTCTGTGCCCTTCTCTTTCTGTAACAAGATTTCTGCCAGAGAAGTCATTCCATGTTAGTCTTGTCTTCTGTTCCATCTGTAACCTCTTCCAGATAGGCAATAGTACATTCAAGAAGGTGTTTGTCAGCCCAGGGCTGATGTGTTGCATGCTTGTATGTTTATATATCTATATCTATAGATATACACACAAGGAAGTATACGTATTTTTATAGGTATAAACCATAGTTTGTTCTTCAAGTCAGTTAGTAAAAATGGATTGTGTGTAGGCAGAATTCCCAAGGTCAGGCTGTTTCCAGAAGCTGAATGATGCTCAGGTATCTCCACACTTGCCTTCTATGTGCTGCCAGAGAATTCCTGTGCTGTGCAGTTCAGTTCTTTGTAGGGACTGGTGACTGGGTCTCAGGAAGCTTGGTACCAGAAGTGAGGCGTCTGCACTGGCAGAGTGGTCGTATCAGACTCATGACAGTGACAGGGTACAGTAGCAAGAGTGCAGCTTCCTACACCACAGCTGCTGGTGATAGAGTTGGTGACTGAATCATTAAAATGAAATAGAAAAGATGCCTATGCTTCTGCAGAGAAAGAGGAGCTAGGACACAGGTTTTTTGTGTTTTGTAAGCTTGGATATCATACTTGGCCTTTTGAACCATCAAAACTTTTGGATTTCAGAATTTCTGGAATTTCTCAAGTTGAGTGTAATTATTTCTTCTTGTCAGAACCAATACAGCATGTAGAAGACACTAAAAAGTAAGACTTCATTTACTTCATTTACTTCATCTTACTTTGCTGACTACTTTGTTTCTGTTTAGACTTTAAATGACAGACATTAAGAACCATAGCCTGGTTATTTTAAGGTGATTCTTCTTGCTGAAACCATATGAACTGGTTGAGTCTCTTGCAGAAGACCACATTTAGAGACTGATCCTCATGCATAATAGCTTGCTAAACATTTTATTCTATACGTGTATCTTGTCCTGTTGGTTTTGGCATATAAGGGATAGTATCTATAAGTTACTTCTGCCTTAAATACTTGTATGTTCATTAGGCAAAATTGCTTAGGCATGTATTTTTGGCAAATGAAGTAACAGCAGTTGGCTTGTGGGATATTTTTGGCGACAAAAACCCACCTTTACTGCAATTCTAGAGAGAGCAGAATCAGTCTCATTCCAAATCAGAACTAAATTTGATGTTTGAGATAGTAAAATTTTCTGGAGCATCTGTGTATATCTGTATTCTTATGGCTCAGCATGTAGCTGGGATGGCTGCGCTGCTAACCTATTCTGTCAGATTCTTCTGACTTTTCTGTCTTGATAGCAAAAAAGCCTCACATTAAGTATAAATATGCTTGCTTGATTCATAGATTTTAGAAGACATTTGTGGATGTTATGATGATATTTATTGCATGAAGTTAAAACCTACATTAAGATAAACACAAGGATGAAATTATTGATGTTCTGGAAGCAACTTTTCCCAAATGAAATATTTCTTGGGTTTCCTTTGCTTTCACCTTTGTTTGTTGGTTCCCTCCCCTCTCCTCTCAAATCTTGCAAACTTTTCAAATCATTTTCATAAGTAATGAAATTTAATTCTACTACGCACAGACTAATTAGGAGTGGCTGTCTTCATTCTCCTTCCTGCCCTCATAGGCACCTGTAAAAAGTTCAGATCACTGTTCTGCAGTTCTGAAATTCAGTTACAGTTTTCGTTTATAATATGTGTGAATGAAAATCACTCTTTCATTTAAAAACTAGCTAAAACTAGATTTCATGTTGGTCTCAAAAAAGATTTTAAAATATCCATCAAGTCTCTTAAAAGAAAAGCAAAGAAATAACTTTCAGTAAACACACCAATGTGTAGAAAAAAAGTTACAATGTCATATATAGTCAATAGAACTTCTGTAGTCAAGATAATGGGCATTTAAGCCCATTTTTGAAACATGTGAAGTAATGTAATTAAAGGATATGATTTTTAGTACATTCTTAGTTTCATCTCCTCAGCTTTTTTCTTCTTTAGAGTCTGCCTCTTTATGTACTTTTATTTTTATAAATCCATTCAGGCTTATGAGGTTCATAAGCCTGAATGTATAAAAAAACCTCATAAACTAGGTTTGAGTTTCTCTCATTTTTTCCTAAAAATTTCTTTCCAAATACTTTTTCTATTCAAATTCCCATAGGATAAAACAAAAGTTTTAGTTCTTTGTCATGTCATATTTGTATAATGATTTCTTCTGGAATGAAATATATAATCAGTTGAAGAGTACTGAAATCTCTTTTCCATTTAAAGAGAAAAATAAAATTTATTATTTTATTTCATATCAAATAAAACCTAAGTGATAGAAATTTGTCCTACTTAAAGGCATTCAAGAGCTGACAGGAATAACAAAAACACTTCTGCTAAGAGACATAAGGTTATACATGACTGTATGTACATTCCTATAGTGACTGTACATTACACTGGGGCACATTGTTGATATTTTGTTTTGTTCTTGTTCTTCCAAGGCTTGCTGTAGATGTTTAGCTGTAGAATTGAACTGCGTGGCTATGTGTTGAAGCATATTATCACACAACCTTTCTGAGGTGCAATATATCATCTCTTTTGGGCAGTAAGTACCCTATACAAACAAAGCAGGAAAATCCTGGCAAGGCAGATGAATAATTTTCTAGAGTTTTTAGGGAATGGTATGGTTAGGTTTAGGTTATGGTTCACTGACTATTCAAGGTGCTTTGAATTTTAAGGTATTCAGAACATAGTAAGCAAAACCCAGTGAAGTGGCCTGATCCTGTCAGTTCCTTTTCATTTGCTGCAGTCGGCTTTTTCACACAAATTTTAGCTATATATCTCCTATGAATAAGATTGCCTTGCAGAAAAAATTGGAGGAATGAAGCAAAAACTGATTAAGAGTAAATGTTTTAAGCTCTGGTAACAAAAAGATAGTGATTTATGTCTTTATCAATGAATACCTGTCTTTTTTATAGAGCAATAGAGGAGATAAAAATGTTTCTTGATTATATCAGTACAAAATTCTGGTTGTACAGATACTAATAAATAAATACAACATTTCTAACCTTTGTCTCTCTAACCATTTTTAAACATTAATTTTTGAAATCCTGGTTAGAAATGAAAGATCATATATACAGTAATGATACACACAAATAATTACTGCGGCTGTATCTTCATCTTAACATCAACCTAATATTGAGTTCTTTATTTTTCAAATCCTCCTAAATCTTTAATTTTCATACTTGCAGTGACACAGACATATATTTTTTTAAATTCTAATTATGAATAGTAGTAAAGATGCACTCATTTTCAGTACTATATAGAATGCTATATATATTTTTTGTTCAAATACAAGTTATTGTCCAATATTTTGTGTATGTGTATGCTGCTGTGCCTAACCAACAATGCTGACCCTTGTCAATAAAGTAAAAAATAAATCAAAAAGATCATGAGATGTATAGCATTTCTTCAACTGAAATGTTACTATATTGTTTATTAAAAGACAGTCCCTAAAGTCAAACAACTGGTTTCTTTAACAAAAGCTTTTTCAGTATGAGGAATAATAGACAGGTGTGTGATAATGAAAAGTGAACCCTCTTCAACGAGATTTCCTTCTAATCAACTGAATTGGTGTTTAGCACAAGAACAAAAAAAAAAGGCAAAAAAAAAAAAAAAAAGCTACATTCCTAAATCTGCACTACAAAGGACACCCTTTCATTATTGTACCAGCTATAGGCAAAAAATAAAAGATTCTAAAATTGTATTTTCTTACCGGGGATGACCTCTAGTGTGAAACAATGGCATTTAGCATTCCTTTGGGTTTGAAGTGGCAGCTTTTTGTCAATTACACTGTATTTCTCAAGTTTTCAGGTCAGTGTGTAGTATTTCAAGGTACTTCCATTAAAAGCACAACCTCTGGCCCCTACCCTAGAGTAATTCTGTCTTCTCAGTTTAGTGTTTCCTTGAAGTGTTTGTTTGTTGATATTATTTTTAAAAAGTCCAATAACTATTCTTCCCCAAACACTGTAATATAGATTCTGTCCTGTTATTAATGGCACCAGTGAAGCTGTTAGTTATACCTATAATTAGATTTTCATGCATTCATTTCCTCCCTACCATTCAGCTCCATGGATACATCTATGCAAGATAAAACCCATGAAAAGAAGGTTTTTAAATCACAGAGAAAACTGTATTAATGAAAGTCAAATTTACCAAATGAAAATGTGAAAACCTGGAGTACTTCCTTCTGGAGCAGTTAATTATGCGATAATATTGTGGCTTTTCCATTCCAATTTGTCTATAGATGTCTTCCGTCTCTTAGAGCTGGACAGTATCTGTGCACTCATCTTTGTGGAAAGCATATATTTATAGGATTTTGTTTGTTTAAGTCACAGGCTATATCTATTCAAAGCAAAGCTGACTTAGTAGGTAATTGCGTTATCCCTCGGACTGTGTTCAATAGAGGCATGAGTTTATGTGCATTACAGTATGACATTCTTTACTCTTACTCATCCCATTAGTTGTAAAATCATTGCTGAATATGAATTTTCTTCTTTGCTGAGAGACGTGGAATTACTTTAATTCCAAATGGTGCCATCAATATCCGTAGGAGACGCAAATTACTGAGATTATCTTCTGTTCATTAACATGGTGGATGTTAGTATAACGACTATCAAATAATAGCCACATAAAAAATAATTTACTGCGCACTTTTATTATCTAATTGTAAATTTAACCCATATGGGCTTGTGAGGAAAGGAATATTATTGAATGAAAAAACAGTGATATTAGATATTATAAATAGAGATATTATTTTGATGTACATGTAGATCAATGTAAATACAATGAAGTATTTTAGACTTCTGAAATTAATTTAGGAAACTGTTTATTCTCCTTGAGATCCTAGTCTTTGGTTATTTTGTAGCCATGATGTTCTTGGGATTTTTCCAGTTCAATCTTGTAAGCTAAACAGATCCTAGGCTAAGTATAAGCTAAAGAGTCTCTTGAGCACTAACTGAGTGGGCATGTAATGCACTAATCTTTTATACTGACATATGACAAAACAAATTATAGTCTGCAAGAGATGGACTGGCATTTGATGAAGATGGTGTGACAGCCAGTGAAGACCACTGCTTTATATTACTTTAGAAGTTTGCAGTGGAATGGGACTGTTGCAAGTTGTGTGCTCATTACCTTAAAAGGAAAAAAAAATCATCTGATTGTTCATGTTTCCTTTTTGAAGAGTGTTTTGAGATCTGCTGACATTCCAAAATAATGTCAATGTTTCAATGCTCTTAGAATATCTAAGTATTTAAAAAAATTTCAGAAAAGAAGCAGGTAGTTTGAACTATTGTACAGTTTCTCAGGAAGCTGATTTTGGCATATCTGTTTTAATTGTTCCCTCTGACTATTCCTTCCATACTGAGTCATGAAACTTTTCTCCAGTGTCAGATATTCCTGAACCTTTTGTTCATTGATTGATAAATGTCACCTTCTTCATTGCTTCTACTGCTTTTATGCATCTTGAATAAAATTTTCAGCATGTCCTATTTCCTGCCTTTTCTTCTTACATATATAAATATACAGCCCCCTCATGGAAACAGCCTGTGTCCAATTGCCATATATTAAAAACCACTTGCATTTTCAGTTCAGTAGTTAGACTCCAGCTACAGCTAAGCAAAGGGACAGAGTTCACCTTCATCTAGAGTGAAATAATATTAGAAGATTAGGGAAATAAGGTCTGTGTTTATCTATATCATACTGATATTGAAGTTGACCTAACTTTGGAGAGCTGATCTTTCAAAGAATATAATTACTGGGATCCAAGTGGGTGGAAAATACTTTGGATAGGGGATCCAAATATTTGCTCAGTTGCTAGCGATGCATGTTTGAACTTACAACAGAAACCCAAATTACTGGAAATTTCCTCAGCTGAATTTCATTTATAGTCATGTAGACATATACTAGTGTGTACCATGTTTAAACATAGTTGTTACCACTGTTAGGAGTTGAATCTGTTGTGACAAATTAAATTGAAACTTTTCTGTAATTAAGTTATGACTGTTTTAATAACACTAATTAGAAATTTCAGAAACACCATTATCTTTGTCATGAACTTGCATCAATTCCAAATCTGATCTTCAGAGAATTTTGCAGAGGAGTATACTGAAGCAGTGAATATGGTACTCCGGGTCCACTTCTAGCTAGGCTTCCAAGGAGGATTTTTCCTAGTTGTGGAATATTTTTGGTGCATACTTAGTATAAGTCAAGTCCAGGACATCAAATATTAGTGATGGAGAGTTGTTTAACAGTGGTTTCATTGTTGATCAGGAGGATGCCAATATGTTAAACTTGACAGTGTGAAAACAGACATAAGAAAGGTGTTATTCTGAGAGTATTTTTGAAAAATTGAATACAACAGTCTAAGTATTCAAAATATTTTCAGGAACTATGCTTTTTAAAATGAAAACTTGCAGAGTAAGTGAGATTTGATATGCTTTTTCCTTGTATGGATACCGAGGGTATCTTGAATAGGTTCAGTCACAGTGCATTTTCAATATCTGCAAGTATCAAAGCCAAAGGCATGCAAGACTTCTAAGGCACTTCAACATTTCCCAATCATTTAAAGGTAGTGACTTTGGAGAATTATATCATCAAATGTTCTATAGACCATTTATTTGCCTTGTAACCTTGTTTAGTTGGATATCAGTTAGGTAAAATCCTGAGTAATTCCTAGGCAGAAACACTTTCCATTTACTAGGAATGCTCAAAACAGTTTTTCCTTCCCAAATTCTTTTTGTGGCGCAAAACACATCAAGTGTAGTTTGTGTGAAAACTAGCTAATCTGCATAGTGTAAAAATTCTCATGCTGTCATTGCAGAAAATCCTTATTTCTTTATGCAGAATTTTCCTTTCTTCTCTATATTTCTCTTTGATCCTTACACTCTTCAAAATGAGTGAGGTCTAGAAGAATTATTGAATTTGTATGCAGATTCCAATACCAGCTTCACATATCTTCTCACACAGAGATGTGGGATATCTCAACTGAAAAATAAGAAACACAAGGGGATTGATTTTGGCACAGGTTGTGTTACATACATTTAATTTTTTTTTTTTTTTGTTGGAGTTTTTTAAGTAGACATCCAGACTGATTCCATGTCTCCTGATTTCTGAAGTCACTTGAGCATTTGACCAAATATTACTTCATGCTAATGATGAATGACTAAATAATTGGAACATTATCACAAGGTGCTTTATAGAGTTTCTAAAAGGGGTTAACTCTACGACCCTGCAATGCTCTGTTCTGCTCCCAGTCAACTGATTTATTAAATAGGGCTGATTTTTCTGTGAAGTATATCTTAAAATATCCTATAATTAAAATAATTGTATGTATTTTAGAAATAAGTTTTACTCACAGCATATTTACAACATTAAAATACACACAGGTATTCATTCATGCATTTCATTCACACAGCAAAAGAAATGTAAGTCATTACACACTGGATAAAGAAAACACCCTGGCCTGTCAGATTCCATGTTGCATTTAAGCCCTTAAACTGCTTCATTCACTTTTCTAGAGATGTTTTATTAATTGAAGAACCCACTCAGGTTTGCAAAATATTGGTCTTTGCAAATCCTCTGCTAGATCTCAGGGATCCACTGAGGTTTTTTTGAAAAGAGGAGTTGCCACTGCACTGGTTAGGTTAGATGTTATGTGCTTAAATAAACGTCTCATTTCAGACGTCTCATTTTCCATGATATTCTGGAGTTCAATATCTCTAATTTAAGCTCTTCTTAACAGTCTACTAAATTAATTTGCAAGAGTTGCTTGGGAGTAAATTTTATGCCTATTATTTGAAGAATGTGCAAGTTAGTGAAACATGCCCGACTGCTAGAAAATTGTGCTCCTATGCACTGGTACTGTAAGTGGACTCAGCTTGAATTTTGGATGGGATATTATAAGTACTACCGTGTTATTAAATACAGTGCATTCTAGCACAGTCATTATCATTCTGTGAGTTTGTATTGTGTTTTTCATTCTGACAGCCATACCTTCTACAACACATCACTGTGCACTTTGATCACCTGGCTGTTATTCTTGCCATTTGATATTGCTGCTATTCCCAGGCTCTCTGCAAGTGTTGACACAACTACCTTGGCATCTTGAGAAATAATTATATTATTTTATTTTTCATGGCTCATTTTGGCCATAATAAGTAAGTTAGTTCACATAACTTTTGTCTTACCCCTTTGTGCCTATTTAACCTGTCTTAATCTGCAGAGTTTTATTGCTGTTTTGGCATCTTGTATCACCCAGTTTTCCCACAACCACTCAACCTGTGTAGCCTTAATAATGCTTATTTAAATTTCAATGTACAAAGTTCAGTGCACAATTTTTAGTATGCTACAAAAAAATTAGTAGACTTGTTTGCATTAATAGCTCCTGTATAGCCTGGTCTGCTTTTTATCTTTGATTAAGTCTATGCCACTTTGCTGACTAGTCAACTAGTTACATATTACTGGTTTTCTGTTTAAAATAAATTTAAGTGATGAAGATTGTTGACACTAATTATAATTGTGCAAGTCTTTATGTGTATATGGGAGCATGAGGCTAAACTAATACAAAAATGCCTTTGCCCATGAGAAGTGTCTGAATCCTGCAGAAGTAGCTTTGGGCAAGCATGGTAAGGCAGTTTGCACAAAGAGAATAGCCTTGGTTTTCAGAAGGTATTTAAACAAAACCCCAAAAAAGTATTTTGAAAGTGAGGCATTTCAGTCTGACTATATTGGTCTTTGCTGGAATGAGCAATTAAATTTTATTTACTGAAATCCACTTCTGCATTTCTTAGTGTTTTGTTTCCTAAACAGTTAACCTGTACTTATATAAAGATTACTCATATGCTATTCTGAGCCTGGTTTAGCTTGATTTTCCTGAAGATACTCGTGCAGCTCAAGTCTTTGCTTCTGGTTGGTCCATGTCTTGCCCTGGTATGTCAATATAATGGAGCATTTCTCTGAATTTGGACATAGGAGAATAGTCCTACTAGTTCTTATGAATTTGGGCTAGAGTTCAACACAAATCAACAGTCAATATTTTAGCTCCTGTGCTGCAGTTTTTCTTAAAATTTTATTAAAATAAAGTAAGTGAGAAGAAAGCAAGTGTAAAGTCAAAAATTGGATATGAACCAAGGAATAAATGGATGGTATTTTTTTCTTCAGCTAGTTGTTTTGTGAGTGCAGGCTTTCTTTGGCAGCACAGAAGCCATTCTCCCATGCTCACACATTCACATCATCCCATGTATATTCTTTCCTATAATCAGTTCTATTCATATGTTTTTTTATACTGTGATATGTATTTTACCTTGGAATTCAATGATGCCAGTAATTAGAATTTCAGTACATTTAATATTCTTATGTATGCATAAATGGGGAATATAATGCATATGGAACATAAATAATTAGCAAAAAGTGAGAGTGGAATTTTATAGGACTGCGCTTCTTTTTCTGCTATTAATTTTTTTTCTGAAGTTGAAGATGAAGTTGATGCATTAATATTATTTTCTGCATAAGATAGTGGTATACTCTCCAAGTCAATGCAGTCTTCACAGAAGTATATTGCTATTTTAATTCTACATGTCTTTGTGTACTCGTTTGAAATCAAACCAGTGGGAGATTGTAAGTCAGAATTATAATTTTATAGGGAAAAAATTAAAATAAATACATAAATGCTGTAGTACAAGTACATTGACAAAGACAGAATACAACCTGACACTCTATGGTGGTAGCAGTTCAAGCAGAGTGGTTCTGTTGAAGTGGTGATCCTGTAGAAATAATGGGTCTGAAGATCCAGCAGTAGGGCTTGTCCTCTGGGAGTCCAGTAGGTAAGCACTGCTCTGGTGTTCAGAGTCTCAGCTTATATTCAGGCTGGAATGCTTGGTTCCTCCCTCTGGGCGGAGCATCTCGCAATGGAATGGTGAGTCATGTGATAAGGCCTGATGGGCCAATTAACAGGAGGTAGTCCAGGAGGGGGTTATCTGTGAGCTGTGTAGCAAAGGTGCTGATGGGCCCATTAACAGAAGATAATCCAGAGTGGGGGAGGCAGGGAGCACTGCCTCACCTGGATTCAACAGTTCATGAAGATGGCGATAGAATATACTTCAACCCAGGACACTTTTTTTTATATTATCAAACTACCAAAGGACTTCCAGCCATGTGGACAAGCTGGAAGTCCTTTGCTAGTTTGATAATATATCAAACAATATATAAACATTTATCATGTTTTTTTATATTGGATCTTTTGTTTCCTACACAGGAAAAACATTGTTAGACTGAGTTATGCCTGAACTTTATCTCGTGCCTAAGTATTCTTTTCTATGTGAAGTATTATGAAGAGGTGGTATCTGTTTCCTTTAAGCAATAACATTTTTAATTCTTTCTGATAAAAAATACATATTCAAACTGTAATGACTTAATGGTTGGGGGGTTGGTTTGTTTGTTTTTTTGTTTTCTGGCTTTTTTTGGTTTTGCTTTTATATTTTTCCATTTTGTGGTATAACCAAGTTGCTTGCTTTGCTAATAACAGCAACAGCTGGAGAGTGGAAGTTTACGTTAGAATACTATTTTTTACTCATTTACAAGCTGTTTATGCGACAGTTATAACCTAAGAGGTATCTAACTGAGGTTTTTTTTAAACGCTTTTGTTTTTTCACTGGAATAACCAACATAATCAGAAGCTGTTAGTGATCTTTTGGTAATAATTTTTTCCCTACAATTATATATCGCTGTAAAGAACTGTTAACTCATTTATAAGCAGTTAATAATTAATTCATTTCCCTAACGTACCGGCATTGCTTTCTGCATTTGTCTTTTGCTGTATAAACAAAATTCCATGCTAATTTGTGTTTGAAATCCTTATCCTTTACTTTCATAGTACAGCAATTTCCAATAACTCTTCCTAGCCTGGAAATTCATAGAGGGGGCTGCAAACACAAATATCATGTGCAGTTTCAAAGCTGTAGCTTCAGTAACAGATTTTGGCCGTTACTGACGAAGATATACCTAAGGCAAGAAGTTTGCACAGAGGTGATGCAACAGTCTGTTGCTCAGAAGATTAGAAAAAGCGCTGCCTGGGCTTACTGGGTAGAACACAAAATGCCATCTCCATTGGGATCTGGCTTGAAAGGCCATGATTTCACTTCAAGGTCTTGTATGATTCTGCCCACCCTTTTGCTTCTGAACTCTCACCTGCTTCTTCTATTCTCTCTTTGTTTGACCCAGAGAAAAGACTTGCAAGCTTGTCTTAATGTTCTCATCTCTCTCTGCTGTCATAACTTCTTCCATATGGCCCCGTTTGTCTTCATCCCACTTCCTGAAGCAGTCTGACAACCCTTCACACTCTTTTGGAATGACTCGTGAAGACACACAACTTGAGAAAAGAAAATGATAAATGTTGGCCGACTCATCCTGTGAGTAGAAGCATGTTTCTATATGCAAGAAAATTATGAGTCATGGGGCTAACAAAATGTGTTTGTAGCTTTTACCCTTTCTTTTCAATGATTTCATCAATTCACTCTCTACCATCCCACTCCCTCATATATGTACTGTCTAATTAGTCTGACATTTTTGAAGCAGGGTCATTTTTAATGCGTTCAGAAAATGCTCTGCACATCACATTTATAAACTTGTGAAATTTTTTACCCTGCCATGTGATGATAATACATATTTTAAAGGCAAGTATGTTTACTTGAAATCCTTCTGTACTATTAAAGATTCTTTTTTTTCAGTGACGTGTTAGGTTGTAAAAGGGAATAACTACATTAATTTCACTTTGTCTCTTTAGAAAAGGAAAGTTTTGATATATCTATACTCCAATGTCAAAAATGTGTGTTACATAAAAGCTCTGTATTTTCCACTCCTCTTAATTCACATTAAGGTGTGGTTTTGCATTTGAATACATTACTTAACTTGTGAGACTGAAAAACAGTCAAACTAATAGCTCCAAAATGTGTTGGATGGCTTGAGCTGTTACTGACTGAAATGTGTGGAAAGTCTCCCACTGATTACTGTGGGTGTTCAGTCAAGTTCTGTGTGTTCTTCTATCTTCATGCTTCAGCTTTTAGCAGTTTGGCAAAATTTCAGAGCTATAAACCTTTTCTCCAGTCTAATGTGGTTTTTACGGACTTGAATTTTGAATATCCCTGCTTGGCTGGCATGGAGAACTTTAATCTTATGTTTACAAGGGAATAATTAAATAGAGAGAAGTTCCTGTCTCTCTTCTTCAGCTTTATTTAATTTTGGGTACCTCCATGTTTCCTGTGTGCCTGAATCTTCAATAACAGCTCATGAGATTGTCTTAAATGTCTGAGAGCACACCAGTGAAAGTTTTCTGTGGATGTCAAATCAGTAGTTAGGGCTGAATATCCAACTTTGAGCTGTCATTGGGCTAGCTAGAGTAATAGTTTGAGCTACTAAAAGAAACCTCTTCAACCGGATACCTCAGTTTCAATCATAATGAATCCAATGTTCAGTATGAATCTGTATAGAAGGCCTGCCACTGCTGCTGAACGAAGTGGCAGAGTATCCACCTATAGATAGAAGCCCTAGATGTGTTAATCTATGCTCAATAGAAGAAAAGTATCAATGTTGATAAATTTATATAAGAGGGGAGGGTAATTTTAATCCAGGACAAAAGTAGGAATAACAGCAGACAATAATGCCTGAGTAGTTAATATAAGAGTAAAAGAGTACAGAAGCAGTAAGGCAGAGGTGTTGAGACAACATCAGCTAATCCTTTTATATTTTCAAGTATTTCAAAACCTCTTGGGTGTCCAGATATAGTGTAAAGTGACAAATAAAAAAAAAAAAAAAAATAAAAAAAAAAAAAAAAAAAAAACAACACCAAAACCTGGCAAAAGGCATAGATCATGGCAGACACTTTGAGTATTTGGATCTTGGAAACAAAGGTCACCCCATTTCCTTTCTCAAATACTAGTAGAAACCTTTTTCAGAGTGCACTAGTTTTATTTTCAAGGGCCTGTTTTCAATGACTAACAAGGTTTCCACCTCCAGATTTCTTCCATTACCACCCTTAAAAACTTGGAATTTGTATTCTGGCACCTGTAATGAAAATTCAACAGAACTCAGGGAAGCTGAATATCCACCAGTGGGTTGATTTTTTCTGTAGAAATAGTAATTTTTCTGTACAATATAGTAGCTATCATTTCATTTGGCAGTTAAATAAATATTTTTATACTTATCATACATTTACAATATATTTTATTTTTACTATAGAGGAAAGATCCTATTCCACCTGCCTGCAGGAATATTGTTGTTCCAAAGAGGTATTATAAGGTCTGTTACACAAGTATATGGTTTTGTTGACAAGTGTGATACCATGGGCATTGAAGATATCTCTTACTCAAAAATTTGGAGTAAAAACCCAAATTACCTTTCTTTCTCATCTGTGTCTTCTCTTCATACACTAATTTGGTAGCCGTTATTACCTTCCATTTCACATATTGATAAAGATAGAAGTGAGAGTGTATCAAATTTAACTGTCCCTAATTCATATGCTTGGTAGAATAGAACATATTGCTTCAAGATTCCCTTCTCTTCGTTTGGCAACAAAAAACAAAGCATGCATTTAGCATTTGAGGTAAAACTCTATCATGAATTTAAGATTAAAAAAACTCCAAGTATACTAGATCTAAAACACTCAGACAATGATCCTTTGCCATCTGCACACTTGTATGAAGACCAGAGCTGTGTGCCCAGGAGTATGACTACCACATTTGCTTCATGTGCCCATAGACATTTTATCATTTTTTCCTGATCTTTTGTGTCTGTGTCTTGTTCAGTGGTCACAGTGTCTTTCTTACAGGACAAAGATCCGATCAAACCTTCATTGAATTCAGAAGAGGTTTTGCCATTGATTAAAGTGAAAGGAGTGCTTTCCTAAATAAACAGAAAAGCTGAACTAATCTCTCCCCTCATAGGTCATTCTGGCAGGTCAGGTTTGGAGCACTCTAGTGGGACAACTTGCATTATTTCATATTTCACAGTAGCAGTCCTGTGAATAAGTCAATGAATTCAGTCTCTGGGGCATTCAGTCTAATACCTGTCAAGATAACTAAATTCACTTTATAAGTGAATTTATAGCTGTAATTTAAATATCTTCATTCCATCACTTATTGCTTTGTTCAACAAATTGCAGAAGGGAATCTGACCTTATTGTGGATCAGAAGTGGACATATTAAAAAAAACAAGAAACAAACAACAATTTGAAACAATTTTTCTTCCCTCCTGCTGGTTACTCTAAAGTCACTAGACAGAGTGTTTGAAAGACATGTGTAAAAGGAGAGAAAAATATTAGTGTTGATGAATGCACTGAGGTCTCATGTAGGTCGTGCTTGAGTAACTAAAGTCTAACCTTGGCAAGTAAAGGAACAAAACATGACAACGGGGTTAAAACTCAAGACCTAATAGCACAACTGAGGCACTTTTGATGTTTAATGTTTTTATGATTCTCCCGTGTCTAATCAACAGAAATAACCTTCAGAATTCAAAGGGCAAAACGCAGCATCTTTATGTCAATTTGGTTGTCTGTTTTCCCCAGCTCTGACACAATGGATTTTTTACTAGACAGATCCTGCACTGCTCTCAGCACTTATCACACACATGGAGATTAATCTTCATTTTATCCTGCTACTTCTTCTTCTTCTTCTGTACTACATTGCCATCTGGAAGCTTGAACCAAAGGCTCTGAAAGACGCCTTTTGAGAAACTGAATGTCACAGGAAAGGGCACTTCCTGATCTTTTCTAAAGAAACCATGAAGAAGCAGGTCATATCACTAAACATATATGACCTGTCTTTTCAAATCTTTACCATACTTGCTTTTCCTAGGACTGGTGTCTCTTAACATAGCTATAACAAATGAAAAAAGGAAAACGGAAAAGAAACATGCAAATGATACTTAGTGATTTATGATACCAAAGATGAGAGATTACTTTAACGGATTAATAGGCAACATGATGGCTGGTGAAATTTTATGTCAATAGAGACAAAACGATGTACAATTGGAAGAATAATTTCTTACTCTAGTACATTTTCTTTTCACAAAAATAACGAAAATAAAGATCAAGCATTGTTGTGGATTTTGGGTGGCAATATTGAGTAATCAAAAGTAATGACAGGTACTAGATATTTAATTCCTATTTACTTGCCTAATATAAAGGAATTCTACATTATAACTGCCTCATATTCTAGGTAATAGGAGAGATTTTTAGCTGTGGGAGTGAAGGAGAGAGAAGATGCAAAAAAGAGAATGGATCACCATCATACATGGTGATCACTCACCGTGTATGATCAGGTGACTATATGTTCATGTACAAAATTTCTTTTACTAGGGTAATATGAGATTCTTTATGTCTGAGAGAGAAACAGGTAGTAGACCTCTTTGGTGCCTCACTCTCATAGCAAAAGTGAGCTTCTATCAAAAGTGTTGCTTAATATATATAAGGAAATTACGAGATTATTTGTCCAACTCGGGATGGGGTTTGAATAAAGAGACAAGTATCTTATGTGCAAGAAACCATTAAAAAGCAATACTTTCTCATCCTGTTTTTGGCTTGGTAAAGTGAGGAATGGGTCGGGATTATGAATGCCAAAGTCTATCAGTTGTAGAAGGGAACATTTTCTTCCAGATGACAAAAGCTGTGGCTTCCTTTCGCTGTGTTTCTTTATTGATATAATAGATGGATGGATGTCTACAAAAACATAGAAAAAGGTCTGTTGCGGTAAATTCTGAAAGGAATTTTAAATTGTTTCTTTGAATCAAGTTTCCTTAATATTCTTTCTTTCATGTGGTTCTGATCCAATGCCTCCTTGTCCCCCTGAAAAAAAGTTTTTCAAATATTTTTCAACCAGGCATAACTCGGGTTTTTAAATATGTAATCATCCAAAGGCATTAGTAGTTCAGTAGTCATGGCTGCTGGTAATTTCTCCTGTGGTTCTTCACCAGCCAGACTGTGTTTTTCCTGTTTTCATTTAGCCTGGACTCAGCACTGGCCACCTGCCCTTCTGTTTCAAATCACATGATTTTCCCATTCAATTGTTCATTTATTCAGAGACCAAGAGTTTTCCTTGCAGATTTGGAAGACAGAGATGAAATCATTGTAAAGTTTCCTGAGCCCACAAGACTGATAAATTCATTATGTGTTCGAATCAGGAAGAGCATTACCAGGATGAAAGCCTTCCAGTCAGTGTATTTCATTTCAGTGGGCACATATGCAGCAAAATAAGTTACTTCATAAAGGTTTAAGATGTCTATTTTACAACAGACATGTTTAAATGGGATTTGAACTTTGATTACTTGGAATCAGTAAGTCCAGTAATTAGAATTCTTAATGATTTTTTTTTTTAATTTTTGGGGAATTATTTGTGATTTTATTTGCTGGTTTTTGACAGTTTTCTTTCTAAAGCCTCTAACTTTAGTGTGAGAAATCTACTGCTAAAGAAAAAAACAATAGATAATAATGACAGATTTTTGGTATCTAATAGCCATTGAAAGAAAACTGATTGTTCACACGTCAGCAGCAGTTCTGTCAAATGTTTATTATTACACTAAGCATGGGTGAGGCATTTGCCGATGAAATACAGCTAATTCTACACCACTGTGTGGATTTCATCACTGTTTTTATAATGAGTGTTGATGTACTCCCAGTGCTTCCATTTCTGTTGTAGTTTTGATAGTTGATGATGGAGCAGAATTCCATTAGCTAACAGAGTGAACAGACATGCTACACAGTTTTAGAAGTGAGAAGTCATTTAAAGGTGTTTGCTTTTCAGCACCACAAAAGGCAGCTAATCTTCAGAATTTTTCAGGACACACTTAGTACTCATATTTAAGCACAGACAGCATACTGCAAATTGTTAGGGAACATGTAAGATGTACTACAGCTTTTAATAGCTTCATGTTCTGGGAGCTTTACACTTCTTTCACTGAGTAAAGCTATTTTAAGCAATGTAATAAAAATACTGACCTTAGAACTCTAAGCTCCCAATGAAATGCATGTTAAATTTATTTATGGAGTGCAGGGAAACCATATGTTCTGCTTTTTCTCATAAAAATGGCAAGAAAGGAATGTAACTTATTTTTATTTTATATATTGAAAATTCATGGCTCAGCTAGCTTTTCATATTGTCTCCCAACAAGCCTTCAGAAATCCATTTTTGTCCCTGCACCTCAAAGACCAATTGGCTGATAGACAGAGATACTTTTGAAAGCTGCAGATAAATTAGTAGCAGAGAATGTGCCTGAGGACCATGCCTGGCTGCTCTTGAAATCCTTCTGAAGCCAGAATTATTTGTATTAAGATAGGCCAACACTCAGGCCTCTATGAGTCAATTCTTTGTAACAGTTGCCAATATTTTTATACCTGAGAGAGCAGCTTCATTCTTTATTATTGCTCAGGAATCAATACTCCCATTGCCCTCACAAAATGCTATACAAGCATTATTGGCATTTCACTTGGCAGTGAAGGGTATCAACATCAATCTCACCAACTGCACACTTCACTAACCTTGTTCCACTTCTCCAGCACAAATTTGTATTCCGTCTGCACTGTCCTCTCCTGCTCAATTTAAGTGGGAATCCTTAGTGAAGCCGACACCTTCTGAGATGAGGAAATAGAAAGACATCCTATAGCCACAGAGAAGAACATTTTGCTTTTTGTGTGAGGTAAGGAGTACATGAAAACTTTGACCGTGACTAAAATGTGATTTTAAAAACAAAACAAAACAAACCTTACCTCAAAAAACATTGCTACTGGTAGATCTTCTAAAAAGAGTCAAATCTAGATCCTGACAGCAATTTCTGACCCAAAAACTTACTATGGGGTGTAGGATGGTTTTTCAATGATTATGAAATCCTTTTAAAATAACAGCTCTTAATTCACAAATAGTCCTATGTGTTGGAGATAAGTGATGTATTTCCAAACAAGCGAACAACAGCATATACTACAACAAAAAAAGGCTCTTTGAAACAGCAGCCACATTTTGCTCTAATTGTGTACAGCTGCACCAGTTTGATATGCCAGTTCCGTCTCAAAGATTTGCATTCAACATGTAAATTCAGCTTTAAACATGCAATTTCTAGTCATAATCTAAAGTGGGAATTGTTCAAAGCATCCTGTCTCTTGCAGAGCTTTGTGTCACTACAGATTACAATAGAAGGCAGTTTGTTCAAATAACACCAGAATAATGTCAGTGAGAGCACCATTAATAAAATAATAACCCCTTCAGTTCATCTGCTTTAAAAGAACAACAACATGCTGTTATTCTGCTTTTTTTATCGCTCTTTGGTGTTGAAACTATGTATGCTTTCCTCTCTTTTATGGCTCATCTTATCCTCAGGCAAGGAACTTCTTCAAAAAATATACAACAAATAATTTTTGTGCAGGAAGATTATTTGGACAGTACAGATTTGCAGGTGGGTGGGTGTGGGATTATGACATATTGAGGTTATATATTGTCATGGGTTTTGTAAAGAGCATATTATTCTATTCCATCTGGGTGGAGCAGAATTGCTTATCTTTACCCAAATGGGTCAGTGTCACTTATCAGACGGTGGAGTGCTACTTATCTCTCTTCATTGTTTCACTACTTCCATGGGAATGTCTTCTGCTAATGGACCATTAAGAGCTCATCAATGACATTACACATTACACTGCACTATTGTAAGCTGCTCCACACAGGGAGGAGGAGCCAAACCATCTTAACCTAGATAAAAAGGAGCCACAGTCCCACTAGGTATCCAGTTTTCCACCGGATCCCTGGAGGAAGACCGAACCCATCTCACCATTACTGGATGCTTTTTCTTCAACGGGACCATCTCTACTCCAACAAAACCACATCTGCCACTCCAGGAGGGCTTACTTTAGACTGCTTCCAACACCCTGACCAACAGGGTGTCAGGTTGTATTTCTGACTCTGTCAGGGTTTTCTAGGATTTCTTGTTTGTTTATTTGTCTGCTTATTCTTCTGTACTACAACATCTGTATTTTTATATCCCTAGTAAAGAACTGCTATACCTATTCCCAAAATCTTTGCCTGACAGCCTTTTAATTGCAAATTTATAATAATTTGGAAAAGGGGGGGAGGGGCTTACATTCCAAGGGAGACTCCAACCCTCCCTGGCAGATACCTGTCTATCTAAACCAAGACATATATTCATGTTAACAGTCAGGAATTTTCAGATTGCATTTGATTTGGTAAGAGGCACAACTATGAATTTCTCACCAAGAGAGAAATATTTGACTTCCTTTGTGCTGTTTGCTATAGATTCCTGACACTGGCAACTACCAAGAATAAAAAAGCTTTCCAGTCCTGTTTTTTTCCATCTAGTGCCATCTGATTATATATCTATGCTTAAAATATATCAAACAAGTATTTTTATTCTATATTTTACTTGAACCTCAACTTGCTTATTTACTGAGTTTTCTTTTGGTTTTGCTTTAGCCTACATTCAGACACTGGCACAGGCTCCCTAGGGAAGTGGTCACAGCAGCCTGACAGAGTTCAAGAAGCATTTGAACAATGCTCTTGGGTCCATGGTGTGACTTTTGTGTGCAGTTGTCCTGTGCAAGGCCAGGAGTAGGACTTGATAATCCTTGTAGGTCCCTTTCACCTCATATTCTGTGATTCTGGGATATTTTGTGGTAAGCTTAACTACAGGAAGCATTGCTGTGCTCTTCCAATAGTCAATTTCTCATTGTTTATATGCAGAAACTGGATAAACTGAGGTCTATGCTGCACCACGCCTAAAAAGTGAGCCAGGGATAGGTTTTATCTCTGAAAGGAATAATTTAGGAGCATGTAGAAAGGGGATCAGTCAGTAGAAAAGTCTCTTTTTGATAGTAACAGTGTTCACTTAAACAGCTAAGACTACCACAATTCAAGTAAACATCAGGAGGAAGGGAAAGGGAGAGGAACTGTAAACCTCTGTCAGTATAACTCAACCACAAAAATAACAAACAAGGGATAAGGGAAATATCAGAATAAAAAATATCTTGTATACATCTGGTAAAGAACTGATCTTTCATCAGTCTGAATTGCATTATTATTTTAATTATTGTTTTTAAAAACCAATGCTTGATATGAAAATAGTATTTTTCACTCTTTAGGCAAATAAATATTAGAGCTAACAGCATGCTAATGGTAATTGATGATTTTTCCATTTCTCTTATTTATTGGATTTATTGTATGTATGAGTATTTATTGTAGCAGTATTTTTCATGTTTTGAAGGTGGATTCTATCATTCCTTTCAAACTGTTCATACAATCCATAGAGATAATAAGAAAATGTGTTTTGTTTGTTTCATTACTTGGTTGGTTGGTTTGTTTTTAGTGGTTTGTGTTTGGGAATTTTTTGTGTGTTTTTGTTTGGTCGTTTTTTTGAGATTTTTGTTGTTGTTGTTGTTGCTTGGCTGGTTGATTTTGGCTTTGGCTTTGGTTTTGGTTTTTCATTTGGCTTGTTTTGGTTTCTTTGTGGTTTTTTGTTTTTAATTGACAGAAACCTGCCGTAGCCTTTAATCTCACTAAGCAATCTTTTTTCTCTCTCTTTCTGTATAGCTCAAGTACCTGTAATGTTCATTCAGATCAACTGTCAATATGGACCGACGAACTATTCATCACCTCAGAGGAAGCTATGGGTGCCCCACACATTGTGGTGTTAGTTTCTAGGACTCAGGGTACTGTTGTGCTTTCAGCATACTTGTACAGTAGCTGTAAAATGGCAGTCTTGAGACAAAACCATAAATATCTCTCATATCTATTCCTCAGCAGCATGAAGAACCATGACATTGCTCATCAGGACTCATTGCATGAGATTTTTGATATCAGTACTAGCCTTCCTCTTAGTCAGAATCCTGTTTTACATAGTTATGAGAAATTTTGTCTCTGAACTACTTTCTGACATATTGAGGTACTATAGTTCTGCAAGATTCAAGACTGAGATTTGCAAAGCTTAAAGAACAAATATATCACTAACACACCAGTAACTGTGTGAAAAGATGTAGTGGTTTGAAAGCAAAACCAGTGAGACACTCCAAAATCAGAAATGCATTTTAATAGGAAGTGGAAAAAAAGTAAAATAAAACAAATGCAATAATACAAAAGACTGCTGAGAGAGTCAGAATACAGCCTGACACCCTGTTGGTCAGAGTGTTGGAAACAGTCCAAAAGTAAGTCCTCCTGGAGTGGCAGATGTGGTCCTATTGGAAGTAGAGATGGTCCTGTAGAGATAAGGGTCCAGAGATGGGTCCAGTCTTCCTTTGGGAGTCCCATGGGAACACTGGATGTCTGATGACACTTGTGGCTCCTTTTTATCAAGGTGGAAAAGGTTTGGCTTCTCCTCCCTGGGGAGAGCATCTCACAGGGGTATGATGTAATGTGTCATGTTATTGGTGAGCTTTAAGGGCCCATTAACAGATGATATCGCCATGGGGATAAGGGGAGGGTGACCAGAGATAAGAAACAATGCCCCACCCAGTTTTAACAGATGGCTTGTTATCAGAAAGACAGTCACCCCCTCCCTCCTGGAGTTACAACAGATAAAGAAAAAACACCTCCCCAACGGTGTTTCAACAGATGGGATAGAATAAACTATTTTTGTTTTGGTTTGGTTTGGTTTTTGGTTGTTTTTTTTTTTTTTTTTTGGTTACAAAACCCAAGACTAAAGAACATCACCACTACAAATCTAAACCAAAGCAGGTGGATGTTTACGTAGATATTTAAGATCACACACCTGGTAAATCCATAAATGTGGAAAAGCAATGAGATGTTCCTATATAGTCTGTTTGAAGTTGTTATGGGTATGGAGCAATGGTGAAAATTAGGATATTTATTGAGATGTGAGATTTTAAAATCCACACCTTGGGATTCTAAGTCATATATTTGTGAAATAGACCATTTTCATGCAAAATGTAAAACTTGACAAGAATACTACCTTTTTTTTGTCATCCTTTGTGGGGCCACTACTGAACAAATTGAGGTTTTCTGCTGTACATTATGCAGGTACATATTTGATACATTTTGTTGTTAATATTCTCATTTCTGGGAAGATAAAAAAAAAATTCTTAATGCCATAGTCATTATCTTGACTAAACTTCACTGGTTGTTTACAGCTGCAGTCTATTCTTCTCTCAAACTGTAGCTCACAGTCTGATTGATTTTAGAAATTTATTGGTGAAAGGAAATCAATTTCTTTGTCCCTCAAAGAATGTGTTTTTTAGAAGATTCAAAAAAGAAAACTAGTCCAAAAGCCTTAAAGTCATGGTTTGACACTGGCCAAACACTGCCCCCCCACCTCCACACTGAAAACCAGGCCATGCAAAACCAACACATAAGCTATAGTTAACATATATTTACCAAGACACTGGAAAAAATTCACTTAAAAACAAAAGTAAGAATAAAAATAAGTGATTAAAAATTGTCTTTTGAAACAGTGTCTGGGTTTTGAATAAATCATGTATTATTTTGGTATAGTTAGTCATTATTAATGTATCTCTGCTTTGGTATCTTAAAGAAAGGTAGAAACATTTTTCACTGTAATCGATTTGTCTTTATTTATTGGTTTCTTACCAAATGGCTATTTTATGCTTTGTGGAAAGATGGAGTGCAGTGTGGGGGGAGAAGATCTGAACACCTTTTGAAATTTTTTTTTGTTGGCAGAGCATGTTTACAGAAAGTACTGTGTTCAGAAGGGATTCATTCTGCTTGCAGGTGAAATTTTGAGTTGTATGGGACTGTTTAAACTGATCATAATGGCATGACATGTGAATAAGAAGAGGAGAGGAGAAGATCTGACTTTTAATGTTGTTTGCAGCTAGTTCTGTGCTCACTTTGAAATGATTTTGTGTTCTGGCCATTCAACAGGCATGATGAGGATGATAATCAGACTTTGATTTTAGATTCCTTTTAGTTTTATTGTAGAATAATTTAATCAAAATACATTTTTATAATCATTTTACTGTCTGCCTGCTCTTGTTACTGCTTTAATTTCCTGAAAGGGAGATGTATGACATCCTGTGGGCATCAATGGTAGCTTTCAACTGTCAGTTCGTATTCTTTGAAATCACTTTCATTTCACAAAAAGAATTTATTGTGAGGAAATAGAAGAGATTATCTGACTGAGAGCTGGGGGGTAGAATCCTCTTAACATTCTCTGATTTTGTGTTGATACAGCTAGATGGACTCAAATTGAAAGACTGTGAGTGTACTTTATTCTATGGTTTCATTAGCAAGGAAGGTTGGTCCTGGGTGAAGGCTGGGATGCTGCTCCTGAGGAGGTCTTACTCAATCCCAAGTCTGTCACATATGATTTATCAAGGCAGTCGTCCCAAGATATCTCCATGAATTTCTCCCCAACACTCAGTGTCCTGTTTGGTCAAAATCTTAAATTCTTTCAAGTATTGCCCTAATCTACCAGCCTCTCACTTTACTATAATTTGCTGGGCTATGACTTTGGGCATGGATTTGTTATTAGACATCTGGCAGATATGGCAAACGCCTGTGATGCAGGTATCAAATGCGGAGTATGTCAGCAAAGCATATATTGGGTCTTCATGCCTTAAATTCAGCAGTGCTGGTGGGTCTGCCTCATGCAATTTTCAAGTATAGTATTCACATTTCTTTATGGTCCAATCTCTCTTAGAGGTTCTATACATTTCAGTCATAGAATAATTATCTTTTTTTTCAGACTAAATTTGTCATGTGCATGTTGGTCATTCCACCAAATTTGTCCTGAAAATGGTGCTGTCACTTTCATTTTTGGTTGAGCTAAGATACCTCTATACACAAAGAAGTCACAAGGAACATAGATTTACATAGGCTGAAGTTTGTAAATCACACTAACCAAAACCTAGCTATACTTGAATTGGGTTTTTTTCCCAGAACTGGTGGGAAAGCCTGTGGCTCTGGTGTAGCGGGACCTGCTTCCTGATTAAAGTTTCTTTAGTGTTGTGTCAGCAGATTCCTTGCAGGGGGTGCAGTTTCACACACTGTCCAGTCACTAGGGCAGCTCAAGTGTGTAGGAACTAAAAATTGTGCTTAACTCACATCAGACAAGTTGGGATATATTAATGAGAGCTGGAATTAGTATATTCCTGGGTAGGCTTTACTTCAATAGAAATTAATAAATTTATTTATTAATAAAGTTTTAGCTAGAGTGATTTTAGTTCGACTTGCTTAGACAGCAATGCAAGTTTATGTGCAGCAGATTTTGCTTTTCTTTTCATTGTTGATTTTTAATGGTGCAGAAAATGAATAAAAGTTGGTGTACAAATGATAAATGCCTGTCTGTTTGGCACATAGCTGTTCAAGAAAGGTTTCTGAATCATGTCTGCCATCCTTAACAATAGAGTTTTTTTAAACACATAAATAAAATTGTAGAGGAGCTAATCACACTCTTCCTGTCAGCTGGTAATAGACAAATACCTTAGGTTTTCCAAGATATTTTAACTGCTTTCAAAAGCACATGCAAATGAGTATGGCAAGATGATATTATGTCTCAGAACTTCCCAAATGAGGAGGATTTTATTCTGGTTTTGGTTTTTCACTAAGGTGTAAATAAAAGCAGTTATCACAAATGAACTGTTTTGCTCACAGAAATTCAGCTCATCTCTGTAGTCTTACGAACTTTTTTTATGTTTTAAAACTAAATTGGATGAAATATGTAGGTTCTGTCAGAGATGCTGAATATCTGAAGATCCATCCTGACACATTTGTTGAAAGATCTGTATCTGGCTTTTTTGATAAGTCAGATAATTAATGTTAAACACTCTGTAACACTGATTTTGAAAACAAAAAGATTACTACTTGGGATGTACTTTGTTCTTTCACAAGATTAGAAGTGGAACAGCAGAAAGGGTTTTTCGTAGTGATCTGCAGTGCTATCTGCTACCAAATTAGTTCTAGCAGTCAGACTGATGGCATAATTTACATAATGTGTGTTTGTGTTTGTTTGAAGGCTAGGTTACTGGATTTCTTCCACCATCCTGAGGTTACATCTCCCCATTTCATTTCCCCTGAAGAGCAGCAGGCACAGTCCTGAGCAAGTGCTGTTGGTTAAGTGGGTGAGTGGCAGACATCAATAGTGTAATAATCACTGCCCTTTTTGAAATACTTAACTTTCAAAAATGTTGACATATTAGAGACATATTCAGCTATTGTATCATTAAATGTGCATGTTAGGTCCCAGGGAGCATTATAATGATTTAGTCATTACTTTTCTTTCAACAATGGGATGTTGTCACAGAGCAGGATGAGTCCTCCTGTGCCTCGTGGCTTAGTAGTTGAAGCATTGTGTCACTGGTGATAATGCCATCACAGCAGCATGTCTCATGACCAGAGACGTAGATTACCTTGATTACACTGGTCATTTTAAGAATTCAGTCATGTATTTAAAAAATGTACTTAAATTGCAATGAGACTGTAGAAAAATACAATACCCTTTAAATTTCTGGGTTTGGGGTTATATTTGTTTGGGGTTTTTTAACAGTAAAATTAGGTAAAGTATATCAAATTAAGAATCTCTATGTAGTAAAAGAGACTTGAGGAAAACCAGTTTTTAAGCACCTTAAAAAAATCACTTCTTTCACGTGGAAAACAACTGGTAACTTTTAAATCAAATTCAAAAGGGGTCTGATTTTTAAGGAGAAGAGGAGGAGAAAGAATGCACACTGTTTATAGATATATCCTAAGCAAGGCCATTTCTAGTACATAGGGAAACTCAGACTAAGTCTAAGACTGAGAGCATTAACAAAGAAATAATGTGGTGCCTGTTGCTTTTAATACTTTCTCTTTCTGCATGAAGAAATAGATATTTGTGTAGAAGCTGCAAAAAAGGTGCAGTGAAAGATGGAAACTAGGCATGTTCCAGTTTTCATTGACAACGCTAATTTGTGAAGTCACTTTTGTAATCATTAATATTATTTTAGTTAACTATTTGGCTTGAGTTTTTGTTTTTTTCCTGGTATATTTAATATTTCTAAAAATTTTGTCATTTAGATTTGACTCAAACATTTATTTATTACATGTGCATTTGTCTTAGTCAAATCTTAGTGATTTCTGAAAATATGACAAAAATAAAACTCTGCTAGTAGAAATGATCAGAGGAAACATTACTTGTGATACAGCTCATGGAAAATTCTGAAGTCCCACAACATTTCCTTCAATATGTTAATAATATTTTTATAATTCTTCATAAGTTGTAAATATTCTTATAATTTGAAATAGTTCCTTTATTTCTGAACCCCTTTTGTTGTCACAAAAAATGAGTAACTGTCATTTGTGTGGCAGTTAATGTAGTAGCTGTGTCATTGATTTTTACCAAACAGGTATTTTCCCCACCCCTTGACACAGATACTGCTAGTTTGCATGAGTGGTACAGATGTTGATGTAGCTCACTGAGAACCTAAATTGAGGTTTAACTGTAGCTGCTGGGTTTTTCTTCATTGTCACCATTTAGTTTGATTCAGTAATTCTCAGCTAGGTTGCAGATTCTTGCCAGGATATCATAGATTTGAGGATGTGGGGGGCAAAAATTATGACTTGAAGATTTAAGCCAACTGGCTTTAACCACTTCTCGGTGTGATTTGTGTAGCTTTAGGATTAGATAATGAAAATGTGAGACATTGACTTGAATTGTGACTCATTTTGACTCTCTTGAAAGTTCTGCCTGGAATGGTTTGTTGCTTCTGGACAGGTGGAAGGTTTTACTCTAGTTTTTTTTCTCCATTCTGTTTTTTTTATGCAAGATGTGGTGCGAAGGAAAGACTGAATTTATTTGTCCCTATGGAGATCACTCTTGTTTCAATTCAAGTACCATTTTTGTTTCCTATTTTTCTTCCCTTGGTTTTGTTTGTATTTTATTTAGCTCTGTTTTTTGCAAAACACTGTTTTTTCTCCTGCTGTAGTCACATAGACATTGAATGCAGTCCTTGAGCTTTGATGGCTTAACATCTCAACTGTTTTTATTTCCCTCTTTCCATGTGGTGGCAGAACGGAGCAAACATTTTTTGGAGGCAAAGGAAGTGTGTGTGGTGGCAAAGGCATTTTGTTTATTTTGAACTCATGAACTAGTATATAACAGAATGTGAAACCTCTTTTTCATTTTCTGTCTCTCTCTTGTTTTTCCCCTTCTCTGTTTCCTGTGGCTGATTTTCCCATGACTAAATTTATGGGAATTTATTTCCCTGAATCTTTTATTTGCTAAGTGCTTTCAGGAAATAATTTTTACGTCCAAAATCCCAGTGTATTTGACATTGTTCTTTAGGAAATCCTGGATGTAAAACTGAAATATACATGATGCAACAGTTGAAGTTTCCAAGGGATTTCAGTTTTTTAATTCAGTGGACATAGGTCATTCTTCCTGCATTCCCCAATGTGACCCATGAGCAGAAGCCAATAGGCTCTTGCTCAAGGATTTTGGTCAGTGGAATCAAAGAGCTTTTTGAATGAGCTTTTGTGTTTGATTGGTTGTTTCTTTGTGCATAAGTCTCTGTGCTGTCAACATCATGACCATATTATTGAGAAGAGTCATATCTGTTTGGGGCGAATTAATTGTTACAGAAAATATGCTGTTTCTAAGTGTGCTGAGTGCTTCATGAAAGTTGCAAAAGAGAGATGATGTCATTAGGGAGGTTACAACCACAATAGATATTGCGCATTAAATGAGGATTATGATGGTTATTTAGTACAGGAACAAGAATGCGTGCTTGATTTTCTAAAGCAGAGTTCTTATTTGTAAGGAATGTAACAGTAGGAATTCAGTGAGGAAAATATGTAGAAACCTGATAAAGATGAGTTGTGAAAAGCAGGACAACAACTCTGTGACAGATTTTTAAAATTCTGTTTATATAATTTCTACACCGTTTTCTGTCCTCTCTTCAAAATGGGGCGCTAAAATAGAAGTATGAGAGATTTTCTGAAAATCTGAGGCATGTAAATGATTAAAGTTTGCACACTGAGACAGGTAATTAGAGGACCTAGGTTTATTGCACGGGTGATTTAGAGAATTGTATAGCTGAAAGAGGTGAATTCAGAATAGAATGTTAATGGCAAACCATTTGGTGAGCTTTTTATTCTGGCTGAATAGGAAGCATGATCTACCCATCTCTTCCACTTTACCCGGGCAAATGGTAAAAAGCTTCAGAATGCATATGCATGCATGTATGTGGCCCTAGGTCCAGGGCACTGTAAAAAGAAGAAAAGTTTAATGCAGTTTCTGCTAGCCTATATTAATTGTTCCCAGGATAACTCATTGTTTCATGCTCCCATCATACATTTTTCCAGGTAGACTGTAGACACCTGAGTTTGCTCTCTTTCCTCTCATTTCAGGGTTTTCCTGTGAAGGAAGTGTTCAATTAGTGTGAACTGGGGATTATGCTGTCATATGAGCAAATGGTCAAAAGACATTGCCCAAGCCAGACTGATAAAAAATTTTTAAGTTTTGGCTGAAATGATCTGTGATGAATAGATAATGCTAGAGCTGCCAAGCAGTTAGCCAGAAAAGCCAGTGCATTGCTTCAAATATGTGTGGCCTCAAATCTGGCTGTGCTTCTCTGTTCCCTTCATAAAGTCCTAATAACTTTCTTTTCTGCTGACACTAATCATCATCATATCTAAGTGGTATTGATCTTTTAAGGTCTGCCAGTCACCCTTATGTGGCATATAATGTCATCACAAAGCCTTATGTTATAAAGTTTTACCTGAAAATAAGGCAATTAGCTGTTGGTTTTAAATTCCGTCAAAGTCTATTTCTAATGTTCTAATGCATAGTCTTTCATTTAATGTATGATAATTGCCATGAAGTACCAGCAACCTGAATAAATATCCTGGAAAAGGGAAAAATAAAGTATTAATGGAAAAGAAATGCTGCAAATTTGTTTCTTCACAGTATGATTTTTTTTTGTTTGTTTTTGGTTTTTGTTATGGTTCTTTAAAAGTCTTCAGAAAGGGAAGAGTTACTCTCAAATGGAAGCTGCAATGTTCCTACATCTCATAAAGGTGGAAATCTTCCTGGTTTTGCACCACAGCCTGTGAGTTTAAAAGAAGAAGCTATATCACTGCAGAATTTATTTTCTCTAATTCACACATATATTTTTTGGTTCTATTGAGTATGCTATACTTCAGATCAGAAATTTGGTAATGAATTACCTCATTCATGTATATGCACAGCAAGAGCATATTTGGCAGATTTCTAGTAACTCATACCACGTGTAAAATGAACCTAATTGTTTTGTGATGAATGATAGTTTTTACAATGCTAACGTGACTACTTTGTCTATCTTACAGTGGTGAATGACTGAATTCCATCATGACTTTTTTCTACCATGATGTGTTTCCATAAAAGCATATGAAACAGGATAGATGACAGGAACAAGACTAGAGTCTTGATTGATTATAGTTATTCAACTAATTTATTACAATTTTAACTTAATGTTTAATGAGCAGCTCTGTGAAACTTTTACTACAAAATTGTCACACTTATTACAGCAGTTGATATTTGCAGTAAATTTTTTTTTTTTTTTTTTTTTTTTTTCTTTTCACTCTGTTGTAGAAACTGACTTTCTCAGGCTTTTTACTCTCCATGGGGTGATTTCTGCAATCTTGCTTTTTTTCTTCTTCTGCCTTGTTTGTCTGTATTCAATGTGATGGGCTAAACAATCGGAGCCATATTTTTCTGAATGTGCTTGCATTTAGTGATCAGTATTTTCAAAGTTATTAAGGAGAAATTGATGCATGATTTTGAGTGGAATCATTAAGAACTTTTGACTAAATCTCTAGCTTGTGATTTGTTTACAGAAAATATAATTATTTTTGTATATTTAGTGCCAGATACGTTAAGACAATAATTTATGTTGGAGGTGTTATATTTGGGATGTCATTGACTCTCAAAAGATCTAGATTTTAGTTGTGTGATCTTATGGTCCTCTATCCATAGTCTGAAATCTGAAAGCCACCCATGCCTTCTACAAGCTCAGAATAGGCTAATGTGTATGTCTCAAACACTGACAGTTGGATAGTCATGGAGCCAACTGTTGTAAGAACATGCCATGAGAAAAAAAGACTTGACAGGAAAAGGGGTCCATATAGAAGAAGTGCAACATTTTCCTAGAACAAACCTCCCTTTTCCAGTTCCTGAAGACAACACAGTATAGTGAACATGCAGAAATTACATTGACCCAATAGTGGAGACATCAAGACCATTAACGTCCCCTGAAACCCTTGGACCTATTTCCAGAAAGGTTTGGAAGAATGAATTGTATATGATAACCAATTTGCTTATTAGCATAAGTGAGAAACTCAGTTCTGGGGTGGGGAAATTTAAATATAAAAAGGCGCTTCCCTGACGACCCTGAACACTCCGTCAACTGGATCAGTGCTGGAGCCAGGACCGGTGATCTTTCTTCCTGTCTCTCTCCCTCTGTTTAATCTCTCCCTCTCTCTCTCTCTCTCCTCTTTTACCACTAATACAATATGCTCCACCATGTTTTTCTACTATAAAAGAAGGGACTAATGTACCAATTTCCATGTAGTGTGTATAATTTAACTAATAAAAATCTTACAAGTTTTTGCAGACTCTCTGACTTGTGTTGTTCCTTTTTTACCATGAGCATTTGCACATCTGCATCCCTTCCCTTCCTGGAACTTCCCAAGCCCTGCCCCTTCCCATGCCCTGCCTCTTCCCATGCCCTGCCCCTTCCAGCCTCTGCCCCTTTTAGGTGGGGACTCCACAGCCCACACTTAAATTTGTGTGGAATTTAACCATAAGTGAAAGTTTTCAGTTCACTCTGTGAATGGAAATTTTCTTTAAATAACAATAGAAACACTCCATGCAATGTAGCAAATAAACACTTCGAAAGGAACTAATTCTGAGGAAATTTAGTTATGCAGTCAATGAAAACTAAGGTCAAAGTAATACTATCAGACCACAGAGAGAGTCTATATTGGATCTCAATTTCATTTAAAGCCTTTCAATTATAACACTTTTGTTAGAAAACCAAGCACACATCTTGTTCCAGAGCAAAGATTCACACCACTTTTTCTCTAGAGGGAAATGAAAGCATCTGAAACGTACAGGCTACATCTCTAGCTTGGGATTCAGCTGCAGGTTAACCATTCTCTGCACTTATTTTGTCTGATAGGAAAAGCCATCAGAGAGCCAATAAAAAGTCAGCTGTTGCTGACTTTTAGGCAATGAGTGCTGTGAGGAAACTAAGACAAAACTGTGAAGCCTCGAGAGTATGGGTAACAAAAATGTACTATAAGGCCTCATTTCTGAGTTCAGATCACTGGGTAAGTTGCTGTGTTATTCAACACCTCCATCTGTAGTGATAGGCGGTCAGCTTGATTCAACACCTCTGATTTGTGAAGCTTGCAGAAAATGCTGCTACACTGACTGTTGGCTGGCATGTCTTGCCGTATGAGGTTATGGGCATCGTAAAGAGCAGGGAAATTGTATGGCCCAGATTTAAAACTAGAGCGATCAGAGTAAGATCCTTATTCTGCAAATGGAAATGTGTAAACTAATATTTTTCTTAGTATTGCAGTGTAACAAAGAGAAATACAGTGAAAAATAATTACCTTCCACCCAGATAGAAACTGGAAGGAAAAAAGCATACACTCTCTGGGAGTCTTGGGAACATATAGGTTTGGAAAGTAAAATTCCACTTTGTCATATCTTTTCTTTCATAGCTATTACGATGAAGAACTTTGCTGGAAAAGCAACAAAGAACTGGCAGAGATTGTCTAGAGAGGTTGTTAAATCTCCCTCACTGGAGATATTCAAGAACCATCTGGACAAAATCCTGTGCCTTGTGCTCGAAGATGACCCTGCTTGAGCAGGGAGGCTGGACCAGATGACCCACTGAGGTCCCTTCTTCTAAGTTGTCTGATTCTCTGATTCTGTGATTATGACATGCACAACATAAATCATTTCTTCATAGCTTTGGGGTTATCTACACCTAATCCCAAATAATCTAATATTTACTCCAATACTAAAACAATCTTCTATTTTAAAGCTAGGTCAAGCCCTGCATTTAACTAAGCCCCAAGTTTTTATTACTCTCTGAGTCAGGGCTAAAAGTATTTAACAGCTGTGATCCTTACAGATCAGCCTCCAAGGCCATTAAAAGAACACCAGCATCAATATAAGAACAAACTATATAGGGAGCTTCTTTAATTTGGAAACATTCAGTTTTTTAGAATCTAATCACCAAGTTGCTCTCAGGCTGTCCCAGAATCTTCCCAGGAGGTGACTTCAACTGCACGCATGCGCATACACCAGGGAAAGGCAGAGAGGACCCTGAGGTGGAAACCTAGTAAATGAAAAGGCCTTACATGATCTGAGGTACCAGGTCCATTTGCAAAGCCTGGTGAGCTGACTTCATTATTGGCTGCCTCAGGTTATCTGGGTAGACAGTGACAGATCATTTTGTAGGGCCTGAAGGGAGCCAGATCAGTCTGCTTAGAAAAACAAATAAATCCAGGACTGATACTGAGTTTAAAAAAGATTTACAAGGCTCATTGGTGCATGTGGCCTTTCATCCTCTCAGAGGGGATTTTGGCTGTTAGCCCTGTATGGTTACACTGTTTCACAATTGCTGCAATCTGAAAAGTGAGTATATTATTTTCTTCTGACTGCAGGAAGTTTGGGGTTGTATTTTTTTGTTTGTTTGTTTTTGTTTGGTTTTTTGGGAGGGTTTTTGTGTTTTTTGGTGGGTTTTTTTTTGGTTTTTTGTTTGTTTGTTTGTTTGTTTTTGTTTTTTACTAACATCTGCACAGTAAACAGACACCAAATGGCATATAAATAGAGAAAGGAAGGATCTTTTACAAAAAGATCACATAAAAGAAAGCATAAATCTTTTGATGTCTGACCTTTTAGTTATAGATTTCCAGGGACAGATTGAATAAACAGAACTCATCAAATTGTTGAAAGAGTTATGTCTTCCATTCTGCATAAAAAAAGGCAACTATGCTTCTAAATAAGATAGAAAACACACAGAACCATTATTTTTTTAAAACACAGACACTTGGCATCTACATAATATATTAGAAATTAAAATGTATTTTTTCTCTATTAACAAAGCTTTTAATCTTAAACAATAGTGTTTAGATACAAGTTAGAAATAGTAAAAAAATGTTGAATGAAAGGTCTAATTAATGGTTGTTCTCCTTTAACCTATGGGAGATCCAGGAAAAAATACCAAACCAAACCCAGGTATTAGTGATAGAAAATGTAGGATGATGTGGTGGGCTGCACAGAGTTTAGTTTTCTCTTTTGGTGTTGATTTATTTTGACTGCTATTTACATGATTCATAAGATTCAGAGAAACACAGTTTACACCTAACTTCCATATAGTCCTAATCGTAGTCAATAGAATTAGTAGCTGTCATCCTTCACTAGAATGTACAAAAATAGAGGAAAAAGGTGGGGAAAAATTGTAAGAAAATAATAACAAAAAGGGTGGCATTGCATATTAGAAGCAATATCCA